>NC_092722.1:5801121-6161981 GCF_047496885.1 Scyliorhinus torazame
TTGAGACATTTAACAATCTCAGGGCTCAGATGAAGGATGCACGTCCTGTGTCAAAGACAATGTGGAGAGGTGGAAGTCATGTGACATGGGCCTCTGGCTTGTGGAGCCAGTAATATTGCCTTGCTGAACTGCAACATCTCAGTTTACAGTTCAGCATAGAACTAGCAACCTCACAGGAAAGGAGTTCTGGCCCAGGTTGGACACCTACCCCCATCAACACTGCCTTTGCTAGCAATGCTGCACCATTGCTGACTAGAGTGATTCATCACAGTTTGCCTTTGTCCTTGTGTGCATCAACATCACCAGACACCAATGTGTATGAAGGAATTACTCACTGGGCTTTGATTCTGAACTCTGGAACCCACATGAAACCAATATTTATTTTCTCTCCGTAGGTACGCTATAAAACCTTTCTCTAGATGAATGGAAAGAGCAAGGTGTGTATGGGTTGGGTGGAGGGGGGGTGAGGAATAGCACACTCTCGTTTTGCATTTTGAGTGTGTGCAAATAAACTAAGCCTTGGGAGTTCATCCCATCAAGAACAAACATCGTTGATGAACAGTCACTGAGGAAAACTCAGCTCGGTCACCATAATAGAGTTGCAGGTTAAGGAGTAGCAAATTTAAAACAGAGGAGGAGAAACAACCTCTCCCAAAAGGATGTGAATCTGTGGAATTTGCTACCCCAGAGTGCAATGAATGCTGAGACAATGAGTAAATTTAAGGAGAAGTTAAGACAGATTTTTAATCAGTAATGGGTTGAAGGGTTACAGAGAATGGGCAGGACGGTGGAGTTGAGGCCATGATGAGATCAGCCACGATTGTACTGAACAGTGAAGCATGCTCCTGCTCATAGTTCTTATGTTCAAAGTGTCTCATTCCACCTCTGTAGCCCTGTAGGTAGCAGCACCTCAAGCACAGTCTGGTGTTCTTGATAAATCAGTGGAAAACCAGTGGAAAGCACTAAAATGAGAGATCCTAAATGTACAAAAGTAGACATGTCCCCTCCAAAGATAAGAGTGGTACTGGCAAATCTAGACCCTTTGGCTGTCTAGTGGAATACAGGGGAAGATCAAACAGAAAAGGAAAGTGAACGATAGGCACAAGGAACTAAGCACTGCTGATAGCCTCGGTTAAGACACCCGGGGAATGTCAATTCCAGCCCCCCTTGACCTGAGGTAACAAAATAAGTGAATTAACAAATAATTCTTATAAACCTGTTGAAATGTTGGCCCTAGACTGCTCCATTGAGATGTCGACACCATATTTATACGTAAAAACATTAACTGTTTATGAATCAGAGGAAAATCATCATAGAATCATACAATTTACAGTGCAGAAGGAGGCCATTCTGCCCATCGAGTCTGCGCGGCCCTTACAAAGAGCACCCTACTCAAGCCCACATCTCTACCCTATCCCCGTAACCCCCACTTAACCTTTTTGGACACTATGGGCAATTTAGCATGGCCAATCCACCTAACCCGCACATTTGGACTGTGGGAGGAAACCGGAGCACCCGGAGGAAACCCGCGCAGACACGGGGAGAACGTGCAGACTCCGCACAGAAAGTGACCCAAGACAGGAAGAGATAAATATATGAAGAAATAACAGAACAAAGGTCTACCAGTCTACATAATTCCAAAACCCCGTCCCACCCTCCACCCAGACATGCACAAGACAAACACCCGGTGGAATCAAAGGGGAAAAGGTTAAAAAAATAACAGTGATCAAGAAATAGGAGATGGGGCAGCACGGTGGTGCAGTGGTTAGCACTGGGACTACGGCGATGAGGACCCAGGTGCGAATGCCGGCCCTTGGTCACTGTCCGTGTGGCGTTTGCACATTCTCCCCGTGTCTGCGTGGGTTTCAGCCCCACAACCCAAAGATGTGCAGGGTAGGTGGATTGGCCGCGCTAAATTGCCCCTTAATTGGGAAAAAAAAAAACATTGGGTACTCTTAAAAAAAAAAATTTCAATAGGAGATGGTTCTTTGCTGCTGACATAGTGGTCTTTGCAGCTAGCAACCTCCTAATGTTTTCTTCAACCAGAACCTGCAGTTTGTAGAATGCTATCTAAATCATGGGAGAGGGAGAGGAGAGAAAAAGAAGTGTGCTTCCCTCTACAAAATGGAGCCTGTCTCCGTTCAGCAGAACATTCTGGAACATCCTCCACTGGGTTGGACCAAATAGCACTGATAAAAGGGGTCTCCTGAGGCCAAACCAAATAGCACATCTGCTTGTGGGGGTGGGTGGGGGGGGGGGGGGGGGGGGGGGGGGGGGGGGGGGTGGAGAAGCAGTTTCAGTAATTGTTTAAAAACTAAAAGCGTAGCCCGTCTGAAAGGCATAAATCTCAGCAACCATCCAGGCACCAAAATGTAGAATAGCAAAGAATAACAGAAAGATAGAGGGAATACACAAGGGAAACCAGGTTTACAAAGACAGATCCTTCCAGAGTGTAGGAAGTGCAGGAATTAAGTAAAATTTGAAATAAAGAAATTAAAAAGAGCGAATGAAAAACGATTAGCAAGTAAAGTTAAAGAAAACCCAAAGATATTTTACCAATATAGTAATGGTAAAGGGTTAGTTAAGGAAAAGTTGGGACCTATCAGATGAAGAAGGGAACTCGTATGTAGATGCAGGGGTTGTGAGAAGGGTTTAAAATGAATATTTTGACTCCCATGTTTACAAAGGAAATGGATGATGTATATATCATTGTCCAGGAGGAACACAGATACTGGACTGGATAATCAAAAAGTGAAAGGAAGTACTCAAAGTGTTGGAATCCTTGAAAGTTGATACGTCGCCAGGGCCAGATGGATTGTTTCCGAGGTTACTGAAGGAGGTCAGGGAACAGATAGCAGAAGCTGAGGATGATTTTCCAATCCTCACCAGATACAAGGAAGGTACCGAAGGACTGGAGAAATCTAAACCTAGTTCCATTGTTTAAAAAGGGATGGCCAAACAATTCTCGGCCAGTTAGTCTTACGTCGGTGGTGGGCAAATTAGTCGAATCAATCCTGAGAGATAGGATTAACTGTCACATAGAAATGCATGGATCAGTCAGGAATAGTCAGCATGGATTTGTTAAAAGGAAGGTGTTGCTGCACAAATTTGGTTGAATTCTTTTGAGAAGTGACAAAAATGGTTGATGAAGGTAGTGCAGTGGATGTGGTGTACATAGATTTTCGCAAGGCATTTGACAAGGTCACACATGGCAGATTGGTCAAAAAGTAAAAGCACATGGGATGCAGGATAATGTGGAAAACGGGATAAAAATTGATTTAGTAACAGTAAACAACGGGTAATGGTCGATGGATGCCCTTGCGAACGGAAGTTTATTTCAAGTTGTGTTCCACAGGGCTCAGGTGTTGGACCCTTACTGTTTGTGTTATAGATTAATGACCTGGATGTGAATGTGGGGGTACGATTGGGAAATTTGCAGATGACACAGAGATTGGGTGAGTAGTGTAGAGGATAGTTAGAATCTCCAAAACACTATAGCTGGGTTGGTGGAGTGGCCAGTAAAGAGGCAGATGAGTTTTAACACAGAGAACTGAACTGTGAGATCAAACAATTATAGGGAATGCATAATAAATGAGAATATATTAAGAGGGGTAGATGAAGTGAGATATCTTGGCTTACAAGTACACAGGTCCCTAAAGACAGCATTTCAAGTCGAGAAGGCATACGAATGCTCTTCTTCATTGGCAGAGGTAAAGAATATAAAAGTAAGGATATAATGTTGGAATTGTATGAAACACTGATGAGGCCACAACTGGAGTATTATGTGCAGTTCTGGTCACATTACAGGAAGGACGTTATTGCTCTGGAGAGAGTGCAGAGGAGGTTGACAAGAATGTTGCTAGGGATAGAATAGTGTAGCTACGGGGAGAGATTGGATAGGTTAAGGTTATTTCTCTTGGAACAAAGACGACTGAGGGGTGACGTGAATGCGATGTACAAAATAATGAGGGGAAGATATAGCATGGACAGGATAAAATGGACAGGGGCTGTTTAGCACAGGGCTAAATCGCTGGCTTTGAAAGCAGACCAAGGCAGGCCAGCAGCACGGTTCAATTCCCGTAACAACCTCCCCGAACAGGCGCCGGAATGTGGCGACTAGGGGCTTTTCACAGTAACTTCATTTGAAGCCTACTTGTGACAATAAGCGATTTTTCATTTTCATTTCATTTCATTTCAAATTGTTTCCCTTGGCAGAGAATTCTAGATCCAGGGGATATAGATTCAAAACAAGCGGCTGAAGGTGTAGAGGAGACACGAGTAAAAATCTTTTTACGCAGAGGTTAGTGGGTGTCTGGAATTCATTGCCCGAGTTGGTGGTGGAAGCAGAGACCCTCAACTCTTTTTAAAAGGTACCTGGGTCTGCACCTTAAGTGCTGTAAGCTACAGATCTATGGGCCGGATGCAGCAAGGTCGGATTAGAAAAGTCATCTGGGTCTCCTCGGACTGGTACAGCCAAGATGGGCTGAATGGCCGCCTTCTGTTCTGTAACTTTTCTGTGATTCGTGGTTTGCTGTGGGGTTATTAGTAGAAAATTGGGTCACACCAAAATCAGGGGCTTGGGAAATACTTCACCGCTTATAAAGAGGAATTTCGATATAAGAGGAAACTTTGTTTAAGATGTTGGGTGTAGTCGAGTTGGTTTTTGAATAGTATTCATAGTCTTAAGAGTAAATATTGAATAACTACTAGTAACTATATACTTACATACAGTAAAGTGTTTCAGCAAAGAGCTATCTCCATGCTGGCTTCTACACACGGCTCTGTTCATTACACTGACATGTGTGTGGGTCGTGTGTTCTCTTACATCACTATGCGGAGGGTACTGTACCCAGTCCCATGTTAACTTTTTACTTACCAGACTCGCCCTACACCTCCCCCTCCCCAAGGCTTTATCCTGTGTGTCAAGAAGCACGTTGATGTTATCTGCGAGGGTATCCTGACTTGGAGCACCAGTTTGTGGGGGTGTATAGGTTTGTTTTTGAAATGGTGTGATGAGACAAGTGAAACCCCAGTGAGAATAAGCAGCCCAGTTGTCTTGGGACACTTCTTAAAGACTATTTATTAAAGACAAATACACACAAACAGGACTACTCTACTGTAAGGAAATCTAAACCATACCTTTTTCTTTAACTCCTTCACCTGGGGGACATGTTTTGTGTTTTCTGCCCATCTGACAGGATTTGTCTGTGCAGTAATATCCTTCTCTTGGTGCACATTTCGTATTACGTGTATAGGTACATACATGTTTAACGGCAAGTCCCAGTTCTATAAATAAAAAACAGCAACAATGAGATACAAGTGGAATCAATATGAACTGTTTCATTTTATACTTCTTTACAAAGTAGACAAGGTGGTGAGGTGGATTGGCCATGCTAAATTGCCCCTTAGTGTCCAAAGATGTGCACGTTAGGTGTGGTGGTGTGGATAGTGCGGGGGAGTGGGCCTAGGTAGGGTGCTCTTTCAGAAGGTCAGTGCAGACTCGATGGGCTGAATGGTCTCCTTCTGCACTGTAGGAGTTCTATGGATCTATGAAACAAAACAAAAGAGTTTTAAAAAAAAAAAAGATTAGAATCTAGAGGATTGACCGGGTGGAGTATAACAGCTAATCGTCCAATACCATGAAGAAACGGTGGCCATTTTTCGGTTTATATTTATAATGATTTCCTCGGATTTCTGTGTTCTTTTTCAACAATCAGATCGATAGGAAATTACGAAAAGGAATGGGAAAATTTCCATTTGGTTCATCCTTTGCCACATTTAGCTCCTTTTGTTTGTTAGCTCTGCTTCTTACAAAGTTATTAACAACTGCAGGAAATCCTACTTAGTTCTGTAGGAACCTGGGGAGGTAGAAACAGAAACAGGCCACCCAGTCCGTGAACCGTTTCAACTGAATTATGGCACGTGTTCCTCCACATCATTTTCACCCTTCTCTTTGTATCATTTTGTTACTCTTACCAACTTCTATCTAATTCCAACTCATCCATAATTTAGAGACCCAAACCCCCCCCCCCAACACATTAAGCCCCCACCAGCTCTACCACCCATCCTCCACCCCGCCCCTCCCTCAGTCCCCACCAGCTCTACCACCCATCCTCCACCCCACCCCTCCCTCAGCCCCCACCAGCTCTACCACCCATCCTCCACCCCGCCCCTCCCTCAGCCCCCACCAGCTCTACCACCCATCCTCCACCCCGCCCCTCCCTCAGCCCCCACCAGCTCTACCACCCATCCTCCACCCCGCCCCTCCCTCAGCCCCCACCAGCTCTACCACCCATCCTCCACCCCACCCCTCCCTCAGCAGTGAACGGTAACAAACTCACCAAAACACAAAATAAACAAACCCCAACTATTGTAGAACCCACTGCTCGCCATCCCCTCCCCAGAGCAAATTTCACTTTTTCCAAGAACTGCAACAGGTCCCCCCCCCCCCCCCACCTCGCCAAGGCACGGGGTGGAGAAGCTGACCTCCACGCCAACAAGACCCACCCACGAGCATTCAGCGTGGTGAAGGCAAAAACATCTGCCCCCACACTCTATTGCAGCTCCGGCCGTAACAACACCCCGAATATGGCCTCTAGGAGACCCGGCTCCACATCCACATGCAGAACCCCCATAACGGTGCTGAAAACCATCCTCCAGAACCTTTTCAGCCAAAACATATGTACATGGTGGTGCGAACATCGCTCACAGATATCCTCCACCCCCTCAAACAGCTGGCTCATCGTAGACTTTGTAAGGTGTGCTCTGCACAGCACCTTCAGCTACATCAGCCCCAGTCTCGCACACAAGTTTGAGGCGGTTACCCTCCGCAGCACACACCACAATCCCTCCTCCAGCATCCCCCCCCCCCCCCCCCCAAACTCTTCCTCCCACTTTGCCTTAACCCCCTCCTTGGACACCCTATCCTCCTCCAAAATCCTCCCGTAAATCGCTGAGACAACCCCACCCTGTGCTGACAGCACCACCTGTAGCAACGAGGAGGCAGGCGCTACAGGGAAGGTTGGGAAAACCTTCCTAGCAAAGTCCCACACCTGCATAAACCTGAACTTTCCCCCCGCGTCAGCCCAAACTTCTTGCTCAGCGCCTCCAAATTCGCATACCGCCCTCCCAGAAACAATGTTTAATTTCCTTAATCTCCCTCTTCCCAGACCCGGAACCTTGCGTCCATCCTCCCCGGCTCAAACCCATTATTTCTCCTAATAGGCATCCCCCCATTAACGCCATTCCCAACCTAAAATGCTGCCAAAACTGCCTCCAGATCTTCAGTATGGCCACTACCACTGGACTCACCGAGTACCTCCTTGGGGCTATCGGGAGCGGTGGTGTTGGTCGCGTCCGCAACCCCGACCCCCTACACAAGCCCGCCTCCATTCTCACCCTCCACGTCCCCACCTCCCTGTTCGCTCCCTGAACCTTCTCTGCATTCGCTGCCCAATAGTAATACATCAAATTTGGGAGGCCTAGACCCCTGCCTGCCATCCCCTCTGCAGTATCACCTTCCTAATCCTGGCCACCTTCTCCACCCAAATATACAAGGAGATCAGGCTGGCCACCCGCCTGAAAAATGTCTTGGGCAAAAAGACCAGCAGGCACTGAAACAGAACCTGCACCCAGTCCACCAACGACAGAGGGAGATTGTCATGGCTTGGTGGGGAGAGTGAAGACTGATTTGCTGAGGTGGGACATTGAACTTCCGGAGACCTGCCCAAACCCAGCCTACCTACACTCCCAATTACCTAAAGTGAGACGCTGCCAACCAGACTGGCAGCCCCACCCCCGCTTCCAAAGAAGAGACCATAAAATAACTTACTTTTCCCGAAATTCAATTTCTACTCCGGAAAGTCCCAAATCTCTGAAGCACCCCCATTACACTCCCCACCGAAGAGCTCGGCTCCGAAATATACAACAAATCATCTGCATACAAGGACACCCTATGCTCCACCACCACTTCACTATCCCGTTCCACAACCCCGAGCTCCTTAGCGCAATGGCCAAGGGCCGTAGAGCCAATGCAAACAGAAGGGGGGGGGGGGAAATGACATGTGACATCCCTGCCTCGTACCCCGAGGTAATGCAAAGTACCCTGAATTCATATTATTCGCACGCACGCTCTCCAACGGCTCCTTATATAATAGCTGCACCCACGCCACAAACTTCGGCTCAATCCCAAATTTCTCCATCAAATAACTCCACTCCATCCGATCAAATGCCTTCTCCGCCTCCAACGCCACCACCATAGAATCATAGAAGTTTACAGCATGGAAACAGGCCCTTCGGCCCAACCAGTCCATGCCGCCCAGTTTTTTACCATTAAGCTAGTCCCAGTTGCCCGCACTTGGCCCATAACCCTCTATACCCATCTTACCCATGTAACCATCTAAATGCTTTTTGAAAGACACAATTGTACCCGCTTCTACTACTACCTCTGGCAGCCCATTCCAGACACTCACTACCCTCTGAGTGAAGAAATTGCCCCTCTGGGCCCTTCTGAATCTCTCCCCTCTCACCTTAAACCTATGCCCTCTAGTTTTAGACTCCCCTACCTTTGGGAAAAGATGTTGACTATCTACCTTATCTATGCCCCTCATTATTTTATAGACCTCTATAAGTTCACCCCTAAGCCTCCTACGCTCCAGGGAAAAAAGTCCCAGTCTATCCAGCCTCTCCTTATAACTCAAACCATCAAGTCCCGGCAACATCCTAGTAAATCTTTTCTGCACTCTTTCTAGTTTAATAATATCCTTTCTATAATAGGGTGACCAGAACTGCACACAGTATTCCAAGTGTGGCCGTACCAATGTCTTGTACAACTTCAACATGACGTCCCAACTCCTATATTCAATGTTCTGACCAATGAAACCAAGCATGCCGAATGCCTTCTTCACCACCCTGTCCACCTGCGACTCCACCTTCAAGGAGCTATGAACCTGTACTCCTAGATCTCTTTGTTCTATAACTCTCCCCAACGCCATACCATTAACTGAGTAGGTCCTGGCCTGATTCGATCTGCCAAAATGCATCACCTCACATTTATCTAAATTAAACTCCATCTGCCATTCGTCGGCCCACCGGCCTAATTGATCAAGATCCCGTTGCAATCCTAGATAACCTTCTTCACTATCCACTGTGCCACCAATCTTGGTGTCATCTGCAAACTTACTAACCATGCCTCCTAAATTCTCATCCAAATCATTAATATAAATCACAAATAACAGTGGACCCAGCACCGATCCCTGAGGCACACCACTGGTCACAGGCCTCCAGTTTGAAAAACAACCCTCTACAACCACCCTCTGCCTTCTGTCGTCCAGCCAATTTTGAATCCAATTGGCAACCTCACCCTGGATCCCGTGAGCTTTAACCTTCTGCAACAACCTACCATGCGGTACCTTGTCAAAGGCTTTGCTAAAGTCCATGTAGACAACGTCTACTGCACTACCCTCATCTACCTTCTTGGTCACTCCCTCAAAAAACTCAATCAAATTTGTGAGACATGATTTTCCACGCACAAAGCCATGCTGACTGCCCCGAATCAGTCCTTGCCTCTCTAAATGCTTGTAGATCCTGTCTCTCAGAATACCTTCTAGCAACTTACCTACTACAGACTTCCGTCTCCCTTCCCTCTGTCGGAGAAACCACCACATTCAACAGCCTCATCACATTCGAGGACAACTGTCTTTCCTTTACAGCCCCCGTCTGATCCTCCGCAATCACCTCGGAAGGCACCCCTCCAACCTTAATGGCAGCACCTTTGCCAATGTCTTGGCGTCCACATTCAGCAGAGATATGGACCTGTACGACACATACTCCACCGGATCCTTATCCTTAGAAAGCAACAACGAGATCAAGGCCTGCCCTATCGTTTGTGGCAAGACCCCCCTGTCCATCGTGTCCTTGAACATTTCCACCATCAACGGCGCCAGCCTATCCTTGGATAATTTATAAAATTCGACCAGGAACCCATCTGGCCCCGCCGCCGTCTTTGCCTGCATCCTCCAGATTGTCACACTCCTTCCCCCTCCCCCCCCCCTCCTCCAGGAGCCCGGCCATCGCCTTTGCGCGTACCCTCCCCAGCGGGGTTAGTGAGCGCAGCTTGGACCTGTCCACCCACGGCTCCAACACGGTGTTCCAATCCCCCCCCACCAATCAACTCATGGGTATCCAGATCCTAAGGTAGTCTTCATGAACCCCGCATCATCCCAATTGGGGGCATATACGCTTACCAGCGCCATCAGCCTCCCCTCCAACGCACCCGGAACGATTAGGTACTTGCTCCCCCTGATCCGCCACCACCGTCTCCATCTGTAATCTCACCCGCTTGCCCACCAAGATCGCACCCCCCCATCCCCTACTATAAAACTTTAAATGAAACACCTGGCTCACCCGCCCCCTCCTAAGCCTCAGGTGATCCTTCATCCTCAAATGGGTCTGAAGCAGCATCACCACATCGACTTGTGAACTCTTCACCATGTGCAAAGATTCTCGCTCTATTCACCGGTCCCCTAACTCCTTACATTTCACGTCACCATTCCCCTCCCCCCCCCCCCCCCCCCATCCCCCCCAGGCCCTGCCAATCTAGCCGGACGCACCCCATCCTTTTGTTACTGTCGACCACCTTCCCCCACTCCAAGAATGCCCCCATCAACTTCCTCTTGAAAACAACTCACCCAGTATCGATCTCCTCCCCCCACCATTCAAACCTCCCAGGTCCATTGTCCAGGCTTCAATGACTGCAGCCCCTCCCCCCACTACACTCCCTTGCCAAAGACCCCCCTCCTCAATAACCTGGCCCCACATGCCCAAAGCCCACCTCCCTCGAACCAAGAAACAAAAAGGAACCACACCCACAAGGAAAAAAACACGTAAATAAATCCCCCGGAAAGACAATCCCACCTTCACCAAATAAGTCCAAATCCCAACTCTCATCTCAGTCCCAGTCCTTCAGCCTTAACGAACGCCTCCGCTGCCTCCACCGTCTCAAAGTAAAAATCTATCGAATTGAGCCACTCAGCTTTGCTGGGTAGACCACTCAGAACCTCACTCTGCTGCCTTCACCCGTCCAAAGGGCACCCGCCTTCTCACCAACTCCGCCGGCAGATCTTGGTACATGCTTATACCAACACCTTCCCACTTCACATCTTGTTTCTGCTTTGCCCATCCCAAAACCTCCTCCTTCACATGGTAGCGATGGAAGCAGACTATGACCATCCTTGGTGGCTCATTTACTTTAGGCTTTGGCCTGAGCGACTGATGTGCTGTCCATCTTTTAACGGGAGGGTTCTTTCCCCACTCCCATCAACTCCGCAAAGTATTTTGTTGCCCTCGGACACGCCACCTCCTCGGCACTATCCTCAAATTTTGCCTTCTCGACCCGTTCTCCAGGTGCTCCACCTTGGCTCTGAACCCTTTGTTGACCTCCACCACCCTCCGCAGATCCTCACCCCTCGAGGTGAACTGGTCGCTGTGCTGTGACAGCCTCCTCCACCCCCTTTAACTGCTCTCCTTGCTCCTGCACCTCGATCTTCATCACTGCCACCTCTACTGGGGCAATCGCCTCCTCCACCCACTCGAAGCAAAGCCGACATCTCCCTCTGAAGCATCTCCAAATGTTCGGCAAACAGCTTTTCAAACTCCACCTCGGTCAGAGGTTCCACCGTGTGGGGAGCGGCCCCACCCAACGACCCAGCCCTGCAGGACTCACTGGTCCCTTCTTTCCAGAACCCTTATTCTGGGTCTTCGACATTCCCCAACCTCCTTATGACTTCCCACACCAACTCATCCAAAAACTACCCCCAAGACAGGGCATAAAAGTCCAAAAAAGAGGGACTCTAGCAGGAGCCACCTAACATGCGAGCTCCATCTAAATGTCACCACCAGAAGGATCTGATTTTAAGATTAACTGTCACCATCAATTGGCACATTCTCCAAGGCAACACCTCTACCAATCAGTGTCTACATGCCAACCAGCCAGCACTCTCTTCTCATACAGTATAAATTGTTGTTCCAGTTACATTTGGTATTCCTGAAAATTGTCCTGATGAGTGCAAGACAAAAAGCTTCAACAAAAATGTCTATTTTTTAGCAATAATCTTAAGATGAAGCCACTGGTTTTGTATTTCCTCCATCTCAGTTTCTCTGTATCTTATTTATTAAATCCCTTTAATACATAAAATAGTTTGATTAGTTCAGCGCTCAAACATTACGGTCAAGGGAATACAAAATAAATTTATGCAACTTGGGCTCACAATTTAACTCTTTCTTACTATAATTCAGGTAAATCGGTGCTGCACCCCCATCAAGGCCAATCTCCAAGCTCAACAGCCTGAATCATTAGCCCTACCTTCCTCTCTCCATTGAGGACGTTGTCCAAGCTGCCGGGCGCTTCCATTATTTGATGTTTCACATTAAATACAGAAACAGTTGCTTTTCATTCCTCATTCAATACTGTAATTAAATGCCACAACTGGTCTGGATTATATTGCATTAGCTCATCTCAATCAAAGTAACTGGAAGGATGAACTGGTATCAATGTCCTTGGACAGAGGATTCAGCAACTGCTCCCATTTCTCTACAGCATTTATCTGTGCTCTGACTGAAAGGATGTCCTCTGTTCATTGTTATTGATGCTTCATTCGGAGCTCCTTTTTGTCAGCGGTGGGTTGCCATTGCCTTCTACTGTTTGGGACAGGGTAAACCAGCAGGTCTCAGGTCCACCTCAGCCTGAATAGGAGTCAAACCCATATTGTTGATGTTATTCTGAACCACACATCAGCTATCCACCCAATCAAACTAACCAGCCCCATTCCTCTACTCCATGAAATGACAAAACTGGAGGACCTGGTTGTCATGGCCATAGCACGCCCTTCCTCTCATCAGATTGCCTCTTTTTTGGACAACGGCTATTTGGGGGGGGAGGGTCAGGAGAGTTAATGGCAACCACATACCCGCAACGGTCAACATCCTTGGGGAAGGAGGGGAGAGAAAAACATGTTTGTCGAACAGGAAATGTGATAAATGTCACTGACTTTTAATCTGCTCATATCCAACTCCAAAACAAGATTCAGATTATTTGAAACTTCATCAGATTTGAAGTTGATCTGCACGATTTCACCACTGATAGTCAGAAATTGTGGTTCTGTAGCTCACCGACAAGGTGCTCGGTAAATACTGTGGGGGATATTTGTTCACTGTGTCAATACGCAGACTGATGTGGATTGACCAGGGGCTGACAGCACTGCTGGGCTGTATATGTAGATGCTTCCGGAACTGTCTACTCCCAAGGAATAAATGTGATCTGTGGAAGATCGCTTGAAGCAGCACAACATGAATGAGTTTTCCCCAAGCGCAGGGACAGCAAATAGTTGAGGAAGACCCTGAGCAACAATGTTTTGGTAAAACAGAGTGGCCTGAATTTTCAGGATGGTAAGCGTTCAGTGCGCGTCATCCTCAGAGTCAGCAGGGAACATGTCCTCGTCGACCCAGTCAGGTATATTGCCGTTTCATGCTCAATTCAGCGTTAAGTGGCAGCAGGCAGGACTTCTGTCTGCACTTGGCTGACAGTTCTTCAGCCCCTCCACGAACAGTGCTGCAATGTCTGGAAGAGGTACTGCAGTGCCATGCTTGAGACTAGGTCCTAGGGCCACACCAAGTACCAGGTGTCTTGGGAAGGGGATATCCTGTGGGAGGGGGAACATAAACACTTGTTTTATCACTGTTGGAGAAAACACTCAATCTCCAAAACTGCTGACAACAGAAGCAAAAAGGAACAAGAGTCGGTCATACTGCCCTCCGAGCCTGCTCTACAATTCAATAAGATTCTTAGCTTATGGCCTCAATTCCACTTTCCAGCCTGTTCCTCATAATCCTCGACTCCCAAAACGTTGCCCATCTCTGCCTTGAATGTACTTTAACAAGTCAGCCTTTCTCAACACAGTAAAATAAATGTGGTTGTAACATTTACCTTGATCACAAGCTTTACATTTAAGACATTTTTCCAAGCCATTCGGGTGTTCGATAAATTCTCCATCTGTACATGGTTTACATGTTGTACCAAAAAGTCCCTGGCAATGGCTGTATACTATAGTGCCTGCAAAAAAAAAAAGTCAGTTCTGGAATTATCAGACTTAGACCGCTCGTAGAAAACGGTCAGAAAAGGATTCTGCTGCAAAACACGAAGAAAACTTTTTAATTGGAAATGAGAGGAGAACCTTTATTATTTTTAGACAGCAATAACAAAAGTTCAGGAATCACAGGAAGATTACAGTGATGAAGGAGCTTACACATTACACATGTTTAGGTATATACCCATTAGATAGCACTAAACAAGCCAGAAAGGTTACGGCTGCTGCACTCCATATTAAGTAGACTTTTTACAGTTTAATACCTCTTCAGACTACGGCTGCAATTCCACTTGCTTTGGGTGCTTTTCCATACTCGTTAAAAGTCTCAATAATTGACAGAGTGGTCTAGCTAGTGCAGAATTAATTATGGGGCAATTTAGTGTTGCCAATCCACCTACCCGTCACATTTTGTGTTGTGGGTGTGACCCACGCAGATACGGGGAGAATTTGCAAACTCCACATGGACAGTGACCAGGGCCGGGATCAAATCCAGACCCTCGGTGCCGTGAGGCAGTCGTGTTAACCATTGCACCACCATGCTGCCCCCTGAATTTGAATGCACATGAATCAGCTTCTTCCAAGCTGGGATTGCTGACAGCAGTCCCAGCTTCCACTGCAGCACGCCATAGAGTCTGCAGCCTGTGTCATGATTGTTGGTTGCACAGTGTTTATGGAACATTTATTCATGATGTATTTTATATCCATTCCATCTTGGAAAGTGTGTGCTCCAAGCTCGGTGTCAAGTTGATGCTGGGCTGGACTTCTCCAGGAACACTGAATGAAGTTTTTCCTGCAGGTTTCCCCGTCTACCAAGCATTTGGGGTGTGTACACCCATCATTAGCCTTTATCTGTAGCCTGGCTTCTATACAGTCGTCATCAGAGTCCTCTGCTGTAGAATTAGTGTGCAACCTAATGGCATTTGACGATGTCTTTGCTAACCATGACAACTTGTGTGAGCTCATTAAGGTTTTTCGTTCACTACATCCAGGTCCTTGGGACTGGATCCCTGGCAGACGTCTTCTACTTCCTCTTGTCAGTGTCTTCTGGGCTTGTGCCTAGAAGGTACAGAATGTCTATTTTTTCTTTCATTTCTTCCACCAAGATCTCCAGTGCAGCTTCTGATAATCTTGGTTCTCGCTCTCTCCAGTTGCCAGCCATTATTGATTCCTTCACAACCCAAATCGAGAATAATCTCAGCATGATCAGCAGGCAGAAGGTCCTTCCACTTTAACAGGTATTGTCAAAATACCAATACTATTGGCCCTCCTGCTGGGCTGTGCATTTATTGAAGGGAGAGTTGGCTCAACACAGAAAGCATTGCAAGGCAGAGGCAGCCCAGGTTTGACATTTTGCAAGTATTTCAAATAGTGGGTGTGGCTGAATAGCGTATCACAGTTCCTGTGCCCTTTTTCAGGGATTATCCAATTTAACCCTTTGTGTGTTTCAGTAAGGGTTGAAGGTCCTTGATTTTTATCCGACTCAGATGCCTTGTAGAACACTTGCTGTGCTAGATGAGATACCCGATTAGGGCAACCCTCTGCTCAAAGGGCTACAAAAGGTTTGTGGTAGCTGTCAGCAAGGTGAATGGCTCATTGCAAAACATGGAGCAGCCAATATATTAGCAGCAGCATTGCGATATGAAAGCCCAGTGAGCATCTTCTCAAAGTCTAGTCTTATTTATGATTTGAATAAGTAAACCTGAAAATGAATGTTTCAAAGTTCATTCTGGTCAAATTAGAAACAAGTTTATGTACAAATACTATTGGGTAGGTGTCATTGGAAAACACAAGTTTAAAAATTGTTTTTAGAATACCCAATTATTTTTTTCCAATTAAGGGGCAATTTAGCATGGCCAATCCACCTACCCGGTACATCTTTGGGGGCGAGACCCACGCGGACTGGGGGAGATTCTGCAAACTCCACACGGACAGTGACCCGGGGGCGGAATCGAGCCCGAGTTCTCAAGCACTGTGAGGCAGCAGTGCTAACCACTGCACAGCCCGGTCATTGGAAGACATATTCAAATACATAACTGTTAATGAAAGCTTTAAATACTGAAAGAATTAGTGATCTGAATACTTCTGAGAAACTGAAATGATTTACACAAAAATTAAACGCAGGCCTCAATTAAGAGAAGGGGAAACAGGAGCCACATGTCTCACACAATAATAATAATCTTTATTATTGTCACAAATAGGCTTACATTAACACTGCAATGAAGTTACTGTGAAAATCCCCAAGTCGCCACATTCCGGCGCCTGTTCGGGTACACAGAGGGAGAATTCAGAATGTCCAATTCACCTAACAAGCACGTTTTTCAGGACTTGTGGGAGGAAACCGGAGCACCCGGAGGAAACCCACGCAGACACGGGGAGAACGTGCAGACTCCGCACAGACAGTGACCCAAGCCAGGAATCGGACCTGGGTCCCTGGCGCTTTGAAGCAACAGTGCTAACCACTGTGCCGCCCTAAGGCAACTGGCATTGATAAAGGAACATTTATTCATGATGCATTTTATATGAACAAAACCATAACATTAGCACTTTCAAAAGTTAAAGAAAATGACCATGTTTGTGTGGTGGTGATGACAATCGTTTAAAATAGGGGCCATCACTGACTGACCTGGTGAACACATGGAGCAGCATCCACCATCGTGCACATACTCGCCAGGCCCACAAGGGATCACGCCTTGTTGGTTAAGAACCAGTACAAGGATGAAAATAATCTGTAATGAGAGAAGTGAATTGACATGCGCTTTCATTGATAGATTTTACTTTGTGCCCATTTTTCCTTCCAGGATAAACAACCTGTCCGGTTTAAACACTTTTCACGTCATATCATGTCTCAGAACACATTATAGCAGCTTTATAAAACACAATATCACACCGGGCCACAGAAGGACAAACGACCAAAAGGGTTAGTCAAAGGGTGGGTTTTAAGGAGCATCCTAAATGGGCAAGGGAAAGTAGAGAAACAATCGAGGTTTGGTGAGGGAATTCCAGGGCTTATAATCTTGGTAACTGAAGACACGGTCACCAATGATGGCGTGTTTAATGAACTTAGCAACCAACATCTCCCCCCACAACAACATCCCCTCAGTTCGAGTCCAGTTTTTACGTCTGAATAAAGATCCAAGCCTCTTCTGGCGTTTCAAAATAATGGTGTCGGTCCTGATAAGTGACCCACAGCCGCGCAGGCTGCAGCATGCCGAACCGGACTCTTTTTTTATGCAGCACCGCCTTGGCCCGGTTGAAGCCAGCTCTCCTCCTTGCCACCTCCGCGCTCCAATCCTGGTATACTCGGATCACCGCGTTCTCCCATCTACTGCTCCGCACCTTCTTGGCCCATCTCAGCACACTTTCTTTGTCCACAAAGCGATGGAACCTTGCCACAATCACCCTTGGCGGCTCAGCCTTGGGTCTCCTCGCCAGGACCCGGTGAGCCCCTTCCAGTTCCAGGGGGGTTGGAGGGGCCTCTGCTCCCATCAGCGCATGGAGCATCGTGCTCACGTACGCCCCAGCATCAGCACCCTCCACTCCTTCAGGAAGACCCAGAATCCGGAGGTTCTTCCTCCTCGACCTGTTCTCCAGGACCTCAATTCTCTCGGCCCACTTCCTGTGCACCGCCTCGTGCGCCTCCACTTTTACCGCCAGGCCCAGGATCTCGTCCTCGTTGTCATTCATTTTGTCTTTCACCTCACGAAGCTCCACCGCCTGGGTCTTCTGGGTCTCCTTCAGCCCCTCGATCGCCAACAGCATTGGCGCCAGCACCTCCTTTTTCAGCTCCTCCACACAGCGCTTAAGGAACTCCTGCTGGTCCGGCCCCCATGCTGCTCGCTCTCCGCCCTCTTGCTATTTTCCCACCTCGATTTTGCCGCTGCTCCAGAGCCTCTTTTTTCGCCGCTCCACCGCTGATCTCGGCCATATATCGTAAGGGGGGGGCCTTACTGCACCTTCCCACACGGGATCAATTTTTAAAAAATTCCGTTGGGGCTCCTCTGGAGAGCCCGAAAGTCCGTTGTCGCGGGAGCTGCCGAAATGTGCGGCTTAGCTCCGCATCGCCGCAACCGGAAGTCTCTCCCGCATATGTTAAGCCCCCCCATATAACATTCAAAAGTACCCTTGGGGAAACCCCCCCTCCTACCCACCCAAATACCCCCCCGAAAGAGACGCCCCCCGCCTCCCGCCCAAATACCCCCCCGAAAGAGACCCCCCCCACCCGGGTTGCTGCTGCTGACCTCCTCCTAGCGCTCCGCGAGATAGTCTAGGAACGGTTGCCACCGCCTAAGGAACCCCTGCACAGACCCTCTCAAGGCAAACTTTATCCTCTCCAGCTTAATGAACCCTGCCATGTCATTTATCCAGGCTTCCACACTGGGGGGGCTTCACGTCCTTCCATAGTAGCAAGATCCTCCGCCAGGCTACCAGGGACGCAAAGGCCAGGATACCGGCCTCTTTCGCCTCCTGCACTCCCGGCTCGTCCGTTACCCCAAATAGTGCCAACCCCCAACTCGGCTTGACCTGGACTTTCACCACCTTGGACATAGTCCTCGCGAAACCCTTCCAGAACCCACCCAGTGCCGGGCACAACCAGAACATGTGGACGTGATTCGCCGGGCTTCCCGAATACCTCCCACATCTGTCCTCCATTCCCAAAGAACCTACTCAACCTCGCCCATGTCATATGCACTCTGTGAGTAACCTTAAATTGTATTAGGCTGAGCCTGGCGCAAGAGGAAGAGGAGTTAACCCTACTCAGGGCATCAGCCCACAAACCCTCATCAATCTCCTCACCAAGCTCCTCCTCCCACTTGCCCTCTAGCTCCTCTACCGAAACCTCCTCCTCTTCTTTCATCTCTTGATAGATCGCCAAAACCTTGCCTTCTCCAACCCATACACCCGAAATCACCCTGTCCTGAATCCTCTGTGCCGGGAGCAGCGGGAATTCCCTCACCGGCCACCTCACAAATGCCCTCACTTGCATATACCTGAACGCATTTCCCGGGGGTAACCCAAACTTCTCCTCCAGCGCCCCTCGGCTTGCAAACGTCCCACCTATAAACAGGTCCCCAATTCTTCTGATCCCTGCCCGATGCCAGCTCTCAAACCCCCCATCCATCCTTCCCGGGACGAACAGATTGTTCTCCCGAATGGGGGACCAAATCGAGGCTCCCATCTCGCCCCTATGCCGTCTCCACTGCCCCCAGATCTTCAACGTCACCGCCACCACCGGACTCGTGGTGTACCTTGTCGGCCAGAGCGGCAGCGGTGCCATCACCAGCGCCCTCAGGCTCGTGCCCCTGCAGGACGCCATCTCCAACCTCTTCCACGCCGCCCCCTCTCCCTCTATTACCCACTTACGGATCATCGCCACGTTGGCTGCCCAATAGTAGCCGCACGGATTTGGCAGCGCCAGCCCTCCCTGTCCCTGCTACGCTCCAGAAACACCCTCTTTACCCTCGGGGTCTTATTTGCCCACACGTAACCCATGATGCTCCTACCTACCCGTTTGAAAAAGGCCTTGGGAATCATAATGGGAAGGCACTGGAACACAAAGAGAATCCTCGGGAGGACCATCATTTTAACCAACTGTACCCTGCCCGCTAGCGAGAGCGGCAGCATGTCCCATCTTTTGAAATCCTCCTCCATCTGCTCCACCAACCGTGTCAAATTAAGCTTGTGCAGGGCCCCCCAGCTCCCAGCCACCTGGGTCCCCAAGTACCGAAAGTTCCTTTCCACCCTCTTCAATGGTAGATAGTCTATCCCCCTTCCCTGGTCCCCTGGATGCACCACAAAGAGCTCACTTTTCCCTACATTGAGCTTATAGCCCGAGAAGTCCCCAAACTCCCTTAGGATCCGCATGACCTCCACCAACCCCTCCACTGGATCTGCCACATACAGCAACAGGTCGTCCGCACACAGCGACACCCGATGTTCCTCTCCACCCTCGGACCAACCCCCTCCATTTCCTGGACTCCCTTAGTGCCATGGCCAAAGGCTCAATTGCCAATGCAAACAAGGGGGACAGGGGGCACCCCTGCCTCGTCCCTTGGTACAGCTGAAAGTACTCCGACCTCTGCCGATTCGTAGCCACACTCGCCACCGGGGCTCTATACAGGAGCCTGACCCAACTGATAAACCCCTCCCCGAACCCAAACCTCCGCAACACTTCCCAAAGATACTCCCACTCCACCCGATCAAAGGCCTTCTCCGTGTCCATAGCTGCCACTACTTCCGCCTCTCCCTCCACTGATGGCATCATAATCACGTTGAGGAGCCTCCGCATATTAGTGTTTAGCTGCCTGCCCTTTACAAATCCCGTCTGGTCCTCATGAACCACCCCAGGGACACAGTCCGCAATTCTCGTAGCCAGCACTTTTGCCAGCAACTTAGCATCCACATTGAGGAGCGAGATCGGTCTATACGACCCACATTGCAGCGGGTCCTTCTCCCGCTTCAGAATCAGTGAGATCAGCGCCCCGGACATTATCGGGGGCAGGGTCCCCCTCTCCCTTGCCTCATTGAAAGTCCTCACTAACAACGGGCCTAGCAGGTCCACATATTTACTATAAAACTCGACCGGGAACCCATCTGGCCCTGGGGCCTTCCCCGTCTGCATGTTCCCCAATCCTTTAGCCAGCTCCTCCAACCCAATTGGCGCCCCTAAACCAGCCACCTCTTGCTCCTCCACCCTCGGGAACCTCAGTTGATCCAAAAATCGTCGCATCCCCTCCTACCCCGCTGGGGGCTCAGATCTGTACAGCCCCTCATAGAAGTCCTTAAATACTTCATTTACTCTCACCGCACTCCGCACCGTATTCCCCCCGCTATCCTTAACTCCGCCTATCTCCCTCGCTGTCACCCTCTTACGGAGCTGGTGTGCCAGCATCCGGCTCGCCGTCTCCCCATACTCGTACGTCGCCCCCCTGTGCTTTTCTCCACTGTGCCTATGCTTTCCCTGTGGTCAACAGGTCAAACTCCGTCTGGAGGCTTCGCCGCTCCCTAAGTAGTCCCTCCTCGGGGGCCTCTGCATATCTCCTGTCCACCCTAAAGATCTCCCCCACGAACCTCTCCCTCTCCCTGCCCTCTCTCTTCTCCCTGTGGGCCCTAATGGAGATTAACTCTCCCCTGACCACGCCTTTAACGCCTCCCAGACTACCCCCACCTGCACCTCTCCATTGTCATTGACCTCCAAGTATCTCTCAATGCACCCCCGCACCCTCCCACACTCCTCCTCATCCGCCAGTAATCCCACATCAAGACGCCACAGCGAGAAGACCCAGAGAGTGAGGAGGGGTTTTTTGCAGCGTAGCAGGGGAAGACCCCGAGAGTGAGGAGGGGGTTTTTGCAGCGTAGCAGGGATAGGGGGGGACTGGCACTGCCGAGCTTAAGTGATTATTATTGGGCCGCCAATATCTCAATGGTGTGTAAGTGGATGGGAGAAGGGGAGGGAGCGGCGTGGAAGAGACTGGAAATGGTGTCCTGTAAAGGAACCAGCCTACAAGCATTGGCGACGGCGCCGTTGCCGTTCTCCCCGAAGAAATACACCACAAGTCCAGTGGTGGTGGCAACGCTGAAAATTTGGGGGCAGTGGAGACGGCATAAGGGAATGACGGGTGCCTCGGTGCGGTCCCCGATAAGGAATAATCATAGGTTTGTCCCGAGGAGAATAGATGGGGGATTTAGAACATGGTAGAGAGCAGGGATTGTGCAACTGAGGGATCTGTTCCTAGACTGGACGTTTGCGAGTCTGGGAGCGCTGACGGAAAAATACGGGTTGCCCCAGGGGAATGCATTTCGGTATATGCAAGTGAGAGCTTTTGTGAGGCAACAGGTGAGGGAATTTCCGCAGCTCCCGACGCAGGAGATTCAGGATAGAGTGATTTCGGGGACATGGGTGAGGGATGGTAGGGTGTCAGATATATACAGGGAAATGAGAGACGAGGGGGAGATCATGGTGGATGAGCTGAAGGGAAAATGGGAAGAAGAGCTGGGGGAAGAGATCGAAGAGGGGCTGTGGGCAGATGCCCTACGCAGGGTAAACTCTTCGTCCTCGTGTGCCAGGCTTAGCCTGATACAATTCAAGGTCTTGCACAGGACGCACATGACCAGAGCAAGGCTCAGTAAATTTTTCGGGGTAGAGGATAGGTGCGGGATATGCGCGAGAAGCCCAGCGAACCACACCCACATGTTTTGGTCATGCTCGGCACTGCATGGGTTCTGGGTGGGGGTGGCAAATGTGCTTTCGAAGGTGGTGGGGGTCCGGGTCGAGCCAAGCTGGGGGTTGGCTATATTTGGGGTTGCAGAAGAGCCGGGAGTGCAGGAGGCGAGAGAGGCTGATGTTTTGGCCTTTCCGTCCCTAGTAGCCCGGCGAAGTATATTGTTAATGTGGAAGGAAGCTAAACCCCCGGGCGTGGAGGCCTGGATAAATGACATGGCAGGGTTTATAAAACTGGAACGGATAAAGTTCGCACTAAGAGGTTCGGCTCAAGGGTTCACCAGGC
The DNA here is from genome assembly GCF_047496885.1 of Scyliorhinus torazame. Taxonomy (NCBI): domain Eukaryota; kingdom Metazoa; phylum Chordata; class Chondrichthyes; order Carcharhiniformes; family Scyliorhinidae; genus Scyliorhinus; species Scyliorhinus torazame. The sequence continues at coordinate 5,823,767 of NC_092722.1, forward strand.
GGTGGCAACCGTTCATTGACTATCTCGCAGAATGATAAAGGAACTGGGAAAGTAGCAGCAGCAACCCAGGGGGGGAGGGGGAGGACTCGGGTGGGTCCTCAGGGGTGTTTCTGTATGGATATTTTTACTTGGATATGTATATTGGCTTGTTTGACTTTATTATTTGGGAGAGTTATTATGTTATGGCAGTTGCCATTTAGTTTATATATTATTTATTTATTTGTTAAAAACGGTCACTATTATTTATATTGTTTTATTGTTGTAAAAAGGCAACATTTTTGTACTGTTTTGTTTGGCCGAAAAAAATTTGAATAAAATATATATATATTTTTTAAAAGACGCTGGTCCCTCTCCTCGCCTAACTCCAGCTCCACCCAGTGCGGGGCGGGTCTGAGATGGCTATGACCGAATACTCCGTTCGTTCCACTTTCGGGATTAGCGCCCTACTCAAAACAAAAAAATCTATCTGGGAGTAGGCTCTATGTACATGGGAAAAGAATGAGAATTCCCTGGCCAGGGGCCTAGCAAACCTCTATGGATCCACTCCCCCCATCTGGTCCATAAACCCCCTAAGCACCTTGGCCGCAGCCGGCCTCTTCCCCGTCTTGGATCTGGAGCGATCTAATGCTGGATCCAGCACCGTGTTGAAATCCCCCCCCATTATCAAGCTTCCTGCCTCCAGATCTGGAATCCGACCCAGCATGCGCTTCATAAATCCGGCATCGTCCCAGTTCGTGGCGTATACGTTTACCAGTACCACCCACACCCCCTACATCCTACCGCTCACCATCACGTATCGACCTCCATTATCCACTACAATATTCTTGGCCTCAAACGACACCCGCTTCCCCACCAGTATTGCAACCCCTCTGTCCTTCGCATCCAGCCCCGAATGGAATACCTGTCCGACCCATCCCTTTCTCAACCTGACCTGGTCTGCCACCTTCAAATGTGTCTCCTGAAGCATGACCACGTCTGCCTTCAGTCCCTTTAAGTGCACGAACACCCGGGCCCTCTTAACCGGCCCATTCAGGCCCCTCACATTCCAAGTTATCAGCCGGATTGGGGTGGGGTGGGGGGGGGGGGGGGGCTTCTCACCGCCCCCCCCCCCCCCCCCCGACTAGCCATCTCCTTTTCTAGGCCAGTCACGTGCCCGCGCCTCCCGCACCCTCCAGTCCCCCAGACGGCGGATCCCCGCCCCGACCACCTCTCCTATTTCCAGTTCCCCATTGGCCAATGCAGCAGCAACCCTATACCCCCCCTCCTCCCGCTAGATCCATATCTAGTTCTTTTGCTCCCCCCATAACACTCCCATAAGTCAGCTGACTCCTGCTGACCCCGGCCTCTCCCGCCTTCCCATCGACCCCCCCAGTGTGGGAATCCCCCCTACCCCTAGCAGTCAGTGTGTGCTCCTCTGACCCCCCCTCGTCATCCTTCCCTAGCGCGGGAAAAAGCCCGCGCTTTCCTGAGCCGGCCCCGCCCCCTCTGGCACAGCTCCTTTTGCGGCCTTATCTCAATTCCCCCATCCCCAGGCCTCCCCTCCCTCCAACACCCACACTCTCCCACAGTCTCCCCATCAAATCCCTTCACCCCTCCCTATCCAGCACCCAGCCAAGGGAACATTCCCTACACGTATTTAAAACCATATATACAGCAGACATCCCCCCCCACAACCACAGACCCTCAATTTGTGTCCAACTTTTCAGTCTGTATAAAGCTCCAAGCCTCCTCAGGCGTTTCAAAATAGTGGTGCCGATCTTGGAATGCGACCCACAATCGCGCTGGCTGCAGCATACCGAACTTCACCTCCTTCCGATGGAGCACCGCCTTGACCCGATTAAAGCCAGCTCTCTTCTTGGCCACCTCTGCACTCCAGTCCTGGTAGATTCGGATCTCCGTGTTCTCCCACCTGCTGCTCCGCTCTTTCTTGGCCCATCTCAAGACACACTCTCTATCCATAAAGCGGTGAAACCTCACCACTACAGCCCTTGGCGGCTCATTGGCCTTGGGTCTCCTTGCCAGGACCCGATGAGCCCCATCTAGCTCCAGGGGGCTCGGGAAAGCTCCCGCACCCATCAGCGAATTGAGCATCGTGCTCACATATGCCCCGGTATCGGGCCCCTCCACTCCTTCGGGGAGACCCAGAATCCGAAGATTCTTCCTCCTCGACCTATTCTCCAGGTCCTCAAATCTTTCCGCCCACCTCTTGTGCAGCGCCTCGTGTGCCTCCACTTTCACCGCCAGGCCCAAGGTCTCATCCTCGTTCTCCGAGGCTTTCTGCTGCACCTCCCGGATCGCCGCCCCCTGGGCCCTCTGGGTCTCCACTAGCTTCTCAATCGCCGCCTTCATTGGCGCCAACATTTCTGTCTACAGCTCTCAAAGCAGCGTTTAAGAAACTCCTGCTGCTCCTGCGACCACTGCGCCCATGCTGCTTGGTCTCCACCCACCGCCATCTTGCTTTTTCTCCCTCTCACTTTTCGCTGCTCCAAGATCCCTTTTTTCACCACTCCACTCCTGGTCCAATCCATAAACTATGGGGGGGACCTTGCTGTCACCTTCCCACACTGGAAGCCGTCGAACAAGTGCCGTTGGGGCCCCTCTAGAGAGCACTAAAGTCCGTTCCCGGCGGGAGCTGCCGAACGTGCGACCTGTTCAGGCATGGCCGCAACCGGAAGTCCCAACCCTGTCAAAGTTGATCGTCCATGAGAATTTAACATTTTTTCATTAGGACCTTTCATTCCAGCTGATTTTTAATAACAGGATTTCCCCTTTCACATAGTTCAAATAGTCCTTAAATAAATCAGTTTGTTTTCAAATATTACAGCACTGAAATATGAAGTGCTTGGAAAAAAAACATTTAATCAAAGATATTACAATATTTGTGAGATTAAAAGGAGGGTACAGGTAACAATAACCTTGATAAGTAATGAAAAGCAATCGTGCGACTGGAAAAATGTCTGAACGAATCAATGCTCTGTATGGACTTTTAAAGCACATTTACTTTGCTCTGAAGGTTCTGTTCTGACAATTAAAAGACAGTTTGATTATTATCACTAAAACAACAAAAGAGTGTTTAATTTGGAGGTTGGTGACTGAGGGTAGTTCAGTGAGGAGGGATAGAGGTGATCTTTTTGAGTATCGTGTGTAGTTGGGTAAGTATTTACTATTTTCATATGCTGACAGTTTTTAACAGTCCTATTTTGTGGTTCATGCTTTGCACGGGATATATTCTGTAACAACGAGGAGCAGGGAAAAAAGGCCCTAGAGTAACTGATATTATTTGATATTAAATATTTTCCAAAAAGGTTAAATTTAATCTAAAGGGTTAAGTCATGGTAGCTGAGCTCAAAGTTGTGGTGTGTTCGTCTTGTTCGATGTGGGAAGCTAGGAACATTTCTTAATTGTGACCATCATCAAGAAAGGAGACAGTTCCACCACAGGCATGGTCATCAACTGCCTCTTCCCAGTGACTGAAGAGCTCCTCCCGGAGCCTCAGTGCAGCTTCCACCCATCAAGAGGCTCAATGGACATGATCTCTCTGGCAAAAGGCAGAGAGTGGGGGTAAAGGGGTCTTTTTCAGGATGGCAGCCGGTGACTAGTGGTGTGCCTCAGGGGTCGGTGCTGGGACTACAACTTTTCACAATGTACATTAATGATCTGGAGGAAGGAACTGAAGGCACTGTTGGTAAGTTTGCAGATAATACAAAGATATGCAGAGGGACAGGTAGTATTGAGGAAGCAGGGGGGCTGCAGAAGGACTTGGACAGGCTAGGAGTGGGCAAAGAAGTGGCAGATGAAATACAATGTGGAAAAGAGTGAGGTTATGCACTTTGGAAGGAGGAATGGAGGCATAGACTATTTTGTAAATGGGGAAATGCTTAGGAAATCAGAAGCACAAAGGGACTTGGGAGTCCTTGTTCACAATTCTCTGAAGGTTAACGTGCAGGTTCAGTCGGTAGTTAGGAAGGCAAATGTAATGTTAGCATTCATGTCGAGAGGGCTAGAATACAAGAGCAGGGATGTACTGCTGAGGCTGTATAAGGCTCTGGTCAGACGCCATTTGGAGTACTGTGAGCAGTTTTGGGCCCCATATCTAAGGAAGGATGTGCTGGCCTTGGAAAGGGTCCAGAGGAGGTTCACAAGAATGATCCCTGGAATGAAGAACTTGTCGTATGAGGAACGGTTGAGGACTCTGGGTCTGTACTTGTTGGAGTTTAGAAGGATGAGCGGGGATCTTATTAAAACTTACAGGATACTGCGAGGCCTGGATAGAGTGGACGTGGAGAAGCTTTTTCCACTTGTAGGAAAAACTAGAAGCAGAGGACAAAATCTCAGACTAAAGGGACGATCCTTTAAAACAGAGATGAGGAGGAGTTTCTTCAGCCAGAGGGTGATGAATCTGTGGTACTCTTTGCCGCAGAAGGCTGTGGAGGCCAAATCACTGAGTGTCTTTAAGACAGAGATAGATAGGTTCTTGATCAATAAGGGGATCCGGGGTTATGGGGAGAAGGCAGGAGAATGGGGATGAGAAAAATATAAGCCATGATTGAATGGCGGAGCAGACTCGAAGGGCCGAGTGGCCTAATTCTGCTCCTATGTCTTATGGTCTTCAACGCAGGACAAATCCCGGAAAAGTGTAGGGAGCAGCATCAACCCTTGTAAAATCTTATACCTTCCGCCCCAGGACAGTCTTTCACTACTTCACTAAGTTACTTTAACACCACTAGCCCCCTCCCAGTCGTGCCTCTGTCTCCATCTCCCACCCCGTTCACTTGGTGTAGTCTCATGGGCACCAGCCTTGGCCCAGAATTGGAGAGCCAGTGGAATATCATAGTACCATGTTAAAGGGTAGGTGAAACAACGTCGACATACCCCAAAGACATTGATGAAGTGAGGTTCGCCTGCTGCACATCACCTACATCATGAAAGACCATTCTAAATATCCACTGGCCGGGCACTTTATTTGAAGGGGGGGCATAATTCTAGTTTGCCTTTTCCTGAGCATTCATGAGATGCAAATAAGGGTCCCATCATAGATCAGCAGCAAAGCCTTTAACCCAACATCAAAATCAGGAGAACAAAATTCCAAATTGACTAGCCATTACTCCAAATGTTGTGCCACCTTGCTCGCTACTGGCGAGAGAGTGGAAAATTCTGCCCATTTGAGGAGAAGGCCATTCATCCCCTTGAACCTTCTCGGTCATTTAATAAGATCATGGCTACAAGTCACAAGTAAGTTGCCTGGATGAGTGCAGCTCCAACTCCACACCATCCAAGACAAAGCAGCCTGCTTGTTTGGCACCCCACTCAACATTCACTCTCTCCACCACCGATGCACAGTGGCAGCCGTGTGTAGCTGCAAGATGCACTGCAGCAACTCACCAAGGTTCCTTCAACAGAACCTTCCAAAGCTGCGACCTCTACTATCTACAAGCACAAGGGTAGCAGATGCATGGGAACACTACCACCTCCAGGCCATGCCACCATCCTGACTTGGCGCTATATCACCATTCCTTCATCGCTGCTGGGTAACAAGCCTGGAACTCACTCCCTATCAGCACTGTGGGTGCACCTACACCACATGGACTGCAGCAGTTTAAGGAGGCGTCACACCGCCACTTCCTCGAGGGCAATTATGGATGGGCAATAAAAATGCCGGCGTAGTCAGCAATACACACTTACCGTGAAAGAAAAAACAATGCTTTATTCATTGGCAATGCAATGGTCTTAGAATATAATGAATTCTTACCCGTTTCATTCTTAGTTTAGTACCTGATAATATAAGAATAATGTAAATCAATTTCTGAAAGGAATCTGCAGCATTTATATCAATATTTTCATTTTTACTGATAATAGTTTATAATTACACAGAAAAAAAAAAATCACATTTTGAATGGTAGGGTTTGGAAACATGATCAGACACATGTGCCTCAGATTTGACACATTCTTTGCATGTTTTTACTTCCTAAATCCCTCTGCACCCAGGCCAAATTTTCTTTACCCTGGAAATCAGATTCTCTCTCTAATTAAATTGCCATTTTTAATTTTCCAGACTGTGTGCTTATTCTTGAGTTTGTGACATCGGAGATCTCTGTGGATATTTCCTGTGCCCTGGCTCCGCGTCTTTTGAAACAAGTTTCTATATAATCTCCCTCTGAAGGCATGTTCATGCTGAACAGCTTCTTTCAGGATTCTTGGCCTTTGAAGGGACGAACTCTCCGTCTCCCCAGCCGAATGTTTCTCGGCAGCGAGCCATCGCTGGCAGTGGGATTTTCCGTTCCAGCAGCTGGCCAATGGAATTTCCCATCGGAGTCACCCCATACCGCTGGGAAATCGGTGGATGGGGGTGTGCTGCCGGTGGAATGGAGAACCTGCCTGCGGAGAATTGACACCAGGACTGAATTACATGCGATTTGCATCTTGTTGGAGGCGCTATTCGGTAAGCGAGTCAGGAGATGCAAATGAGCCAGTACTCTGGCGACGCAAATTCCGAGTAATTCCCGGCCAGCGGGCGTTCTAACCGCTGGGGCTGGAGTTAGCGCCAAAAGAGCTGGCAGCCGTAGCGGTGTTTTAAAAAATATTTTTATTCTCCTCCTTTTTCACATTTCTCCCAAATTTGCACCCACCAACAATAAACAGTAACGAATATAATGTCAATCCCCATATCAACAACAACAATCCCATCCTCCCACCAAACCACAAACAACTGCCTGCATATTAACATAAACAAATAACAAAAGGAATCAGGAATCACTCATCATCACCATTTACACATACAGCCCCCCACCCCCCAACAACTCCCACCGCCCCCCCCATTAATGTTCAATGTTATTCAATTCTCGAAAGTGCATAATGAATACCGCCCATGAATTGTAGAACTCCTCCATCCTTCCACTCAGTTCAAACTTAACCTTCTCAAGAGTCAAGAATTCCAGCAGGTCCCCCCGCCACGCCAGGGCACAGGGTGGAGAGGTTGCTCTCCATCCCAACAGGATCCGCCTTCGGGCGATCAACGAGGCAAAGGCTACAACATCTGCCGCCTCACCCGTTTCCAACCCCGGCTGGTCCAACACCCCGAATAGAGCCTTCCGAAGGCCCGGGTCCGGTTTCACGTGCACCACTTTAGAGATTACCCTAAAAATCTCCTTCACACACATCTTTTACCCCCTCAAAGAGCCGGCTCATCCTCGCCCTTGTGAGGTGCGCTCTATATACCACCTTCAGCTGCATCAGCCCCAACCTTGCGCACGAGGTGGAGGCGTTCACTCTCCGGAGCACCTCACACCAGAACCCCTCTTCCATACCCTCTCCCAACTATTCCTCCAACTTTGCTTTGATCCCTTCCAGTGGTGCCTTCTCCTCTTCCAAAATAGCTCCGTAAACCACCGATACTACCCCCTCCTCCAGTCCCCCCGTCGTCAGCACCTTCTCCAGCATATGGAGGCCGGCTCCATCGGGAAGCTCTGTATCTCCTTTCAGGCAGCTGTTTTTAAGCACTCCCCTTACCACACACACACGAGCCTCTTGCTCCCTCTCTCCAGCAGGAAAAAAGGGCCCTAGAGTAACTGATATTATTTGATATTAAGTATTTTCCAAAAAGGTTTAATTTAATTTAAAGGGTTAAGTCATGGCAGGAGAGCTCAAAGTTATGGTGTGCTCTTCTTATTCTATGTGGGAAGCAGGGAAAATTTCTTATTTGTGACCATCTAGTCCATGTTTGTAAATACTTGTAGTAATTCACAGGCATCAGACTTCCGCCTGAGAGGAGCGGAGCTTTGCGGAAGGGCGGAGCACACGGTGTCCAACCTATTAATCACATTTAAATGCATGCATATGTTAGTTTTCCCTGCCCCCACCGGCACAGGGCAAACCTCGTTATTGCTGCCAGGGAGGGACCGGAGCATGGTGCCCAAATCGGTGCCGGTCAAGATCTTTATTTTGGCCGGACACCAGATTTCCACCCGATCGTGATTCACGTTGCTGGCGTCATACGGTGAACAATTCAGCCTGGCAGCTTGGTTTATCCTCTGGGATCAAGTACTTTGGAGACAGGCAGGAAAGTGAAGCTAAGGCCACGATCTGGTTGGCCATGATCTTATTGAATGCTGGAGGAGGCTCAATGAGCAGAATGACCTACTCCATTTCCTGTGATTCGACTTTGATTGTTTCAATCATCAGACTAACTCACTCGGGTTCACTGCATTCTTTCTCCACAAGAACAAAAAATTCTGTTCATCATCTGAATCTAAGCTGTATTATCAATATTCCACACATACAGGGCAGCAAGGTGGTGCAGTGGTTAGCACTGATGCCTCACGGCACCGAGGACCAGGGTTCAATCACAGCCCCGGGTCACTGTCCGTGAGGAGTTTGCACAGTCTCCCCATGTCTGTGTGGGTCTCTCCTCCACAAACCAAAGAGGTGTAGGGTAGGTGGATTGGCCACGTTAAATTGCCCCATAACCGGGTAAAAATAATCCTACACATTCCCCATTCATATTCCTCCTAATGGCGTTCTTTTCTTGAGCTGCAGTTGTTCAGTTTGAGATGATCTTTGCAATTAATTTCGCCACTTCCAAAAGTATGAATGTCTTTAGTGGCGCAGCGATTGGAATTGAATACAGTACTGCAAATGGAATCTGACCAGTCCATTTCAAAGCAATTGCTTAAGATCTGGAAATTTAAACTTGGATTCTTTCCAGCCCCAGCCATGACTGAAGGTTGGGGTGCCTTCCAATCATCTGCTGAATTCATAGAATCATAGAATTTAGAGTGCAGAAGGAGGCCATTCGGCCCAATCGAGTCTGCACCGGCTCTTTGAAAGAGCACCCTACCCAATCCCACACCTCCACCCTATCCTCATAACCCAGTAACCTGACCCAACACTAAGGGCAATTTTGGACACTAAGGGCAATTTTTTAGCATGACCAATCCACCTAACCTGCACATCTTTGGACTGTGGGAGGAAACCAGAGCACCCGGAGGAAACCCACGCAGACACGGGGAGAACGTGCAGACTTCGCACAGACAGTGAACCAAGCTGGGAATTGAACCTGGGACCCTGGAGCTGTGAAGCAATTGTGCTAACCACCATGCTACCCTAATTGGTCAAAGTTACATAATGCAAATTGTTGCTTAATGATCTCACAGGAGTAACAACGGTGAGTGCACCTCTTCACGTCTCTATCGACACAATCATTCCCCTCACCCCTTCTACCATTCTCTTTTTTAAAAAACTTTTTCTGAGTTACCAAGCCAGGGCTCAGAGTGTGGGTCAGGGGCAAACCCCTAATCCAGCTCCTCGCCTGCTCCAAAAACCAATTCAAATTGAATCCAATTCATGGTCCCCACAAGAGAGACATACCAGATCTGAACCAAAAGGCTCAATCTACACTACACTTGATCTTAGCCAAAAGGCCGAGAAGCGATCCCTTCTACCATTCTCAACTATCACCTCCTCTCCATCACATCCTTCATATATCACTGAGACAGACTAAAACAGCTCTTTTTGCGCATGTTCATCCCTATGTATGCAAAATAAATATACTCACACGTCCACAAGCAGACCTTTTCTCTAAGCGTAAAGTAGCAATACTTTACAAAATATAATAATTTGATGTCGAATCTTGTCCAGCTCTTCAATTAAAGAAATCCAGCTTCTGAAATGAAGGAAAAAAAGGCATCAGACCATAATCATGATTGTATGAACTTACAAAAAACAGGAAAAGACCAACTGGTCCCAAACTGTTCTGGTGCCTCTGTATCAGGTCAAGAATCTTTCTACCTTGTAGGTGCCATGTGGATTCCCAGGAGATGAGAAACCAAATAAAAACCATGTTATGCATTGTGACCAATATCCTTCTGTATAGTGTGTCACGTGATGATGTGGTAACATCAGAGACGCTTGGAAGATTCCCCAATCTTCCATCTTAGGTGCTGCTTGCTCAGTCTATGTGAATAAAGATCTAACAACTGGTCAAGTAAGCCACAGTGTGGCAACCTGGTGATTCTTTGTCTTCACTGTGAAGTAAAACCCCTTAAACCGTAACAGTATTAAAGACAAAGCTGGCGACGAGGATATTTTTCCAGAAATAGTCAGAACTACTAACTCAGACCTGGATCTTGAATCAAGGATTGATTTTCAAGAGACCATTCCACCATCGATTGAAGTGTGCTCAATCTATGCGTTGGAAATGGGTTGCCTTGCCGAAGGTGTACAGCACTCTAGGAGACACAGAGAGAGACACAGACAGAGAGCGGGACAGAAGAACAGGTAACTGTAATGGTGGGAAAAGATGACGCTATGGACACATTCCATGGGAATGCAGACTCATTTTTCTAGTGGCACTGCCCTCGTTGTTAACGTGGGTGCCGTCAGATTTGGGGGGTGGGGGTCATCTCAGCGATTTCTGGGAAGATTTTGGAGGAGGAGAATAGAGTGTCAGTGGAGGGGGTTACAGCCAAGTGGGAGGAGCTGGGCATGGCATTGTGGTGCAAGGTGTTGTGGATGGTGAATGTCTCAACCCCGTGTTAAAGACTAGGATTGAAACCTCCCCCTCACTGCAGAAACCTCCCCCTCACCAATAATCTCTACAATATCCACAGAAGGCCTTTCTCACCCGTTCACAGACCTATTCCTCCGCTAACAGTCCCACATCCAGCCTCCATTGCAGGCGCTGCCCCCCACCCCCCCTTTGCTCACCCGTAAATCCACCCAGGGCAGGGCATGGTCAGGCACCACTATTGCCGAATACTCGACATCTACCACCCCTGCCAAAAATGTTGTATCCAACACGAAGAAATCTATTTGGGAGTACACCTTGTGCATATGGAAGTAAAACGAAAATTCTTCTCCATGGTTCCCCCCCCCCCCCCCCAGTTTGGGGCATAGATGTTTACCAATACCACTGGCATCCCCTCCAGGTTCCCCGCTTACCATAACATACCATCCCCCAGAGTCAGCCACTATATTTCCCCCCAGAGTCAGCCATTATATTTCCCATCTCAAATACCACCCGCTTGTTGACCAAAATTGCCACCCCCTTTCGTTTTAAAGTCTAACCCCATATGAAATACTTGCCCAACCCATCCTCAGCCTAATCTGGTCCACCTTCATGTGTGTCTCTTGTAGCCTGGTCACATCCACCCTTCAATAAGTGCGCGAACACATGGGCCCAGTTGACAGGCCCATTCAATCCTCGCACGTTCCACGTGACCAGCCCCCACCCTGCCGATCAACCATAATCCCTCTTGGGCCAGCCCCTGGCCCATGTCCCACACCTCCCCAGGCCCACCCTTGGATGCCCACTTTCATCGATCCTCCTCCCCATACACTTTAAAAAGCCCTACCACTGTCAGCAATACTTCACCTGCCCTGCCCCCATCCCCCCACTAACCTTCCACTCACCATCCCACTGCGCTTCCGTGAACTGGCCCTCCCAGCTAGCCTGGCAGCCCCTGCCCATGGCTCCGAGTATTCCCTTCCACCTCGCTCGAACATTAGTGCAAACAAACCAAAACAACCCCTCCCCAAGCCCAAACAAAGAGACCAACCCCCCATCCTCTAATAGAGCAAACCATGTGGAGATGATAGCGTTGGACTGGGGTGAGCACGGTAAGTAGTCTGACAACACCAGGTTAAAAGTCGAACAGATTTGTTTCGAATCACTAGCTTTCGGAGCGCAGCTCCTTCCTCAGGTGAATGGAAGGAGTTGTGCTAAAGAGCAAACCTGAAGCCAAAAAAGAAAATGAAATGGCCCCAAACACAAAACAGCAGCACCACAGCATCTCCACTAAAGTTCAAAGTCCACCTTCTCCTGCCAGTCCACGGTCAACAAATTCTACTGCCTCCTCCGCCGAACCAATGTACAATTCCCGGCCTTCGTAGGTCACCCACAGACGTGCCGGGTACAATAGCCCAAACTTTAACCCCTTCTTGTAGAGGGCAGCCTCCACCCTGTTGTAGCTGGCTCTCCTCTTGGCCAGCTCTGCACCCAGGTCCTGGTACACTCGGATTTCACTGCCCTCCCAGGTGCAGCACCTCGTCTGCCTGGCCCACCTCATAATTAGCTCCTTGCCCAGGAAACTGCAACACCATCGCGCTCGGCAGCACGTTCCCCTGGGGCTTCCTCATTAGCGCCCCGTGCGCTCGATCCGCCTCCAAAGGCCCTGCAACGCACCCTCCCCGAGCAGCTTCTCCAGCATCCTCCCCACGTCCGCACCAGCTCCTTCACCCCCCTCCGGCAGGCCCACGATCCTTATATTCTGTCTGCGCGACCAGTTCTCCAGATCTTGAACCTTCTCTTGGAGCCGCCTCTGCTGGTCCCGCATCAGTCCCATCTCTGCTGCCATCGAGGCAAACTGCTCCTCGTGTTCCCCCACCTCCTCCTCCTCCTCCTCCTCCATCTTCTAGATCGCCAGACCCTGGGCCGCCAGCTTCGTTTCCACGCGGTCGACCACCGCCTTGATCAAGTCCACAGCCCTGGCCAGGTCTTTCCATTGCTGGATGAACTTCGCGTGCAAGAAGCTCACCAGCTGATCTGTCGACCCACTGAGCCAACATGGCCGCTCCCTGGCCCTCCGCCATCTCCACGTGCGTCGCAGGAGCCGCATCAGCTCCAACCGACTGATGCTCTCTTTTCCGACTGGTTCTGGCCCTCAGCTCCATACGCCAGAGGGTCAATCTCTTCCACTCACTCTCCTGCACCTTTTTTCCACCTCACATCCACCTGTTAAGCGGGGAAAAGGACCGAAAATACTGCCACAAGCAGGAGCAACCAAATGTGCGACCACTCACTCCATGGCCGCCACCGGAAGTTCACTGTAGTTAGATTCATGTCAAACAAAGAAGTTTGCATGTATGTGGGTTGGGTTTCATTTCAAACTGTGTTTGTATTGTGCTTACAGAGAGTTTACAATGTAAAAAGTAAACAAGTATGAAGAAATGACTGAGATGTTGCTTAGTAACCAGGGACCACCTTTAAATTAGAAAACCTCTTGAGTTTAGATTTTAACTGAACCCACGGCAATAGAAGCGGAGTAGAGAGAGAGGAAACAGCTCTGCCAGAGGCAGAATCAGGACTATGGAGCAATGGGAAGAAAGCAAGTCCCACAAACTAAAAAAACAGATTGTTCTAGAAACCAGTGAATGAAAAGAGAGGTCCCAACAGTTAAAAGGAACTGGAATTTGAACAAGGTACTGTTCACTGGAATTCAAGTAAAAGGCATAATACACTGATTAACACTAATCTCCAGATCACTGTTGAAAACAGCCCAGGTACTAATATACAACTTTATCATGAGCTTTTATCTTATTCAGTAGCCTTTTGTGCAGTACCTTATTGAATGCATTTTGGAAATTTAGATTTAGACATGACTGTAAAGAGGGTTGATCAGCAAGTTCATGGATGATACAAAATTTGGTGGATGGTAAATAGCGAGGAGGATAACCTTAGATTACAGGAGGGTATAGACAGACTGGTAAGATGGGCTAACCAGTGGTAAATGGAATTCAATCTGGATAAGTGTGAGGTGATGCACTTGGGCAGGACAAACAAGGCAATGGAATATGATGAATGGCAGCATCCTGGGAGCACCGAGGATCAGAGGGACCTTGGTGTGCATGTACACCGGCCTCCAAATTATAGGAGGGATGTGATCGCCCTGGAAAAGGTGCAGAGATTTACCAGGATGTTGCCAGGGCTGGAGCGATTGGATAGACTGAGGTTGTTTTCCTTGCAACAAAAGAGACTGAGGGGGGACATGATTGAGATGTACAATCATATGGGGCATAGGCAGACTGGAAGAAACTTTTGCCCCTTGGTGGAGGGATCGATGACCAGGAGGCATAAATTTAAGGTAAGGGGCAAGAGGTTTAAGAGAATTTTTGAGGAAACACATTTTCTCCCAGAGGGTGGTGGGAGTCTGGAACTCGCTGCCTGAGGGTGGTGGAGGCAGAGACCCTCGTGATATTGAAGAAGTATTTAATGTGCAGTTGTGATGCCGGGGCAGACAGGGGCTGGAAAATGGGATTGGAATAGGTCGGTGGCGGTTTCTGACCGACCCAGATGCAATGGGCCGCAGAGTCTCTGTGCTGTAGAGACATTGAGCACTCAAACTAGAGCAATGCGATCGACTGTTTTACCCTTTACTGCTGCTTTCTTTCTATTAGTGACTTGACTCTACAGCATGAGACACAATCTGAAATTAGAAACTTTTGAGTGAGTGTTGAACTTTTATAATCTACCCCCGGGAAATGCTTCCAGATACATGCAGGTGAGGGCGTTTGTGAGGTGGCAGGTGAGGGAATTTCGGCTACTCCCGGCACAGGGGGTTCAAGATAGGGTGATTTTGGGCGTATTGGTTGGAGAGGGCAAGGTGTTGACGATATACCAGGACATGAAAGAGGGGGAGGCTTTGGTAGAGGAGCTGAAGGGTAAATGGGAGGAGTTGGGGGAGGAGATTGAGGAGGGGCTGTGGGCTGATGCCCTGGGTAGGGTTAATTCCTCTTCCTCGTGTGCCAGGCTTAGCCTGATACAATTTAAGGTGGTTCATAGAGCGCACATGATGGGGGCGAGGCTGAGTAGGTTCTTTGGGGTGGAGGACAGACGTGGGAGGTGCTCAGGAAGTCCAGCGAACCATGTCCATATGTTTTGGTCATGCCCGGCACTGGAGGGGTTCTGGGGGGGGAGGGGAGTTGCGGGAACAGTATCTAAGGTGGTGAAAGTCCGGGTCAAGCCAAGCTGGGGGCTAGCAATATTTGGAGTAGTGGACGAACCGGGAGTGCAGGAGGCGGAAGAGGCCGGCATTCTGGCCTTTGCGTCCCTAGTAGCCCGGCGAAGGATCTCGCTAATGTGGAAGGAGGCGAAGCCCCCCAGCCTGGAGGCCTGGATAAACGACATGGCTGGGTTCATAAAGTTGGAGAGGATAAAGTTTGCCTTGAGAGGGTCTGCGCAGGGGTTCCACAGGCGGTGGCAACCGTCCCTAGACTATCTCGCGGAGCGTTAGAGGAAGGTCGGACAGCAGCAGCAGCAACCCGGGGGGGGGGGGACATCGTTCGTTTGGGGGGGGGGGGGGGGGGGGGGTTCCTGTGGGGGGCATGTGAGCAAGAAAGCACATGGATGATCCGGAAACTGACATGTACGGGAAGAATCCAATGTACAAAGTTCTGTATCCTATTGACTTGCCATGTTCATGTCTTGCCACACGAGTTCTCTTTCTTTTCTTTGTTACGGGGGGGGGGGTTTGTTTGTCAGGTGGAAAATATTGTTTAAAAATTCTTAATAAAAACATTTTTTTTAAAACAAAAAAAAACTTTTATAATCTTTGTGGAGTTTTATATAAATGTTGATGTAATTAACAGATTATAACCATGCTGAGGGTAAACACGCCTGTCCAGTCAGACACCTTGATCTTTCTCCTTGTTCAATTCCCCCGAGTGGAAGCCTCATTGATGTGACCAGCGACAGCCACCGCGCCAGGGGGGGGGGGGGGGGGGGGGGCAACACAGCAGCGCATGCGCCGTTTCAAATCCGCGCGAGAGGAACCGTCACCGCCCAGCGCGCGCGCGCTGCCAGAAGCGGCCGCCAGGGGGGGCGGGAGAGAGAGCGCGCTGCCAGAAGCGGCCGCCAGGGGGGGCGGGAGAGAGAGCGCGCTGCCAGAAGCGGCCGCCAGGGGGGGCGGGAGAGAGAGCGCGCTGCCAGAAGCGGCCGCCAGGGGGGGCGGGAGATGTATTTCTCATGTTCTGATGTCCCGCTCCCCACCCATTTCCACACCGACCCCCGAAATAAAACCAATCCCCCCCCCCCCGGGCGGGCTCAGGGCCGCTGCCTTCAATCGCAGTCACTCACCAGGCAGATTCCCCAGCCAGGAGCGGCGGGAAACCCGCACCCCATCCGCGGACAAAGGCCGTTTTTAAACTCGACAGCGGGGCGTCCAGTGCAAAACAAACGTCTTTCTCCAGCTTCCAGTTTGGGGCGGCTCTGCGCACGGCCCCGCCTCCAGCATGGTGCCGCCAATCAGAAAGCAGCGCGGGGAACACAGGCAATGTTTTCCTGCTGCCGTCAGACATTCAACTCTGTCCCTCACACGGTTCGGGGTCCCGGGATTCACTCATCCCGGCAAAACTTCATCTCTGCGGCAGTGGGGAGCTCGGTCAAAATCCCCCTCCCAGCACAAATCCCCTTCCCAGCACAAATCCCCTTCCCAGCACAAATCCTCTTCCCAGCACAAATCCCCTTCCCAGCACAAATCCCCTTCCCAGCACAAATCCTCTTCCCAGCACAAATCCCCTTCCCAGCACAAATCCCCCTCCCAGCACAAAATCCCCCTCCCAGCACAAATCCCCCTCCCAGCACAAATCCCCCTCCCAGCACAAATCCCCTTCCCAGCACAAATCCCCTTCCCAGCACAAATCCCCCTCCCAGCACAAATCCCCCTCCCAGCACAAATCCCCCTCCCAGCACAAATCCCCTTCCCAGCACAAATCCCCTTCCCAGCACAAATCCCCCTCCCAGCACAAATCCCCCTCCCAGCACAAATCCCCTTCCCAGCACAAATCCCCCTCCCAGCACAAATCCCCTTCCCAGCACAAATCCCCATCCCAGCACAAATCCCCTTCCCAGCACAAATCCCCTTCCCAGCACAAAATCCCCTTCCCAGCACAAAATCCCCTTCCCAGCACAAATCCCCTTCCCAGCACAAATCCCCCTCCCAGCACAAATCCCCTTCCCAGCACAAATCCCCCTCCCAGCACAAATCCCCCTCCCAGCACAAATCCCTCCCCCTCCCAGCACAAATCCCCTTCCCAGCACAAATCCCCCTCCCAGCACAAATCCCCCTCCCAGCACAAATCCCCTTCCCAGCACAAATCCCCTTCCCAGCACTAATCCCCTTCCCAGCACAAAATCCCCTTCCCAGCACAAAATCCCCTTCCCAGCACTGTCAGGGTGCGGTCCCACACTGATGGACAGGTAGACGGACCAATCAACACACACACAACACAACATCGCAGCCAATCACCAGTGAGAGCACAACATCGCAGCCAATCACCAGTGAGAGCACACGCCCTATAAACCACGGTACCAACAGGTGTGTTTCAATCACTAGCTTTCGGAGCGCTGCTCCTTCCTCAGGTGAATGAAGAGGTATGTTCCAGAAACATATATATAGACAGATTCAAAGATGCCAGACAATGCTTGGAATCCGAGCATTAGCAGGTGATTAAATCTTTACAGATCCAGAGATGGGGTTTATGTTTGAGGGATAGTTGGGGATCTGTTATTGTTTTTGGTGTTATGCATAAATTTGAAAAAGGTGAATAAAAATATATTGTTAAAAAAAGAATAACTGACTCCGCCGGCTCCATATTGTCCACACTCAGAAACTGAAAGGAAGATAACATCAAAGTGAGTGGTGAGTATTTATGGCCGTGCCCTGACCCTCAGCCCTCAGAATCCGGGATATCCATCCACGTGCTTCCACCAAAGTGAGCACCTCTGCACTAGGCCTCACTCCCTTTCACACGATAGCCACTTTCCCACAGTTGTCCCGCTCAACTCCACCTGGATGAAGCACTTTGATCCTAGAAAGTCTCATTGGTACCTAACACACAGCCCCCAGCTCCCCCAAAGCACGAGGTGTTGGGGCAGTTAAGTGCTTGCAATGGGCCAGCGTTGTAAACTGATGGGGAACCTATACGATGGCCCTGTCATCTTTAAGGGGGTGAGTGATGAAAGACTTCACCATAACACCTTACATTGGGATCCACATTTGTGTGATTTCTCTAATGTGGACGTTAGTATGAGCATTGGAGTTCAATGCTTGGGGGCAGCACTTCCAATTCTTTTGATGAACACAAATAACCAAGTAAAAAAGGGTTAAAAACTGGGCCCCAAAAGTAAAGGATGGAGATGGGAACCTGGTGGGAGACTCAGCAGGGGTGAATAAGGCCTTTTATAGTAAGGACTTTTATAGTAGGCTGTACGGGTCAGAACCCCCAACCGGGCCGGAGGGGATGAGGCATTTCCTAGGGGGCTGAATTTCCCGAAGGTGGACGGGGAGCTGGTAGAAGGGCTGGGGGTCCCGATCGGGATCGAAGAGATAGCAGAGGGGCTTAAGGACATGCAGTCGGGTAAAGCCCCGGGGCCGGGTGGGTACCCAGTGGAGTTCTATAAAAAGTTCTCTGGGATATTGGGGCCGCTGCTGATGAGGACATTCAACGAAGCTAGGGAGAGAGGGGTACTCCCCCCGACGATGTCACAGGCCACAATCTCGCTGATCCTAAAGCGGGACAAGGATCCAGAGCTGTGCAGGTCCCACAGGCTGATATCCCTATTGAATGTGGACGCCAATAAGCTGGCCAAAAGTTTGTCCTCGAGGATTGAAGACTGTGTTCCGGACGTGATTGGGGAGGGCCAGACGGGGTTCGTTAAGGGAAGGCAGTTGGTGGCCAATGTAAGAAGGCTGCTAAACGCGATCATGATGCTCCCAGAAGGTAGGGAGGTGGAGGTAATGGTCGCAATGGACGTAGAGAAGGCTTTTGATCGAGTGGAATGGGAATATCTGTGCGAGGTACTGGGACAATTCGAATTTGGGCGGGGCTTTATTGACTGGGTCAGGCTGCTGTATCAGGCTCCTGTGGCGAGCGTACAGACGTACAGAACAACATCGGACTATTTTAGGCTACATGGGCGAATGAGACAGGGGTGCCCCCTCTCCCCGCTGTTCGCGTTAGCTTTAGAGCAGTTGGCAATTGCACTAAGAGCCTTTGGGGCTGGAAGGGGCTGGTCCGGGGGGCAGTGGAACACAGAGTCTCACTTTACGCAGCCTACCTGCTCCTGTATGTATCGGACCCAGTAGAGGGGATGGAAGAAATCATGAGGATTCTGGGGGAATTTGGCCAGTGTTTGGGGTACAAACTAAATATGGTGAAAAGCGAGATGTTTGCAATCCAGGCAAGGGGACAGGAGAGGCGACTGGGGAACTGCCGTTTAGAGTGGTAGGGGGAAGCTTTAGGTATCTAGGCATCCAAGTGGCGCGGGAATGGGAACGGTTACACAAACTTAATCTGACCCGACTAGTAGGTCAAATGAAGGACGATTTTCGGAGGTGGGACGCGCCCCACTGTCACGAGCTGGGAGGGTCCAGGCGGTGAAGATGATGGTCCTTCCGAGATTCCTGTTCGTGTTCCAGTGTCTCCCCATCTTTATTCCGCGCTCCTTTTTTAAACGGGGTAACAAAGTTATCACCGGCTTTGTATGGGCGGGCAAGACCCCGCGAGTAAAAAAGGGGATGCTTGAGTGGAGCCGGTGGGGGGGGGGGCTGGCGCTGCCGAACTTCAGCAACTATTATTGGGCGGCGAACATAACCATGATTAGGAAGTGGGTGATGGGGAGAGGGTCGGCATGGGAGCGCATGGAGGCGGCCTCAAGTAAGGGCACCAGCTTGGGGGCGTTGATAACGGCGCCTCTGCCGCTCCCGCCGGCACGGTACTCCACCAGCCCCGTGGTGGCGGCCCTGAGAGTCTGGGGGCAATGGAGGAGACATGTGGGATACAGGATAGGGTAGTTTCCAGATGGTGGGTGGGAGAAGGGAAGGTCTCTGACATCTGTAAGGAACTCATGGGGTCAGAGGGCATGCAGACTGAGGAGCTGAAGCGCAAATGGGAAGAGAAGTTAGGAGGAGAGACAGAGGATGGCCTCTGGGCGGATGCATTGAATAGAGTCAACGCGTCCACAACATGTGCCAGGCTCAGCCTGATACAGTTTAAGGTCGTGCACCGGGCTCACATGACAGTGGCCTGGATGAGCAGGTTCTTTGGTGTAGAAGACCAGGTGTGCGGGGGCGCCAGTGAACCATGTTTTGGACATGCCCAAAGCTCAGGGGATTTTGACAGGGGTTTGCGGACGTCATGTCCACGGTGTTAAAAACAAGGGTGGCACCGAGTCCGGAGGTGGCGGTTTTCGGGGTGTCGGAAGATCCGGGAATCCATGAGGAGAAAGAGGCGGACGTTCTGGCCTTTGCTTCCGTGGTAGCCCGGAGACGGACATTATTAGCTTGGAGGGACTCAAAGCCCCCGAAGTCGGAGACCTGGCTATCGGACATGGCTAGCTTTCTCTGGAGAAAACCCTAGAAAGGGTCACTGTTAAGGTTCGCCGGGAGGTGGCAACCGTTCGTCGACTTCTTTGCAGAAAATTAATCATCAGCAGAAAGAAGGGGGGGTGGTTAGTTTAGCTTAGAGTAGGGGGTTAATAAAGGTGGGACCTGTAAGGGAGGAAGCAGGCTTGTTGCACTATGTTTATGGACTCATGTATATTGTTTATCTTGTCGTTGTTGTAAAACCAAAAATACCTCAATAAAATTGTTTATTAAAAAAAAAGAACTGGACCCCAATCAGTGTCACACTCCTGTGCTAACTTAATTGGCACAATTGACTCGTCACGGAAGGGTCAGGGAGCTGATGGTGCAACTGTATGCTGACCCTCTGTATTCACTTTGTCCCACCCACTTTCCAGTTCCCATTCTGGGAAGGCACTCTCTCAACGGTGATATCAACACAAGCCCAGCAAGGAGGACCCGGGAAGCACTACCTGCATGTCAGCCCCCTTTATACCTTGGAGCGCCCCGACATGAAGGGACGCTAAAACCTGCGAGTGACCCCTCCCCTGAGATGGCAATATTGAACCCCCTCCCCCACCCCATGTTAAGCTTATCTGGATCATCCATGTTAGAACATAGAACGATACAGCGCAGTACAGGCCCTTCGGCCCACGATGTTGCACCGACATGGGAAGTCAAAAAACAAAAGCCATCTAACCTACACTATGCCATTATCATCCATATGCTTATCCAATAAACTTTTAAATGCCCTCAATGTTGGCGAGTTCACTACTGTTGCAGGCAGGGCATTCCACGGCCTCACCACTCTTTGCGTAAAGAACCTACCTCTGACCTCTGTCCTATATCTATTACCCCTCAGTTTAAGGCTATGTCCCCTCGTGCTAGCCATTTCCATCCGCGGGAGAAGGCTCTCACTGTCCACCCTATCTAACCCCCTGATCATTTTGTATGCCTCTATTAAGTCTCCTCTTAACCTTCTTCTCTCTAACGAAAACAACCTCAAGTCCATCAGCCTTTCCTCATAAGATATTCCCTCCATACCAGGCAACATCCTGGTAAATCTCCTCTGCACCCGCTCCAAAGCTTCCACGTCCTTCCTATAATGCGGTGACCAGAACTGTACGCAATACTCCAAATGCGGCCGTACCAGAGTTTTGTACAGCTGCAACATGACCTCATGACTCCGGAACTCAATCCCTCTACCAATAAAGGCCAACACTCCATAGGCCTTCTTCACAACCCTATCAACCTGGGTGGCAACTTTCAGGGATCTATGTACATGGACACCGAGATCCCTCTGCTCATCCACACTTCCAAGAACTTTACCATTAGCCAAATATTCCGCATTCCTGTTATTCCTTCCAAAGTGAATCACCTCACACTTCACTACATTAAACTCCATTTGCCACCTCTCAGCCCAGCTCTGCAGCTTATCTATGTCCCACTGTAACCTGCAACATCCTTCCGCACTGTCGACAACACCACCGACTTTAGTGTCATCTGCAAATTTACTCACCCACCCTTCTGCGCCCTCCTCTAGGTCATTTATAAAAATGACAAACAGCAACGGCCCCAGAACAGATCCTTGTGGTATGCCACTTGTAACTGAACTCCATTCTGAACATTTCCCATCAACCACCACCCTCTGTCTTCTTTCAGCTAGCCAATTTCTGATCCACATCTCTAAATCCCCAGCCTCCGTATTTTCTGCAATAGCCGACCGTGGGGAACTTTATCAAACGCTTTACTGAAATCCATATACACCACATCAACTGTTCTACCCTCGTCTACCTGTTCAGTCACCTTCTCAAAGAACTCGATAAGGTTTGTGAGGCATGACCTACCCTTCACAAAGCCATGCTGACTATCCCTAATCATATTATTCCTATCTAGATGATTATAAATCTTGTCTCTTATAATCCCCTCCAAGACTTTACCCACAACAGACGTGAGGCTCACCGGTCTATAGTTGCCGGGGTTGTCTCTATTCTCTTCATTGTTCTCTTCATTGATGCTCCTGCGACTGGCACCAAGAAGGTAAGGGTGATCTGAATGCTCACCTCCGATATCCCCCTCTGAGGTGAGGTTGCCAGGTTCACGTTTTTATACAGCTGTTGTAAATGGCGCCGGGGTGATGTCATGCCGATGCCTGCTGAATATTCAGTGACGGGGGAAGTCCCGGAGTGAGTGCTTGCTAATGAGATGGCAATGTACTAAAATTAGGTTCCTGACTTTCCGCACCATCTTTTACGTTTCTTCCCCAGTGAGGGGGGAGAGGTTGAAAATCCAAAATCACGATCTCGCGGGCAAGATTCACAGTTTCCGATTCTCATCAAATTTTGTGCCTGCGGACTACTAACACAGGCTCAAAATCAGCCACCCCAATTTCCATTCTCCTTGTGGCATCAGTGAGAAATGCTGAGGTAATACAAGGCTCTTAAGTGGCCACTATAGCTTTAGGTGCTATGTGGCTTCCTAATGCTGGAGAATGGGGTGTGAGGCGTGTCTGCTTTTAAATTTAAAAAAAAATAACCTTTATTGTCACACGTATGCTTACATTAACGCTGCAATTAACACAGAGGGAGAATTTAGAATGTCCAAGTTACCTAACAAGCACGTCTTTCAGGACTTGTGGGAGGAAACCAGAGCACTCTGAGGAAACCCACACAGACACGGGGAGGACGTGCAGACTCCCCACAGACAGTGACCCAAGCGGGAATCGAACCTGGGACCCTGGAGCTGTGAAGCCATGGTACTAACCACTCTGCTACTGTGTTTCTGATGGGATGTGTGTCGGAAACCATCTGGGCAATCAGTTTTTCGGAGCATCTCTCTCTTCTCAAATTATGCTTGAAATGTCTTCAGTTCACTGAGGAAGTCTTGACGGTAAACTGCCAATTGTTGCAACTGCAATACTAGCCACAAAGCAGAACAAATACCAAACTGCCTGTGGCTGTCACGATTTAGGCACTGGTTCCTCCCAGACTAATAAAGAAATTAATAAGATCTCAGTTTGTCGTACACTGCCGCATTACAGAAGTCACTGTGGTTCCCTGAACCCAGAGACACAATTTTGCCACATTTCCTCTTGCCAGAGACAGGTAGATGGAGTGAGCACAGATTTTGCATGGACCCCAGGTTTCCCCGTGGTTCAGAGTGCCATTGACTTGCACATATTGGCTGGTCATTCACACAGGAAAAAGACAATGTTGTCAAGGAGAATACTGAGATACAGGCTACTAGACTAGAAGGGCTTGAGGTTCATAAGGTGGAGGCGTTAGCAAATCAATTTGGAAAATGTGAAAATAGATAAGTCCCCTGGGCCGGATGGGATTTATCCTAGGATTCTCTGGGAAGCTAGGGAGGAGATTGCTGAGCCTTTGGCTTTGATCTTTAAGTCATCTTTGTCTACAGGAATAGTGCCAGAAGACTGGAGGATAGCAAATGTTGTCCCCTTGTTCAAGAAGGGGAGTAGAGACAACCCCGGTAACTATAGACCAGTGAGCCTTACTTCTGTTGTGGGCAAAGTCTTGGAAAGGTTTATAAGAGATAGGATGTATAATCATCTGGAAAGGAATAATTTGAATAGAGATAGTCAACACGGTTTTGTGAAGGGTAGGTCGTGTCTCACAAACCTTATTGAGTTCTTTGAGAAGGTGACCAAACAGGTGGATGAGGGTAAAGCAGTTGATGTGGTGTATATGGATTTCAGTAAAGCATTTGAAGGTTCTCCACGGTAGGCTACTGCAGAAAATACGGAGGCATGGGATTCAGGGTGATTTAGCAGTTTGCATCAGAAATTGGCTAGCTGGAAGAAGACAAAGGGTGGTGGTTGATGGGAAATGTTCAGTCCAGTTACTAGTGGTGTACCATAAGGATCTATTTTGGGGCCACTGCTGTTTGTCATTTTTATAAATGACCTGGAGGAGGGCATAGAAGGATGGGTGAGTAAATTTGCAGATGACACTAAAGTCGGTGGAGTTGTGGACAGTGCGGAAGGATGTTACAAGTTACAGAGGGACATAGATAAGCTGCAACGCTGGGCTGAGAGGTGGAAAATGGAGTTTAATGCAGAAACGTCTGAGGTGATTCATTTTGGAAGGAATAACAGGAAGACAGAGTACTGGGCTAATGGTAAGATTCTTGGCAGTGTGGATGAGCAGAGAGATCGCGGTGTCCATGTACTTAGATCCCTGAAAGTTGCCACCC
Organism: Scyliorhinus torazame; assembly: GCF_047496885.1. NCBI lineage: Eukaryota > Metazoa > Chordata > Chondrichthyes > Carcharhiniformes > Scyliorhinidae > Scyliorhinus > Scyliorhinus torazame. The sequence goes on from NC_092722.1 coordinate 5,848,093, forward strand.
AGGTTGAGAGGGTTGTTAAGAAGGCGTATGGTGTGTTAGCTTTTATTGGTAGAGGGATTGAGTTTCGGAGCCATGAGGTCATGTTGCAGCTATACAAAACTCTGGTGCGGCCGCATTTGGACTATTGCGTGCAATTCTGGTCGGCGCATTATAGGAAGGATGTAGTAGCATTGGAAAGGGTGCAGAGGAGATTTACCAGAATGTTGCCTGGTATGGAGGGAAGATCTTATGAGGGAAGGTTGAGGGACTTGAGGATGTTTTCGTGAGAGAAGAAGGTTAAGAGGTGACTTAATTGAGGCATACAAGATGATCAGAGGATTAGATAGGGTGGACAATGAGCGCCTTTTTCCTCGGATGGTGATGTCTAGCACGAGGGGACAGAGCTTTAAATTGAGGGGAGATAGATATAGGACAGATGTCAGAGGTAGGTTCTTTACTCAGAGAGTAGTAAGGGCGTGGAATGCCCTGCCTGCGGCAGTAGTGGACTCGCCAACACTAAGGGCATTCAAATGGTCATTGGATAGACATATGGACGATAAGGGACTAGTGTAGATGGGCTTTAGAGTGGTTTCACAGGTCGGCGTAACATCGAGGGCCGAAGGGCCTGTACTGCGCTGTAATGTTCTATGTCTGTAATATGTGCACTCTGCCATATTCATAAACCAAAAGCGATTTCCAATACTCAATGTGCAGCAAACCACAGCATTGCATCATACAGGGGATTGCTTGTTATCCTAGCATGAGCCACGATTGCTTTATTCTGGGACGTTTATGAGGATTTCTTCCTCTACCACCCTTGAATTCCAGAGCCCCAACACCCTCTCGGTGAAAGGGCAGTCATGTGGGCATGAAATTAAAATACTGAGTTGAAATGGCAAGCAACAGGGTCATGCTTGCAGACTGAGCGAAGGTGTTCCACGAGGCAGTCTGTGTTTAGAATCTCCAATGTAGAGGAGGCTGCATTGGGAGCAGCAAGTACAGTAGACTAAGTTGAAGGAGGCGTAAGTGAAATGTTGCTTTATTTAATGAAATTTCATTTCATGAAAGGGCCTTGAACAGTGGAGAAGAAAGTAAAGGGGCAGGTGTTGCACCATCAGCGATTGCAAAGGAAGGGGGTGAGGAGTTGGGGCTGCAATGGAGGAGTGGGCCATGGAGGGAGTGGTCCCTGCAGAATGTCGATAGTGGGAGGGGGGAGGGAAGATGTGTATCATGATGTGTCATGCTGGAGTTGGTGGAAACGGTGGAATATGACCTTTGAAACGTGGAGGCTGGTGGGATGAAAAGAGAGGACAAAGGGGAAACCTTTCATTATACTGGGAGGGAGGGCATGGGGTTGAGGGCTAAAGTGCCTAAAATGGGTCAGACCAATTGGATAATGCCCTGTCGACCACAGTGGGTGGGGGTGTGGTTACGGGGGGGGAGAGAACCTCTGTTAAGGAAAAAGATAGACATACCAGAAGCACTGCTTTTGAAGGCGGCATCTTAGAACAGATGTAATGGAGGTGGAGAAACTGGGAGAATGGGATGAAGTCCTTACAGGAAAAAGGGTGTGAGCAGCTGTTATAACCTGCCTACTTACGATTGGCTGGGGACTAATGACTATCCCACAATCCTATGGGAGTATGAACTTCCCCAATGAGGGGGGAGGAGAAACTCCTAGTATAAATAAGCTGGCCAGTTCAGGAACCAGCAGGAAGGAGAAGGTAGCAAGGGAAGTTACTGCTACTGTTATGTATATATTGTTATAGTGAATAAACGTTATTATTTTGTATCCTTAAAACTCGTGCTGGATTCTTCGTGGCCCTTACAAAAGCAGCTGTATAATTCAATTCAATAATCTTTATTGTCACAAGCAGGCTAACTTTAACACTGCAATGAAGTTACTGTGAAAATCCCCTAGTCGCCACACTCTGGCGCCTGTTCGGTAACACTGAGGGAGAATTCAGAATGTCCAAATTACCTAACAAGCACGTCTTTTGGGAATTGTGGGAGGAAACCTGAGCACCTGGAAGAAACCCACGCAGACACGGGGAGAACGTGCAGACTCCGCACAGACAGTGACCCATGCTGGGAATCAAACCTGGGACCCTGGCGCTGTGAAGCAACAGTGCTAACCACTGTGCTAATGTGCCACCCATAAAAAAAGATGGTGATAATAATTCATTTGAATATAATGATACTTTTCTATTATTATAGTGGAAAATGAATTTATCACATAAAATAAACATTGTTGAGTCAATGAAGTTGTCAAGTGTTATGGGCCAGGGCTTAGTGTATTATGAAGTTCACCTGACCTACACATGTTGAATTTGACTAGGATGAGCACAAAAGTTTTCACTGCAGGTTTGATTCATCAGACCTCCTGGACACTTTAATCAAAACAGGGTTTATTTAAGAATGTAGTTAACAGATAATGATATGGGGGGGGGGGGGGGGCTTGTAATGAATATTGGTGGTCAGTCTATCACTGGAAATGGAGAAAGGGAGATCAAGGATGGGAAGGGATGTGTTGGAGATGGTGAAGGTGAGAGAGGGGTGAAAATTGGAAACAGAATCGCTAATTTTTTCCAGGTTCAGTGGCACTGATACAGTCATCAATGTAACAGAATAAGAGTTATGGGTGGAACCGAAACTGGAACAAGAAATGTTCCACATACCCCACAAAAAGACAGGCGTAACTGCGGTAGCCGCACCTTTGATTTGCAGGAAGCGAGACAAGTTAAAAGATAAATTGTTGAGTGAGTGAACAAGGACAGCCAGGCGGAGGAGAGTGATTGTGGAGTCGTTGGTCCCTCACGCTGCCATTAACACTTCCCCTGTCTTGTGCTTACACACCTTCGTTGCAAACTCTCATAGCTCCAACTTATCATTGAACTACTTTGCTCCACCTGCTCTCATAGAGTTCATAATCCATCGTGTTTCTTCCTCCAATGCTTGCCATGGAGAATGTACCAGTTAACTGATGATTGACAGTTAACTGCCAAGCTTTGTTGAAATTAAAATTTAAGGCTGCTTGACTCTGGCCAAGACATTGCTCTGGGGAATCGACAGGAAAATTGCTGTTGCCTATTTTATTTTCGTGAACCAGAAGCAAGATGTGTACATCTTGGGTGGGATTCTCTGATATCATAACCGGCGATTGGGCGGAGAATCCCTTTTTACGACTGAGTTGGGAGTGGTGCCTGTTTTCGGATGCTACGACCCCTCCCGAGTAGGGGACGTCGCCTGATGGCCCTCCCCGCCCCTGATGGGCCGAGTTCTTGGCGGCGCGCAGTTCACTTGTGCCCTCAGGTTTCGTTAACCTCGCGCGGCGGCTGCGGACTGTGTCCAGCGCCACCACAGTCAGGGGGGGAGAGTCGTGCCGCTGGCCTGGGGGGGCTTCAGCGAGGACTGGGGGGACTGGTGGGGGATGGTCCGGGGGTGGCGAGGGGGGTCCAGAGGGGCACTGTCTGGCAGGTCGGGTCCACGCGCGGCCGGTGCCATGGTGTACTGCGCAACCGCTGCAGGTCGTTGCCGTGCACATGCGCGGCCAAGGTCCTGGCCATTCTCTGGCCATTTTTGGCGTGGGAGCTAGGTGTTTTAAAAATATATATTCTTATTGAGGTATTTGAAATTTATTATAAAAATAACATGAACAATGACATCAACATGGTATAATAAAAATTTCCCCCCCCATCTCAATCTTCACACACCCCAACCATAAAACAACAATCCAGCCCTCTCCCCCCCCCCCAGAATACTGCATCTGCTGACAGTTTAATTTTCCCCGAGAAAGTCGACAAACGGCTGCCACCTCCGGGTGAACCCGACCATTGACCCTCTTAAGGCGAACTTTATCTTCTCGAGACTGGGCAGCACGGTGACACAGTGGGTTAGCCCTGTTGCCTCACGGCGCCAAGGTCCCAGGTTCGATCCCGGCTCTGGGTCACTGTCTGTGTGGAGTTTGTACATTCTCCCCGTGTTTGCGTGGGTTTCGCCCCCACAACCCAAAAGATGTGCAGGCTAGGTGGATTGGCCAAGCTAAATTGCCCCTAAATTGGAAAAATGAATTGGGTACTCTAAATTTAAAAAAAAAATCTTCTCGAGACTGAGAAACCCAGCTATGTCACTAACTCAGGTCTCTACACTCGGGGGCTTCGAGTCCCTCCACATTAACAAGATCCGTCTCCGGGCTACCAGGGAGGCAAAGGCCAGGACGTCGGCCTCTTTCGCCCCCTGAACTCCCGGATCTTCCGACACTCCAAAGATCGCTACCTCCCGACTCGGCACCACCCGTGTTTTTAGCACCGTGGACATTGCCTTAGCAAAACCCTGCCAAAACCCTCTAAGCTTCGGGCATGCCCAAAACATGTGGACATGATTTGCTGGGCTTCCCGCGCACCTCGCACACCTATCCTCAACCCCGAAAAACCTGCTCATCCTAGCCGCTGTCATGTGTTCCCGGTGGACTACCTTAAATTGTATCAGACTAAGCCTGGCGCACAATGAGGCGGTATTAACCCTGCTTAGGCATCCGCCCATAGTCCTGCCTCTATCTCTTCTTCTAGCTCGTTCGTCCATTTGCCCGTAAGCTCCTCCACCGGAGTTTCCTCCGCCTCTGAAAGCTCCTGGTAAATATCCGATACCTTCCCGTCTCCCACCCAGGTACTGGAAACTACTCTGTCCTGTATCCCCCGTGGCGGCAGCAGCGGAAAGGCCGGCACCTGTTTTCTCAGGAAGTCTCTGCAAATACTCGTTCCCTGCTGGCAATTCAAATTTGTCCTCCAAAGCTTTCAAGCTGGGAAAGCTCCCATCGATAAATAGATCCCCATCCTCCTAATTCCTGCCCTTTGCCATCTCCGGAACCCGCCATCTAACTTACCCGGTACAAACCGATGATTATTATAAATCGGGGTCCAAACCGATGCTCCCTCCACTCTCTTATATCTCCTCCACTGCCCTCAGATTCTCAGAGCTGCCACCACCACTGGACTTGTGGAGTATTGGGCCGGCGAGAACGGAAGAGGTGCCGTTATCAGTGCTCCCAAACCTGTGTCTTTGCATGACGCCTCCTCCATCCGCTCCCATGCCGACCCCTCCCCCACTACCCACTTCCTAATCATGGCTATATTAGCTGCCCAGTAGTAATTGCAGAAGTTCGGCAGCGCCAACCCACCATCCCCCCGACTCCAGCAACACTATCTTCACTCGCTGGGTTTTATCCTCCCAAAATAACCTTATTCACCTGTTGAAAAAGGCCTTTGGCACTGAAAGACAAACAGAAATCTGGGGAGGACCGTCATTTTCACGGTCTGTACCCTCCCCGCCAATGATAGCGGGAGCATGTCCCATCTCTTAAAGTCCCCTTCCGTTTGTTCTACCAGCCGGGATGGGTTTAACTTGTGCAGTGCCTCCCATTTCCGAGCCACCTGGATTCCCAGATACTGAAAGCTCTTCCCTACCATTCTAAGCGGCAGCTCTCCCAGTCTCTTCTCCTGCCCTCTTGCCTGGATCGCGAACATCTCGCTTTTCCCCATGTTCAATTTATACCCCGAAAAATTGCCAAATTCCCCCAGGATTCACATTACTTCCCCCTTTCCCTCCAATGCGTCTGAAATCTACAAGAGCAGGTCATCTGCGTAGAACGAGACCCGGTGCTCCAACCCCCCCGCTACCCCCCCCCCCCCCCCCCCCCCCCCCCCCGCGCCACCCCCTCCCGAACCAGCCCTTTCCAGTTCCTAGAGGCTCTTAACGCCATGGCCAATGGCTCTATGTCCAGAGCAAACAGTAACGGGGAGAGGGGGCACCCTTGCCTCGTCCCTCGGTGTAGTTTAAAGTACCCCGACCCCAGCCGGTTCGTACGGACACTCGCTACTGGTGCCTGATAGAGCAACCGCACCCAGTCAGTAAAGCCCTCACCAAACCCAAACCTTCCCAGCACCTCCCACAGGTAATTCCACTCCACCCGATCAAAAGCTTTCTCCGCATCCATCGCTACCACCACCTCCACCATCCCTCCTTCTGAGGGCATCATAATAACATTTAGACCCTTCGAACATTGACCTTGAGTTGCCTGCCCTGAACAAATCCCGTCTGGTCTTCCCCTATCACCCCCGGGACACAGTCCTCTATCCTTGTGGCCAGTATCCTAGCCAGCAGTTTGGCGTCCACATTCAGCAGAGAAATCGGCCTGTATGACCCACATTGCTCCGGATCCTTCTCATATTTCAAGATCAATGAAATCGGGGCCTGCGACATTGTTGGGGGGAGGACTCCCTTCTCTCTTGCTTCATTAAATGTCCTCACCAGCAGTGGGCTCAATATCTCTGAAAACTTCTTATAAAATTCCACCGGGTAGCCGTCAGGCCCCGGGGCCTTGCCCGACTGCATGCCCTCCAGCCCCTTGATTATTTCCTCAATCTCAATTGGGGTTCCCAGACCTTCCACCAGATCCTCATCTACCCTCGGAAACCTCAACTGATCCAAAAACTGCCTCATCCCCTCCACCCCAGCCGGGGGTTCCGACTCATATAATTTACTATAGAAGTCCTTGAACACCTCGTTCACCCCCACTGGGTCCAGGACAGTATTCCCGCCTCTGCTCTTTACTTTGCCTATCTCCCTGGCGGCCTCCCTTTTCCTGAGCTGGTGCGCTAACATTCTGCTCGCCTTTTCCCCGTACTCATAAATCGCCCCCCTTGCCTTCCTCAACTGTTCCACTGCTTTCCCTGTGGTCAACAGCCCAAACTCCGGCTGTAACCTCCGCCGCTCCCTCAGTAGCCCCGCGTCTGGGGCCTCCGAGTATCGGACTCCTCAAAATGTTGGTTCCGATGCCTTGCTGACTCTGGTGGAGCACTGCAGTACAGCCCCAGTGGACTGCCCGCTTTGTGGTGGTCTGCTGTGCCCTCCTCAACCTGGCACAGCAGCGGGGCGATATGTTGGAGGTGGAGGAGGAGGAATATGTGGTCACCGAGGAGGAGGAGGAGGACAAGGAGACACTGGACCAGGTGAGGCTCTAGGATGAGCCCGGGAGGACCTGCAGGAACAGCTGAAGGATGGAGGTGGCTGCGGCGAGGGTCCGGCAGGCCCAGGGGGCCTCACCCTCGCCCACTTCACATAGGACATGACCTCGTCGAGTAGCTGGTGCTCCTCAATCTATGCCATTGTCTGGCTCCTGCCTGATCGCTGACTGTTTTCACCCATCGCCTGCATGTGGTGTGCCTAGGTAACTTGTCGGGGGGTGGGCAAAGGGGCATCCAGGACCTCCATGTCGGGGAGCTGGGACAGGGAATTTGTGTTCAGCACACATTGCGGAATAAAGTGCCAGAGGCGTCATATTTTCTGAGGGCAACGTTTTTTAATGCTATACACCTGTGTCCCCAACTGCCCCAATCCCCCAACGTTGCCGCCCCACTCTCCCCACCCCTACTAACTGTGCCCCCCAACCTCCCCACCATCGCTGTCTCCCTCCTTACCCCCAATCACCCCTGCCCCCGTGCCCTCTCACTGATCCTTGAAGTGCTTAGACTTCCATGCTCTACCGCTCTGCCAAAGTGCATCCCCAGGATGCACATCAGAGGTGGAGGCAACCTGCTGCCTAATGTGTTCTATGGCCTTCAATGCCCCAGCGGGCATCCTCTGGGGACCCTGGCGCCGGAGGGCCCTGCCGCACTTGCCGGTGGCACATGCCGCGCCGTGCCACCCTGTTCCACCATGCACTGACTCTGAGATGTGCCGCTGTCAGGGTGCTGGGTCTCGGGGAGCTGGTGGCCGCCGTCACTACTCCATAGGGTGGCTCCAGGTTGGTACCCAGCGCGCCTTCCTCCCAGCCGGTGCCCATATGGCCTTCGGGTTCACCTCGGGACGGATCTCGCACCAGCTGCCCCTGCGTCATATGGCTCTGCCAGCCCTTACAGCTCCCCAATGTCTGCAGTAATGTGTTGACGCCATCACAATGCCCTTCAGTGACTGGGATACACTCCGCCGCACTTTGGCAATGCCCTCTTGAGACTCGGACACTACCCCCAGTGACGGGGACATGCTGTGAAGGGCCCTGACATTGCCCACCTGAGACTCGGACACGTCCCCCAGTGACCTGGATATGCTCTGGAGGGCTTTGGCAATGCCCACTTGAGGCAGGGACATGCTCTACAGCACCTCGTCAAGGTCCTCCTGGTACTGGGTCATGTCCCCCAGTGACTGGAACATGCTATCGAGGCACTCATGGCTGTCACTGACTGAACCATGCCTTGGTCATCTCCACTCATGCTGCTGACGTTGTGCCAACCCACCGTTGCAACCGGGTGGAAGTCGTTGACCTGCTTACGGCATTGGGTTCCAGTCTCCTGGTGACACTCCCCAAGCTGACAGCCGCTGCCACTTCCTCGCATGGCTGACTCTCCAAGATTCACAGGGGAACAGGGCATCCTGTCTGATCTCTACTGTGTCCAACAGTCTGGCCAGGTCGGCATCCCCGGCATCGTGGGACTGGTCTCCTCGGTGACGTGGCTGCGAGCTGTGTGGAGTTGGCTGTGCAAGAACAATCTAAGTGCTGCTCTCCCTTGTTAGCAGGAGTCTGGTGAGCACAGTCTCGGCGAATCTGCCAGCGGGACAGTCATTTGCAGCGTGAAGCCCGTGGGGCCTCGTTAAGTGGACATTTTATAGCGGTGACGGCCTCTCTGGGCCGAGGGTCGGGAAGCTTGCGGCAGATCCCGCTCGCTACCACACTTAGAAACCTTTCCATTAAATCGCGCCCAACTTAAATGTGTTAATTGTTCATACTTTCACTGTAACCCATTGTGTAATCAAATAAACACAAAATAATGTGAACAACAGTGAGAGTACCGATAAAAAATGTAAAGTTTAACTGTCGGGCATAGAAGAAAGTGACAAGCAATTCATTCTTCAATGATTCCATTGGTGAATGGGTCACTGACATATACAATGGTTCTCCAAGTGATTCTAGCTCCCTGGAGTGGATGAAGTGGGAGTCTAATACATTGGTTTTGTGTGTGAGGGCTAATATTCCTGCACATTTAGACTTCTTGGCAATCTTAAAATGACTTCCTCTATTTTTTGACTCAGTTCATTGGAAATTCAAAATGAAATTCATTTAATCGGCAAAAATAAAATTGCACCATTGTTTTACAGGAAATAAGATGAAAAGCGATATTCAGTAACTTCCAGCTTTTCTACTGGTTCTGGTTATCAGTCTGTGTAAGCAAAAAGATGGGAAGGAGGAAATTTCCCAATCCCATGTTGAAATATCAACGCATGCAAAGAAACAAAGGTACCTTCTTGTCTGGGAGCTGCGGCTCCAATACAGACGTGGAGCGAGATTCTCCGACCCCCCGCCGGGTCGGAGAATCGCTGGGGGCTGGCGTGAATCCCGCCCCCACCGGTTGCCGAAGTCTCCGGCACAGGAGATTCGGCGGGGGCGGGAATCGCGCCGCGCCGGTTGGCGGGCCCCCCCGCTCGATTCTCCGGCCCGGATGGGCCGAAGTCCCGACGATAAATTGCCTGTCGCGCCGGCGTAAATTGAACCACCTACCTTACCGGCGGGACAAGGCAGCGCGGGCGGGCTCTGGGGTCCTGGGGGGGGGGGGGGCGCGGGGCGATCTGGCCCCGGGGGGTGTCCCCACGGTGGCCTGGCCCACGATCGGGGCTCACCGATCCGCGGGCGGGCCTGTGCCGTGGGGGCACTCTTTCCCTTCCGCCTCCACCACGGTCTCCACCATGGCGGAGGCGGAAGAGACTCCCTCCATTGTGCATGCGTGGGAAACTGTCAGCGGCCGCTGACGCTCCCGCGCATGCGCCGCCCGGAGATGTAATTTCCGCGCCAGCTGGCGGGGCACCAAAGGCCGTTTCCGCCAGCTGGCGGGGCAGAAATTCCTCCAGCGTCGGCCTAGCCCCTCAATGTTGGGGCTCGGCCCCCAAAGATGCGGAGCATACCGCACCTTTGGGGCGGCGCGATGCCCGTCTGATTGGCGCCGTTTTGGGCACCAGTCGGCGGACATCGCGCCGTTTCGGGAGAATTTCGCCCCAGCTCTTAACCTGCTTGATTTCTCAGCATTGTCCATTTTCCCTGCAATCACCCTGGACCAATTATGTTATTTTTTGGAGGGTTTCTGTCAATGTTGTGATCAGGTTTAATCACGAGATTGGGGAAATCCTGAGAAATGTCACGTCCTGGGCAGGATTCTCCGTTGGCTGATGCCGAACTCGCGAAACACGATTGGCGGAGAATAGGTTCCGGTGCCAAATTCGTGGCGGGCGTCAATTTGACACCAAATCGCAATGTTCCGTCACCTCGACAGCGGCGTCAATGCTGTCCGGAACACAGGTACAGTAAACACAGTTTGCATGTCATTAGCTGCACCGACCCCGTATTCTCCGGGACCTCAGCGATGCTCCGCCTCCGATGGGCCGAATGACCAATTCACTTGTGCTTTGAAAAATTGTGAAATAGTTGCTGAGGGAGAGAGAGGAGGGATGGAAAGTGTCCAACAACGCCATAGTTTGCTGTGGAGGTCATCTGCCAGGGCTGGGGAGAGGAGCGGGGAGTGGCCAGGAGGGGGTCTGTGGGGTCGGGATGGTTGGGCACGGAACACCACGCCGCTGACTGCCTACTGTGAACTTAGGGCCACGGGTCGTATAGGTGTCCCCGCCAGGCCACCCCCCCAAGGTTACCTCTGTCCCCAGCTGACCCATCAACTGTATGGGCGCTCTCCAGCATAACCAGTGCCATCTTGTTGGCTGGGATGAGTGTGTGTGGGGAGTGTAATGTGTGTGTGCGTCTGGGATGAGTGTGTGTGGGGAGTGTAATGTGTGTGTGCGTCTGGGATGAGTGTGTGTGGGGAGTGTACTGTGTGTGTGCGTCTGGGATGAGTGTGTGTGGGGAGTGTACTGTGTGTGTGCGGCTGGGATGAGTGTGTGTGGGGAGTGTAATGTGTGTGTGCGGCTGGGATGAGTGTGTGTGGGGAGTGTAATGTGTGTGTGCGGCTGGGATGAGTGTGTGTGGGGAGTGTAATGTGTGTGTGCGGCTGGGATGAGTGTGTGTGGGGAGTGTAGTGTGTGTGTGCGGCTGGGATGAGCGTGTGTGGGGAGTGTAATGTGTGTGTGCGGCTGGGATGAGTGTGTGTGGGGAGTGTAATGTGTGTGTGCGGCTGGGATGAGTGTGTGTGGGGAGTGTAATGTGTGTGTGCGGCTGGGATGAGTGTGTGTGGGGAGTGTAGTGTGTGTGTGCGGCTGGGATGAGTGTGTGTGGGGAGTGGAATGTGTGTGTGCGGCTGGGATGAGTGTGTGTGGGGAGTGTAATGTGTGTGTGCGGCTGGGATGAGTGTGTGTGGGGAGTGGAATGTGTGTGTGTGGCTGGGATGAGTGTGTGTGGGGAGTGGAATGTGTGTGTGCGGCTGGGATGAGTGTGTGTGGGGAGTGTAATGTGTGTGTGCGGCTGGGATGAGTGTGTGTGGGGAGTGGAATGTGTGTGTGCGGCTGGGGTGAGTGTGTGTGGGGAGTGTAATGTGTGTGTGCGGCTGGGATGAGTGTGTGTGGGGAGTGGAATGTGTGTGTGCGGCTGGGGTGAGTGTGTGTGGGGAGTGTAATGTGTGTGTGCGGCTGGAATGAGTGTGTGTGGGGAGTGTAATGTGTGTGTGCTGGGATGAGTGTGTGTGGGGAGTGTAATGTGTGTGTGTGGCTGGGATGAGTGTGTGTGGGGAGTGTAATGTATATGTGCGGCTGGGATGAGTGTGTGTGGGGAGTGTAATGTATATGTGCGGCTGGGATGAGGATGTGTGGGGAGTGTAATGTGTGTGCGGCTGGAATGAGTGTGTGTGGGGAGTGTAATGTGTGTGTGCGGCTGGGATGAGTGTGTGTGGGGAGTGTAATGTGTGTGTGTGCGGCTGGGATGAGTGTGTGTGGGGAGTGTAATGTGTGTGTGCGGCTGGGATGAGTGTGTGTGGGGAGTGTAATGTGTGTGTGCGGCTGGGATGAGTGTCTATGGGGAGTGTAATGTGTATGTGCGGCTGGGATGAGTGTGTGTGGGGAGTGTAATGTGTGTGTGCGGCTGGAATGAGTGTGTGTGGGGAGTGTAATGTGTGTGTGCTGGGATGAGTGTGTGTGGGGAGTGTAATGTGTGTGTGTGGCTGGGATGAGTGTGTGTGGGGAGTGTAATGTGTGTGCGGCTGGAATGAGTGTGTGTGGGGAGTGTAATGTGTGTGTGCGGCTGCAGCTTGTCAGCCTCCCGAGTGTCAATCACGGACCCGGCGAATCCCGCACGTTTTTCTTTTTTTAATAAATTTAGAGTACCCAATTATTATTTTTTCCTAACACCACTGCAGCAGTTCAAGATGGCAACTCACCATCCCCTTCTCAAGGGGAATGAGCAATAACAGCTGGCCTTGCCAATGGTGCCCATGACTGACAAATTAACCATTTATCCTGCTGTGTAATGATCATAAAATAAATGGCACAGAAGGAGGCCATTGTTATACCTTTGGATAGTTGCGCATGTTTCAAATTTGTTGCCTATTTTCTTTGATTTCTCCACCACATTTTTGTCATGGTGAGTGATAACGTGAGACGATGAAGCACGTCCATTTTGTGTGGTAAACTGAACCTGAGACTCGAAGCGTCTTGGTACGGTCCAGTAAAATTAAATGATGCTTGTTGTGCCTTTCAAGCAAGTTTATACCTTCAACAAACAAAGCTTTGTGAAAGACAGCAATTTTGAGCATCAATTATGTCATGTGAGCTTGGGTAACTGTCTGTGCCAGCCCTGAGAGTAGCTAATAGCACATATGAATGTAAGCTTCGTTGTTAAGATTCGATCCTTGAGTTGGAATTTTAATGGGACAAACCTTACAGCAAGTTTGGGGTGGTTTCTGGGTGAGGAGGGGAATCCCAGCTTTGCAGGAACAGGCTTTGCTGTGACCACTGAACATCATTTTCTTCTTTCTATCACTGCAAGTGAAGGGAGCGTGTAACTCCAGGGAGAGATAGAGAACCAGGCCTGTGCTGCAGTCAGTGCCACCCTGACCACTGCAGAACAGGAGTCATTGGATATTGGCAGAGTGACCACGTACCAGAGGCTTAGTCAGGGGAAATCAGGGGATTGACTCCAGGGTACCCGGGAATTGGGCTCCAGGGGACCAGGCCAAGTCAGGGGAGACCTTAGGGGTTGACTCTGAAGTGTAAAAAGCACCATTCTTGAGGATACCTTTTTCTGCTGGGCCAAGGACCTTAAAGAGGGGCGACAAGCTTGTGGTACTCTTGTTGTTGCCAGCCTCGATACATGTCACCAGTAGTGGTATGTGAATAATGCACCAACTCCCTCTGACTGGCCTGCAATGAAAAAGGCAAGAACACCCTGTGTGGAGTGGGTCCATTGCATCCCTTGTACATGAAAGACCTTTATTAATATTAAATCCCAATTATATAATTCAGTCCTGTGATCTCTCCTGGCAAACAGTCGATCACTTGCCGCTATGGACTGCTGTGGTCAAGCTGTGGCCTGAATTTTCATTACTTACCCTGTGCGGCCTTGTCCCACTGATCCCACTGATTTAGGGCAGCACGGTAGCATTGTGGATAGCACAATTGCTTCACAGCTCCAGGGTCCCAGGTTCGATTCCGGCTTGGGTCACTGTCTGTGCGGAGTCTGCACATTCTCCCCGTGTGTGCGTGGGTTTCCTCCGGGTGCTCCGGTTTCCTCCCACAGTCCAAAGATGTGCAGGTTAGGTGAATTCGCCATGCTAAATTGCCCTTAGTGTCCAAAATTGCCCTTAATGTTGGGTGGGGTTACTGGGTTATGGGGATAGGGTGGAGGTGTGGACCTTGGGTCGGGTGCTTTTTCCAAGAGCCAGTGCAGACTCGATGGGCTGAACGGCCTCCTTCTGCATTTTAAATTCTAATTCTTTTTTAAAATTCTAATTCTATGATCCATCTTAATTTGAGTGAGGTCTGAGTCTCAATATCCAGGATAAGCACTGGATATCTTGAGCACTCCTGGGTATCTTATGTGGTTTGTTTAATTTCATTTGAACATTTTTGATTATTTGTTATGTAAGTATTGGAAGTGGAAGAAAAGGTTGTTTAAGTTGACAGGGCTGATGGCAGTGTGCATCATGTGATGCACACTGCCTCCAATCAACCTCCAACCAACCAATAACTTGCTTATTTACTTTGGATGTTGCTGAGCATTATCAGTTCAGCTTCAGTTGTGAAGATGTTTAACTCTGCTGACCAAGACTTGTCCTGTATTTGACTGCCTTTTAATGTCTCTAGTGAGCAAAGAGTCTTATGTTTGACCCAAGGAGGCTCAGTTTTGATCTCCAGTTTTGATTAGTTTAACCAAATTCAATAGAGAAAGGCATTGAGGCAGATAATAGTTGGCCATGTTGCCCCTGCATTAGAGAATGGAAAAAAGAATCAATTCTTTTTAAAAATATAAATTCAGAGTACCCAATTCATTTTTTCCAAGTAAGAGGTAATTTAGCGTGGCCAATCCACCTACCCTGCACATCTTTGGGTTGTGGGGGTGAGACCCACGCAGGCACGGGGAGAATGTGCAAACTCCACACGGACAGTGACCAAAGGGCTGGGATCGAACCCGGGTCCATAGCGCCGTAGGCAGCAGTGCTAACTACTGTGTCACCGTGCTGCCCTTGCATCTCATTGTTGAATAGTCTGTCAATATCTTTTCCAAAACCAAAGTGGTGGAGCCGCTGAGACCTGGGATTGAGCGAGTGAAGCAGAGGCTGGCGTCCCAGGGCCGGGCAAGTTCAGAAAGTGGAGGAGGCGGTGGGGGAGCATGTGGAGCAGATCGCCTTGTTAGTGGCGGAATTGGGACTGATGCGGGAGAGCCGGAAGAGGCTGAGGGAGAAGGTGGAGGACCTGGAGAACCGCTCCAGGAGGCAAAATGTGAGGATTGTTGGGATGCCTGAAGGCACTGACGGTGCCGAGGCTGCTGTGTATGCTGGAGAGGTTGGGGGGGGGGGGGGGGGGGGGGGAAGGGGCCTTTAATCGGCCTCTCGAGGTGGACTGAGCGCACAAAACGCCGAGGAAGAGGCCGCAGGGAGTCGCTGAGGGCGATGGTGGTGCGGCTGCATTGCTTCTTGGATAAAGAAAAGGTCCGATGTTGGGTGAGGTTGCTGACAAGGGTGTGGTTGGTGCGGCGCAGTTGGGAAGAGATTGATAGCGCTGGACATCTGAGGACGAGTCTGGAGGGGTGCGTGACACGGGCTGGCTCAAAAAGGGGTATGGCTGTTCGTGAGGGGAAGAGGGAGAGGAGTCACCCAACCAGGCTGG
The DNA here is from genome assembly GCF_047496885.1 of Scyliorhinus torazame. NCBI lineage: Eukaryota > Metazoa > Chordata > Chondrichthyes > Carcharhiniformes > Scyliorhinidae > Scyliorhinus > Scyliorhinus torazame. Next base: position 5,863,378 of record NC_092722.1, read on the forward strand.
TCACGTGGAACGTGAGGGTTTGAATGGGCCAGTTAAACGGTCGCGTGTGTTCCCGCATCTGAGGAGTCTGTAAGCGGACGTGGCATTTCTGCAGGAGCCACATCTGAAGTTGGGGTTCATACGAGGCTGGTATGTTTTATGTATGAGGCTGAGAAAGGGATGGGTGGGGTGGGGTTTCATTCAGGGCTGGATAGTTATTGTATATCTCGGACCCAGTGGGCAGCATTAGAGGTATTCTGAAGATTTTGGGGGAATTCGGCCGGTTTTCGGGATAGAAATTGAACATGGGAAAGAGTGAGGTATTCCCTATTCATGCCAGAGGGCAGGAAAGGAGACTGGGGAAGTTGCGTTTAGGGTGGTGTAATAATCATAGGTTTGCACCGGTGAGGTTGGATGCGAGGTTTAGGGGGTGGCGTCAGGCTGGGATTGAACGCTTTGGGGACTTGTTTATAAGAGGAAGATTTGCAGGGCTGGAGGGCTTTGAGGAAGTGTATGAGTAGCCCAGAGGGAATGGCTTTAGGTGGCTGCAGATTCGGAACTTCATGAGGAAAGAGGTGCCATCATTTCCTGGGCTGCCGCCCCTGGGGTTGCAGGACAAGGTGCTGTCGAAAGAAGGAATAGGGGAGGGGAAGCTGTCGGATATCTATAAGGAGTTGATGGAGTGAGAGGGAGCCCTGGTGGGGGACATTAAGCGTAAATGGGAGGAGGAGTTGGGAGGGGTGGTGGGGGCCGAGAAGTGGCCGGAAGCTTGCAGAGGATGAACACATCCTCGTTGTGTGCGAGGTTAAGCCTCATCCAGGTTAAGGTGGTGCATGAGGCACATATGATGGTGGTGAGGGTGAGCAGGTTCTTTGTAGGGGGTAGAGAATAGGTGTGGGTGGTGCATGGGGAGGCTCATGAATCATGTCCATATATTCCGGGCGGGCCCAAGGCTGAATGGGTTCTGGCAGGGGTTCCCGGACATAATGTCCGAGGTGTTGGGTGTGGGGGTGGTTCCGAGTTCAAAGATGGCGATATTTGGGATGTCAGAAGACCCGGGAGTCCGGGGATGAGAGAGGCCGATGTTTTGGCCATTGCCTCCCTGATAGCCCGGAGACGGCTTTTGCTAGGGTGGCGGGACTTGGAGCTGCTCAAAGTGGGAGTGTGGGTGAGTGACCTGGCAGTATTCCTGAGACGGGTCAGCAGACGGATTCACCGGGAGGTGGAATCCATTTACCGATTTCTTTAAGGAGGATTGAGGGGTCAGCAAGGCGGGGATAAGTGGGTTAAAATGGGAAGTCGGGAAGTGGCGGGGTGTTGCTCTCAGGGGGCAGGCAGCTTGTTTATTGAGTTTTGTTGTACTTCTGACATTTTGTGCATATATGTGAAAATGCCGTGAATAAAATAGGTTTTAAAATATATATTTTTTCCAAAACGTACTTTGCCCATAAAATCTATAAAAGTTAAATAGATGACCATTCAAAGCTGACATTATATAAAGTGCAAAACTAATCCGTTTCTTTGATACTGTAGAATACAGTGTTCATTACAAGTCAAACCCAGAGTTTTTTCACACCTTCTCGCCAGTACAAGGGCTGATGGGCCTTAGACAGTGTCCTTTCCCAATGGCGCCTTACTACTGTTGAGGTTCACTAAAATATAATAAATGGTCGGGAGAAATACTGGGGGAGACCTGAGAGAATGACGTCTTCAGAGTGGGCGAAGAAATCCTTTCTGAATTACTGATTTTTTCCACTGGTATGATTTAAAGGAAAATATTATTTGTGAAACATTCATTTGAACATTTTCCATTCTTCCACCTCCCTCGCATACCTGTCACCTTATATTTTCCACAGATTTAAAAAGGAGTTTGTGATTCACACCCAGGAAATCACTAGTTTCCATTGCTTGTTTTTTCCTTCTTTCTAATGCAGCTGTGGCCGTCTGACCTTGCAACAACTGCTGCACCAATGCGTTAACTATACTGTATGGGGACAATACTGAGATTCACTCAACACCTTTGTGTTAACAGCTCCCTTTATTGTGTATTTTCTTCTGTTATTTGTGGAAAACTGATTAGAATCCCAGCACCGCTGAGGTAAAAAGAAACAGACAAGTGCCAGGGACCCAGGTTCAATTCCGGCCTTGGGTGACTGTCTGAGTGACGTTTGCGTATTCTCCCCATGTCTGTGTGGGTTTCCTCCGGGTGCTCCGGTTTCCTCTCCCAGACCAAAGATGAGCAGGTTAGATGGATTGGCCATACTAAATTGCCCCTTAGTGTCCAGGGATATGCATGTTCGGTTATGGGGTTACAGGGATAGGGCAGGGTGTGTGGGGGAGTGGACATGGGTGGAGTGCTCATTCGAAGGGTCAGTACAGACTCAATGGGCCGAATGGCTTTCTTCTGCGCTGCAGCGGTTTTATGATTTCTCCTCTGAGTCGTTATTCTGTGAAAATCTGGAAAGTGGAGATGGGATTTGGAAAGGGTCAGACTGCGCTACCTCCTCAATCTCACTGGAATCTAGTACAATTCAGATGTAAAAAAATGTATTCTTCAGTATTTTCAAACTATTAGTTTCTATGGTGATCTGATGGGTCTAACCTTCAGCAGTGTTTGTTTCAGGCTTGTCTTGGACAAGGAGAGTAGAAGAGGGTGAGGAAGAAGAAGGGGGATGTGGTATTATCATAACTATCAGCATTGCAAGGGTTAATGTAGTGTAACGAGTAGCCACTCAAGGGAGCTAGAGTTACAACCATATAAGGCAGTGATGCTGGATCTTAGGGGACGAGTGTATGCAGGAGTTAGCTGGCAAAGATCAGAAGAGCAGATAGTGCAAGTGAGAGTAGTTATTAGTTCACACCAGTAGTGAGATTAGCTGTGGATGAGTACAGTAGATGTTATTAGTCAACTGTGTATTCTTCAGGAGTAAGTGTCGAATCCAAGTTAGTCGTATAAATAAATGAGTAGCTTTGTTTAAGTTAAAGCTATTTTGTTGTCTTTGAGAACACTACGCCAACCATCCTGAAATAAGCAACACAAAGAACACCATATGGTACCAGGAGTCAATGTTTTGTCAGAAACAGCTGTTAGATTAGGAAAGAATAGCATCAGGAGATTGAAGAAGCAATCCAGAAGCTACAACTCAGAAAAAATCTGCGACAAAGACTAATCAGAAGATGGAAGGTCTCAAGAACCCTGACCACTTCAAGACACATGGTAAACTATGCCAGAACTGGGCTTTCTTCAAGCAGCAGTTTGAAATTTTTATTTCTGCCTGTGCTTGAAAATGCCTCAGACCAACGTGAAATAGCACTCCTATTAAATTTGGCTGGACTGCAAGCATTAGAACTGTTTAATTTGTTTGAATTCAGAGCAGATGAGTATAAAAATAAATACAGCATGGTGCTTCAAAGGTTCGATACACACTGTAATAAACAGGTGAATGAGACCTATGAGCGCTACAGGTTTTGGAAAAAGCTGCAGTTAAGGGGAGAGTCAGTAGATTCCTTCATCATAGCTCCAAAGTTGCGAGCGCAGTCCTGTAATTTTTCATCAGCCTCAGATTCAATGCTGCGTGATCAGGTTGTGTTTGGGATAAATTATGACGTTTGCGTGAGAAAATGCTAAGACAACCGGTTTTATCGATTGAAGACACTATTATTATGTGCAAGGCCAGCGAACAGGCATCGAGCAAATATGTAGAGTTCGTTGCAAAGGAAAAGAGGGTGAAATCGGGACACATGGCTGACGCCATTAATGCTGTGCTCAGCAAAGAAATCTGCGTACAAAGCTCGGTGGCCATTTTGAAAGTGGTGTCATGAGCGTGATCACGTGCACACGCTGTGGACAAGCCCACAGTAAAATAAATTGTCCTGCGAATGACAAACAATGTTCGAATTGTGGCAAACTTAACCACTTTGCAGCACAGTGTTGTTTATCAGTAGCCGTTCCAGTAAAAAAATGTAAAAGTCTTATAGTGATTTCAGATGGATCCAAAGTGTGCAGAGGGCAGAGAAAAATTCCAACATCGTAGTGGATAGGAAGGATTGCTCACTATGTTCACTTTTGGATACATTCATGATCGAAGCGGTCACTAGGATTCATTTACTGGTTCGAGATGACAGACCAGTAAATGAGCTCTCGAAGATAATTAAGGAGTGGACTGTCTCATTAGAGGTAAATGGAGAATTAATACCGTTTAAAATTGACACAGGAGCGCACGCAAATATTATCACCCACCGATCTTTAAAGCAAACTATTGGCAAACCACTCATAAAGCAATCCACTTGTAGGCTCGAAGATGACAATGGTAACAAGATAGTCACAAGAGGAAACTGCTGTCTTATTATGAATGGGAACAACGAGATACCTATCGACTTCGAGGTGGTGGAGGGTGAGAAATCATCATTAATTGGAGTGGATGCTTATGAAAGATTGCATCTAGTTGAAAGGATTCACTCAAGCAGTACTTTAGCTGACCGAGATGAAGAGTCAAGGGACGACCTCTCCGAAGCTACCACTGATGCTGACATGTCAGAATTCAAGACAATCACTGATGGTGAAACATCAGAACCCGAGATAGTCCAAATAGTGGAATCTCAAGATTGTCTATTTACCGAGATACTGCCAGTGTCTGACCGCAAACTACAGACCATAAAAGCCGAAACTGAAAAGGATTTGACACTCCAGAAGGTGAAACAATACCTAAAAGAAGGATGGCCTGCTGGATGTCGATCAGCCTTTCGAGATATAAGAGATGATCTTTCTACAGTAGATGGTGTCCTGCAAAAGGGTCATAGGATAGTGATTCTTGCCAGTTTACGTTAGGGATTCTGCAGCAGATTCACGAGGGTCATCAAGGCATCGAAAAGTGTCATAGGAGTGCAGCACGGTGGCGCAGTGAGTAGCATTGCTGCCTCATGGCGCCGAGGCAGGTTCGATCCCGGCTCTGGGTCACTGTCCGTGTGGAGTGTGCACATTCTGCCCGTGTTTGCATGGGTTTCGCCCCCACAACCCAAAGATGTGCAGGCTAGGTGGATTGACCATGCTAAAATTGCCCCTTAATTGGAAAAATGAATTGGGCACTCTAAATTTATTTTAAAAATAAAGAAAAGTGTCAGAGGAGAGCCAGACAGTCGGTATATTGGCCGGGAATAAACAGATATATCGACCAATATGTTCAAGCATGTACAATTTGTCAGATGCATCAGCATGCACAGAGCAAAGAAACCATGCAACAGATGGAGATTGTTACCAGTCCATGGAACAAAGTGAGCATGAATTAATTCTATTTCCAGGGTTATGACTACCTGATAGTCATAGACCATTATTCCAACTATCCAGAGATGATGATGCTGAAAGATTCCACTGCCAGATCAGTGATAAAGGCAACAAAATCAAATTTTGCACGGCATGGGATACCTCTTAATGTTGTCTCTGACAATAGTCTGTGTTTCTCAAGTTGGGAGTGGACACTGTTTGCAGAGCAATATAATTTCAATCATATTACTTCTAGCAGATGTTCTCATCATTCTAATGGAAAAGCAGAGAAAGGACTAGGGATAATAAAAAAGTTATTCCGCAAAGAGAGTGAAGATGGTCAAGATTTACCGTTAGCATACCGAGCAACACTGTTATCAACTGGTCAATCACCTGTTCAAATGTTAATGAGTAGATGACTAAGAACCACACTACCAGGGATCACCAATCCTGAAATGGATAATAAAGAGATACGTGAACGTATCATGGCAATGTAACAGAAGCAACAATGAGGTCTACAATAGACAAACCAAACCTCTGTCTGAATTTCAGGAAGGTGACATTGTGTGATTTCAGAATCCAGAAGGAGGATGGCAACACATTGTGAAAGTTCTGAAACAGGTAGCACCTAGGTCATGCTTTGTAAAAACAGAACAGGGATCGCTGTTCAGGAGAAACAGACGAGCATTGCTGCGTGTCAAGCATAAAGTTCAACCTCAACTTTCGAATATTGTACCACGTGATAACATATTCAAGAACATTGCCTTTCCAGGTCCTTACTTAGCGCAGACACAGCAAGATGTGGCTGAGCAATCCAACACCTTGAACATTCTGTTGAGACAATCGACGAGAAGAAGACCGCCAGAGAGACTTAATTTGTGATGACTGTATAATGATACTTTTGCTCATCTAAGTGATGTAACAGTTATTACGAATTAATGTACTGTATTCTAGTGGTTTATGATAGCTACTAACTAATAGTCAGAATTATACCTTTCTACGTTCAGTCAGAATTTCACCTTTGGTGGAAAATATCACAACCAATGTTATAATAATTTTCATTTACAAAGAAAGGGGGATGTGGTACTAGCATTTAAAAAAAAAATTTTTGCAGGGGAGAGCGCAAACGCAGTCCCCCACTACCACAAATTTTGCAGTCGCCTATCCCGCATTTGGGGACATCGCAGGCGTCAGCAGACCCGAAGTACAATGGGCTAGCCTCGTCCTGGGCGAACCACCTTTTTGATCATGGTTTCACCCCTGCCAGGTAAGTATATGTGGTACTATCATAACTATCAGCATTACCAGGGTTAATGTAGTTTCGAGAGTGATGGGATTTGTTCCATGGTTTGGAACTTGGCAACAATCGTACTTCAGGTTATCCTTCACCTTAGACATCTGGAGCAGCTGGACACATCATCTGTACTCTCTGTGGATTTGGTTGAATTCTGTTCACTGTCACTGAGGGAAGGTGAAGCCAGGAGCCTGTTGGATCAGTGATGAGGTATTAGTTCTTTATGCTGCATGTGTCCCCCAATTCCATCCATCTGGATAGTGGGTTGATTCCAGCTGAATGAATATCAACTGCAATTTCCCTGACTGGTCAATGTAATTTTAAGGCTTTCTTGGTGGCTTATTGAATAGAAAATTGGCATTTTCCATCTCACAGCATTCTGGTGTCAAGGTGAATTGCAGAAAGAGTAATGTGGGGCGATATTGGGAATCACTCAATTTGGACTGGGTTTACCCCCAATTTTTACTTTTTGGCAGGTGGTGATGAGGCCCATAGATGAGAGTCCCGTTCAAAGTGAGACCAAGGTATTTTGTGTGGGGCTCATGGGAATTGCCTTTTGCAGAAGGAAACACAGTTCTTTCCTGGTGTCCTTATAGTTCAAGTCGTACTATTACACCAACACGAATGTCTTCTCAGGATTCGGTGGTGGCAACAGGTCTGGAAGTAACATTCCAGTAGGTCCAAGTCACTTGATTGTCCAATCGCCTTCGGCTGCTTCTGGAACCTGCTCCTCCATGTTGGTCATGAGTGAGAGGGTCTGATAGGAGCAGCTTTTTCCTTCTCTGAAACCCGCCTGTTATTGATAACCCGCACGGTCGCCCTGTGTGCTCGTTTATCGGGAACTTGCCAGTTGATGTCATCCAGAAGACAACTGAATGCATAAAAGTAACCTTCCAATCGGAAAACCATGAAGGCATGATTTGCATTGAACAAACAGTTGACCCTAATTCACAGTGTGTGCCACTGCTTGCTGTATGCATTTCATTATACAGTGTGTGGAAAGTGGCCTCTAGGGCCACCTGCTGAGGCAGCACAAAGAGGGAAGGTTATGGATTTGAATCCCACTTTAGCACTTGAGCACAAAAATCTATCCTGACACTCAGTGTAATACTGAGGGAGTGCTGCACTGTCAGAGCTATTGCCTCTTGCAAGAGACATTAGACTGATGCTCCGTCTGCACTCTGAGGTGAAGGGGTTCACTCAAATATCTTGGCCAATATCTGTCTCCCAATCAAATCACAAAAAACATTTCCTTGGTCATTATCACATTGCTGTTTGTGGAACCTTGCTGTGTGAAAATTGGCTGCCATTTTTCCTCACATCACCGTAGTAACTACACTTGAACAGTATTTCACCAGCTGTAAAGTGCTTTGAGGTGCCTGTGGTCATGAAAGGTGCTATATAAATGCAAGCCTTTTAGTGCTTCTGACAAATGATTTAATGGCCAAACGGAATAGGTGGGCCGAGGAATGGAAAATAATTCTGAAATAGAAAGAGGGTTTAATGCATGTGGTCAGACATTGCAGATAGCTATAAATTGTGTAGGTGCATTTGAACTTAAATATAACGTGTACTTTTTGGGGGACTTGCCAATAGCCAATCAACTCCCACACTTTGTGAAGACAAAGGAATTTTGTGAATCGTTAGACATTAACCAATTACATTGTTTTAAAGGTACTTTTGTGAACTTTATGAAACAGTTTTTAAGGTATCAGAACTGCTTTAAGTATTCAATTATATTCAAAAATAAAAATGTTGTAAATGCTGGAATCTGACATACAACAGAATGATTGAAAACAAATTCTAGTTGTCCATGCTGTTTGGTAGCTCAGCAACAGCAGAGCCCATGGACATTGGGAGTATGTCAAGTGCCTGTGCAGATTTAGGGATTTATGGAGGTTCCCACAGTCCACCATCACACAACGTCACATCACTGCCTGGGTGAAGTCACAGGTCACTACAAAGATCAGGCCACACCAAGGCCAGATTCGTTGGAGCTTTCCTTCGCCCAAGATGTTATCATCAGCCTTAGTTTCCATCACAAATATACAAGGTCAGAGCACAGGAGGGAGATATAGAACCTAGTGGCGTGGTGTACCTACAGCAATCTCTCCCTCAACGTCAGCAAAACTAAGGAGCTGGTCATTGACTTCAGAAAGCAAAGTGTCGTACACACCCCTGTCTGCATCAATGGTGCCCAGGTGGCTGACAGTTTCAAATTCCTAGGTGTGCCCATCAAAACAATCTGTCCTGGTCCACCCACATTGACGCTATGACCAAGAAAGTACAACAGCGCCGATACTTCCTCAGGAAACTAAAGGAAATTCAGCATGTCCACATTGACTCTTATCAATTTTTACAGACGCACCATAGAAAGCACTCTATCTGGCTGCATCGCAGCCTGGCATGGCAACTGCTCGGCCCAAGACCATAAGAAACTACAGAGAGTCATGAACACAGCTTAGTCCATCATGCAAAACCGCCTCCCATCCATTGACTCCATCTACACGTCCCGCTGCCTTGGGAAAGCGGGCAGCATAATCAAAGACCCCTCTGATGCACGATCAATTACACAAAGATGAGAGTTGAATGTAATCGAGGCTTTATTACACTAAGATGTGTGGCCTCCGACAGCAGCTGGCGAAATGCCTGCTGTAAGGGGAGCACACATATTTATACTCCGCCTGCTGGGCGGAGCCAGCAGGCAGGGAACTACCCCCGTACCTGTAGTACAGGGGCCTTACCACAAATCACCTAATATATACATCAGTGGTGACTACCACATTCACCCCCTGTTAAAATTGAGTCCGGCGGGGTGGAGGAGAATTATACAGAAGGATGATGTTTTGAGAGTTCCGATCAAGTTACAGGTTCAGCCGGTCCGGAGCCTTGATCTGCCGTTGGGAGCGCCGCAGTGGTGGCGGCGATTCTGGTGCCGGTCTGGTCCTCGGTGACTTCGGGTGCGTGCCAAAATCCTCTTCATCCTTGGGCGTGGGCAGGGGGAGGACGGATTGTCCCGGGGTGGGGGTTGCGGCTGGGTGCGCCGGGGGAGGGGAGGGTGGCGCCAGGCCGGAGGGGTGTGTGTGTGTGCGGAACCAGCTGGTGCCAGGTCCCTGAGGGAGAATGTCTTGGCGGCCGTCGGGGTACACTACGTAGGCGTACTGCGGGTTCACGTGGAGTAGCTGCATCCTCTCAACCAACGGGTCCGCCTTGTGGAGTCGTAGGTGCTTACGGAGGAGTACGGGTCCTGGAGCTGCGAACCAAGTCGGGAGCGACACCCCGGAGGTGGACTTCCTGGGGAAGGCAAAGAGACGTTCATGGGGTGTGTCATTAGTCGCAGTGCATAGGAGCGACCGAATAGAGTGCAGTCCGTCGGGGAGGACCTCCTGCCAGCAGGAGGCCGGGAGATTTCTGGACCGTAGGGCCAGCTGGACAGCCCTCCAGACCGTCCCATTCTCCCTCTCCACCTGCCCGTTTCCCCTGGGGTTATAGCCGGTCTCCAGCTCAAGGCGATATCCTTGTTGAGCAGGAGCTGATGCAGCTCATCGCTCATGAATGAGGATCCCCTGTCACTGTGGATGTAGGCGGGGAAGCCGAACAGAGCAAAGATGGTGTTGAGGGTATCGATGACGGTGGCAGACGTCATGTCGGGGCATGGGATGGCGAAGGGGAATCTGGAGTACGCATCGACCACACTGAGGAAGTACGTGTTACGGTCGGTGGAGGGGAGGGGCCCTTTGAAGTCCACGCTGAGGCTTTCAAAGAGGCGGGAGGCCTTCACCAGGCGCACGCGGTCTGGCTGGTAGAAGTGCGGTTTACACTTCGTACGGACCTGGCAGTCACTGGTGATTGCCCTCACTTCCTCGACAGAGTAGGGCAGATTGCGTGCCTTACTGAAGTGGTACAAACGTGTGACTCCCGGGTGACAAAGGTTGTCGTGCAGAATCCGGAGTCGGTCCACCTGTGCGCTGGCACATGTACCTCGGGATAGGGCATCGGGGGGCTCGTTGAGCTTACCGGGGCGATACAAAATCTCGTAGTTGTAGGTGGAGAGCTCGATGCTCCACCTCAAGATTTTATCGTTTTTGATCTTGCCCCGCTGTGTGTTATTGAACATGAAGCTTACCGACCGTTGGTCAGTGAGGAGAGTGAATCTCCTGCCGGCCAGGTAATGTCTCCAATGCCGCACAGCTTCAACGATGGCTTGGGCCTCTTTTTCGACGGACGAGTGCCGAATTTCGGAGGCATGACAGGTTCCTGAAAAGATTGCCACGGGCCTGCCTTCCTGGTTGAGGGTGGCGGCTAGAGTGACGTCTGATGCGTCGCTCTCGACTTGAAATGGTAACGTCTCGTCGACCGCGTGCATCGCGGCCTTGGCGATGCCAGCCTTAATATAGTTGAAGGCCTGGTGAGGCTCGGCCGTTAGGGGAAAAAGAGTGGATTGGATGAGTGGGCGGCCTTGTCTGCATAATTTGGGACCCACTGGGCGTAGTAAGAAAAGAAGCCCAGGCAACGTTTGAGGGCCTTGGGGCAGTGGGGGAGGGGGAGTTCCATGAGGGGGCACATGCGGTTGGGATCGGGCCCCAGGACTCCGTTCTGGACCACATAACCGAGGATGGCTAAGCGGTTTGTGCTGAACACGCACTTCTCCTTGTTATAAGTTAGGTTGAGGAGAGTGGCGGTGTGGAGAAATTTGGCAAGGTTGGCGTCATGGTCCTGCTGGTCGTGGCCGCAGATGGTGACATTGTCTAGGTACGGGAAAGTGGCCCGCAACCTGTACCGGTCAACTATTCGGTCCTTTTCCCGTTGGAAAATCGAGACCCCGTTGGTGACGCCAAAGGGAACCCTAACAAAGTGGTAGAGGTGACGATCTGCCTCGAAGGCAGTGTATGGGCGGTCCACCTTATGGATGGGGAGCTGGTGGTAGGCGGATTTTAGGTCCACAGTTGAGAAGACCCAGTACTGTGCAATCTGATTGACCATATCAGATATGGGTGGGAGGGGGTACGCGTCGAGCTGCGTGAACCTATTGATGGTCTGGCTGTAGTCCACGACCATTCTGTGTTTCTCCCCAGTTTTCACAACTACCACTTGGGCTCTCCAGGGGCTGTTGCTGGCCTCGATGATGCCTTCCCGAAGCAGCCGCTGGACTTCGGACCTGATGAAGGTCCTGTTCTGGGTGCTGTACTGTCTGCTCCTGGTGGCGACGGGTTTGCAATCTGGGGTTAAGTTTGCAAATAGGGAAGGTGGGTCGACATTTAAGGTCGCGAGGCCGCACCCAGTAAGGGGTGGTAGGGGCCCGCCGAATTTCAGTGTTAGGCTCTGGAGGTTGCACTGGGAGTCCAGGCCGAGTATAGCAAGGCAGCGCAGAGGCTGGGGAGAACATAGAGGTGGAAGCCGCTAAACTCCATGTAATGGACAGTGAGAGTGGCTATGCAGTACCCCCGGATCGCCACGGAGTGAGACCCGGAGGCCAGGGGGATTCTCTGGTTGGCGGGGTGTACTGCGAGGGAGCAGCGCCTTATCGTATTGGGATGGATGAAGCTCTCGGTGCTCCCGGAGTCCAGCAGGCAGGAGGTCTCGTGCCCATTGATTTTCACGTTTGCAGAGACAGTGGCTAGGTTGTGTGGGCGAGACTGGTCAATCGTGACCGAGGCGAGACGTGGCTGGTTGTCGATGGTGGCAGAAGTTGGGGTGCCTGGGGGGCATGGGTCCTGGTACGATGGTGGCTTAATGATCCTGGGGAGGACAAGATGGCGGCGCCCACGAGCAGCACGTGGTGGGGGTCGAACAAGATGGCGGCGCCCACTGGCCGCACGTGGACCGAGGAGGGGACCCAACTGGCCGAATGTGGGGTGGGGGTCGGAACAATAGCGGCGACTGAGCGGGCCTGGCACACCGCAGCAATGTGTCCCTTCTTGCCGCAGGCCTTGCAAAGGGCGCTCTGGGCCGGGCAGCGTTGTCGGGGTGTTTTGGCTGCCCACAGTAGTAACATTTGGGGCCCCCGGGGTTGGTTGGCTGGCGCGCGGCACAGGCGTGGGGTTGGCTGAGTGGGATCCCCGATGGGGCGGCCGTCTGCGGGGTCCATAAGACCATAAGACATAGGAGCGGAAGTAAGGCCATTCGGCCCATCGAGTCCACTCCACCATTCAATCATGGCTGATTTCAACTCCATTTACCCGCTCTCTCTCCATAGCCCTTAATTCCTCGAGAAATCAAGAATTTATCAACTTCTGTCTTAAAGACACTCAACCTCCCGGCCTCCACCGCCCTCTGTGGCAATGAATTCCACAGACCCACCACTCTCTGGCTGAAGAAATTTCTCCTCATCTCTGTTCTAAAGTGATTCCCTTTTATTCTAAGGCTGTGTCCCCGGGTCCTAGTCTCCCCTGCTAATGGAAACAACTTCCCTACGTTCACCCTATCTAAGCCATTCATTATCTTGTAAGTTTCTATTAGATCTCCCCTCAACCTCCTAAACTCCAATGAATATAATCCCAGGATCCTCAGACGTTCATCGTATGTTAGGCCTACCATTCCTGGGATCATCCGTGTGAATCTCCGCTGGACCCGCTCCAGTGCCAGTATGTCCTTCGTGAGGTGTGGGGCCCACAATTGCTCACAGTATTCTAAATGGGGCCTAACTAATGCTTTAGAAAGCTTCAGAAGTACATCCCTGCTTTTATATTCCAAGCCTCTTGAGATGAATGACAACATTGCATTTGCTTTCTTAATTACGGACTCAACCTGCAAGTTTACCTTTAGAGAATCCTGGACTAGGACTCCCAAGTCCCTTTGCACTTCAGCATTATGAATTTTGTCACCGTTTAGAAAATAGTCCATGCCTCTATTCTTTTTTCCAAAGTGCAAGACCTCGCACTTGCCCACGTTGAATTTCATCAGCCATTTCTTGGACCACTCTTCTAAACTGTCTAAATCTTTTGCAGCCTCCCCACCTTCTCCATGCTACCTGCCCCTCCACCTATCTTTGTATCATCGGCAAACTTAGCCAGAATACCCCCAGTCCCGTCATCTAGATCGTTAATATATAAAGAGAACAGCTGTGGCCCCAACACTGAACCCTGCGGGACGCCACTCGTCACCGGTTGCCATTCCGAAAAAGAACCTTTTATCCCACCTCTCTGCCTTCTGCCTGACAGCCAATCGTCAATCCATGTTAGTACCTTGCCTCGAATACCATGGGCCCTTATTTTACTCAGCAGTCTCCCGTGAGGCACCTTATCAAAGGCCTTTTGGAAGTCAAGATAGATAACATCCATTGGCTCTCCTTGGTCTAACCTATTTGTTATCTCTTCAAAGAACTCTAACAGGTTTGTCAGGCACGACCTCCCCTTACTAAATCCATGCTGACTTGTCCTAATCCGACCCTGCACTTCCAAGAATTTAGAAATCTCATCCTTAACGATGGATTCTAGAATCTTGCCAACAACCGAGGTTAGGCTAATTGGCCTATAATTTTCCATCTTTTTTCTTGTTCCCTTGAACAGGGGGGTTACAACAGCGATTTTCCAATCCTCTGGGACTTTCCCTGACTCCAGTGACTTTTGAAAGATCATAACTAACGCCTCCACTATTTCTTCAGCTATCTCCTTTAGAACTCTAGGATGTAGCCCATCTAGGCCCGGTGACCTCTTAGTTTCTCTAGCACTTTCTCCTTTGTGATGGCTACCATATTCAACTCTGCCCCCTGACTCTCCTGAATTGTTGGGATATTACTCATGTCTTCTACTGTGAAGACTGACGCAAAGTACTTATTTAGTTCCTCAGCTATTTCCTTGTCTCCCATCACTAGATTACCAGCGTCATTTTGGAGCGGCCGAATGTCAACTTTTGCCTCCCGTTTGTTTTTAATGTATTTAAAGAAACTTTTACTATCATGCCTAATGTTACTGGCTAGCCTACCTTCATAATTGATCCTCTCTTTCCTTATTGATGCATAGGAGGGGTGGGCCGCGCGGCCGGGGGTGTAGGCCTGGATGTTGCCAAGGCGACCGTCAGCGAGAGCGCTAGCTTTTTGGTTGCCGCGGGGTCGAGCATGGCCCCTTCTAAAAGGCGCTGGTAGATGTAATCTGATCCTATCCCCGTAAGAAAAGCGTCTCTCATGAGCAAGTTCGAGTGTTCCGTGGCCGTGACGGCCTGACAGTCACAGTCTCTGACTCGGGGAATTAGAGCACGCCAGAAATCTTCCACTGACTCACCAGGGAGTTGACTTACGAGTGGAGAGGATGTGTCTGGCGTAAAGCGTGTTAGTCCGCTGAGCGTAGTTTTCTTTCAGTAGCGCCATGGCGTCATCGTAGGTCAGCGCGTCCTGGATAAGTGGAAAGACGTTGGAGCTCAGCCGCATGTAGAGGATCTGAATCTTCTGAGCTTCCGGAATTGGGTCTGGTGCAGACCTGATGTAAGCTTCGAAACAGGCTAGCCAATGTTCAAAATCCTTTTTGGCGTTGCCTGATTGCGGATCCAGCTGCAGGCGATCCGGCTTGATGCGGAGGTCCATCTTCTGAAAACTTTAGTGTAATAAATTGATGCACAATCAATTACACAAAGACGAGAGTTGAATGAAATCGAGGCTTTTTACTCTAAGATGTGTGGCTTCCAACAGCAGCTGGCGAAATGGTTGCTGTACGGGGAGCACACATATTTATACTCTGCCTACTGGGCGGAGCCAGCAGGCAGGGAACTACCCTCGTACCTGTAGTACAGGGCCTTACCACAAATCATCTAATATATACATCAGTGGTGACTACCACACCCTCCCACCCGGGTTTTTCCTCTCTTCCAACCTCTTCCATCGGGCAGCAGATGTAAAAGTCTAAGAACACGCACTAACAGATTCAAAAACAGCTTCTTCCCCGCTGTTACCAGACTCCTGAATGACCCTCTTACGGAATGAACTGAACTCTTTACACATCTTCTCCACTGAGTAGTACTACACTCTGTATGCTTCACCCGATGCCTGTGTCTATGTATTTACATTGTGTATTTATGTGTGTCCTATGTTTTTTCATGTATGGAACGATCTGTCTGGACTGCTCGCAGAAACAATACTTTTCACTGTACCTCGGAACACGGGACAATAAACCCAAATCCAATCCAAAGGCTTCCGGATTTGGCAGTATGCTTGCCTGAGTTCCCCACATTGAGGAACCAAGTAATGCACGACTCAAACAATCACAATGCAGCCTGCCAGTATGTTCCCCCACAAATCTTTGACCATGTTGTGGGAGCCTCGCAGCCTGGGAATAGCAGGAACTGGCATAAATAAATAAAGTTTCAGAGTGAAGCTAGCCCAATATCACCCAGCAAACTGCTCCAACAAGCAAAAGATGCACGGTCTCAGAAATCAATAACGTGACACTCGAGAATATCGAGAACTAGAGGGCACAGATTCAAAATAATTTATCAAAAGGAGTAAACGTGATGTGAGGAAAAGTATTTTTACCCAGAGGGTGGCTGGGGTTTGGAACAAACTTCCTGAGAGGGTGGTGGAGGCAGGTTCGATCAAGGTATTCAAAAGGCAATTGGATTGCTATCTGAAAAGAAGAAATGTGCAAGGTTACAATAAGACCGGGGAGTGGGACGAGGTAGAATGCTCTTTCAGAGAGCCACTGTAGGCTCGATGGTCCGAATGGCCTCCTTTCTACAATATAAGATTTGGTGAATTTGCAAGGTTCCAGAGCCACCTGCTGAGACAGCACAGGGAATGGATGGGTCACTTCCCCTTGGAGGCCATACAGCTCATTTTCTCACGTCCTCCAGCTACTGGTCAACCACTTAAAAGGAACTTCTTTAAAACGTGCAGCACACATAATACACTGATGAACAGTAAAGGAGCCAAATTAAAATAAACTGAATATTAAAATGATATTAAGATAAATAACATTTGGTTTAAATAGTACTGCGTCTGAAATTTATAGTTGCACCTGTGGAGAACCATTTCTCTCATTGTAGAGTTCCTCAAAAATCCCACCCTTGTTGTATGTTAGAGGAACTTGTGAAATGGTTTCTTTGTAAGATTTAAATAGCTGTGAACTGTTTTCCCAATGCACCCAGCTGTATGGTGAGCTTAGCAAAGTATATTTTCGGTTATAAAAACATGCTGCAATACTCAGCAGGTCTGGCAGCATTTGGGGAAAGAGACCTGAAACATTGGACGGGAATTTCCGCACGCCCCCACGGCGTCTTTTGCGGAGGTGGCCCGTCATTGGCCGATGGCGGGATCTTCTGATGTCACCACGGTTTTCCATTGTGCGGACACCCCTCCCCCACTAGAAAACCCACAGCAGGGGTTCGCCATCAGTGAGATCGGAAGTTCCTGCCGACGGGAACCAGGCGGAAACTTCTGGCGATTCCCTCGGTTTCTCTCACAGATGTTGCCAGTCTTGCTGAGTGCCGTGCGTTCCCACATGAGAGGGTCAGGGGTCTGGCTCCTAAACGTGCAGGGGATCCTCTCGTGTGACCTCTTGCTTTCTCTCTTCACCCCTACTGCCTTCCCAACCACAGATACCCCAAGAATGACTTGGAAATTATCCAGTTTAGACTGAGTTTTAATCCAACGTGTCCTACAGAATTTGCGTTTCAGTTACTTTTGTGGACCAGGAGGAATGGAAATCAATAGCTGTTTCTGTGGAAACTGTTTGGTATATTCAGGGAAGTCCATCACTGCAACATGAATGTTCGGGAAAGTTCATACTTTATCTTATATGACGTGCAGTGTTAATAGATTAGGAAAGATACCAGGATACTCAAGTGGACCATAAACATCAGCATAGACAGGGTGGGCTAAATGGCCTGTTTCTGTGCTGTAGATCCTATGCAATTCAGTCCTATGTTGGAACTGCTTTAACCATATTAAACGCGTGTGGTAGCCTGTGTAGAGGTATTACGGTACCTAGTAATGCTGGAACACCATTGGTAGATATTGTATGTTTCCCATTGGTCAAGCTGTATGATAGCTCCGCCCTGCAAGGCGGGGTATAAGAGCCCGTGCTGCCCCAGCAGGCTTCTTTCTGTACTTGAGCTGCTGGGGAAATCATCTAGCTTATTGAAGCCTTCAGTTGGACTATAACCTCCCTTTAGTAGTCTTCCCCAGGAAGTCTTCCTCTGGGACCTCGCTCCCGACCTGGCTGGCAGCTCCCGGACCCACCCTGCTCCGAAAACACGTGCGGGCGCACAAGTCGGACCCGTTGGTCGAGAGGCTCCATCTTCTCCACGCTAACCCCCAGTACGCCTATGTGGTGTACCCCGACGGCCGACAAGATACGGTCTCCCTATGAGACCTGGTGCCCGCCGAACCCCACGCACACCCCAGCCACCGGTCCCATCCTCCCTCCCACCGGTGCACCTTACAGCCGCCCCCTTCCCAGGAGGATCGGTTCTTCCGCGGGCCCCATCTAGGCCCCCCCGCCCACCGACGCACCCCGCAGACATTCCCTTCCCAGGTCAATCGGCTTCCCCACCAGCGCCGTCTAGGGGTGTTGAAGCTGCCACAGAGATCGAGGCCACGCTCCCGGAGTCACAGAAGCCTGAGCCTCCACCGGCGTCACCACTGAAGTTTCGACGATCACAGAGGACGACCAGGGCCCCCGATCGACTGATTACTTCATTTTAAAGTGTATATAGTTAATTGTGAAATTGTAAATAGTTACGACAATAAGACAAAACGCTATACGTTGGTATTACGGTACCTCCATAACTCTAACTTCTACCATGTTACCATGTTGTAATACCAAGCCACCACCCCCTCCGGACTCTTTTTTTAACAGGGGGTGAATGTGGTAGTCTGTGTAGAGGTATTACTGTACCTAGTAATGCTGGAACACCATTGGTAGATATTGTATGTTTCCTATTGGTCAAGCTGTATGGTAGCTCCGCCCCGCAAGGTGGGGTATAAGAGCCCGTGCTGCCCCAGCAGCCTTCTTTCTGTACCTGAGCTGCTGGGGGAAACATCTAGCTTATTAAAGCCTTCAGTTGGACTACAACCTCGCTTTAGTGGTCATTGATCGTGCATCAACGTGTCTGATTTTGGATATTTCTAAATGTGCTTTACAGACCAGCTTGTCCAGCGTTCACCAATGAACGGTCTCGTGTTTTAATCGGGAATTTGTTTATCTTCCTTCTGTCAGGCTTCAAACCGGAAAGTACCTAAAGTCAACAATGACAACAATGTTCTTTAAAGCAATAGCCTCCATTCTCTGTGTTTGATCACTTGATAGAATTTGGCAAATTAACACTAACAGAGATCTCTGTGGTCACAAACAGCAAAATTCCAAACCTGAATAACCAGTTACAAATCCTTTATTCTACATCGCCTCTCCCTCCCTCCCACAGGATAGACTCCTTACTGAGCAGCCAATGTATTCATTTAAAAAGAGCAAAGTGACACTGTTGCTTCATCAGATAGAAACTGATGGGTGGTTTGGAAAGATTGAAACTAGTTTATAAAGTTAGTGGGCGGGATTCTTCCATTCGGCGGCAGAGTGTCCACGCCATTGGAAACTCCGTCGCGTTTCACGACGGCGTGAACGGGCCGCTGGGAGTACCGATTCTGGCCCCTACAGGGGGCCAGCAAGGTGCTGGAGCGGTTCAGGCTGCTCCAGCCTCCCATCCCGGCGCAAACTGTGCACCTCGGGATCCACGCATGGGCAATGGCGCCGGAGCAAACCCACGCATGCGCGGTGGCCTCCCTCAACGCGCCGGCCCCGAACATGGTGCGGGAGTTCAGGGGCCGGCGCGCAGGCAAATAGGCCCAGGGAGCGAGAGGCAGGCCCGCCGATCGGTGTGCCTCAATCGCGGGCCAGACCCCATCGGAGGCCCACCGCGGGGACGGAGCCCCCCTACCACCCCCCCCCACCCCCCCCGGACAGGCCACCCCCCGACCCTGCGCGCAGAGTTCCCGCCGGCTGCGACCAGGTGCGGCCGGCGCCGGCGGACTCTGCCTTTTTGGAGCAGCGGATCAGCCCATCCGGGCCGGAGGATCGGCGGCCCGGCTGCGTACAGCGGCCCCCGACCGGTGCCACGCCGGCAATGGCGCCGATTCTCCACTTTGCGGAGAATCGCACGCCGGCGTTGGGGCGGCGTGGCCCGGTCACGGGGATTCTCCGGCCTGGCCCCGGGCTGGGAGAATCCCGCCCTGTCTTTCCAGTTTTGGAAGTTTTACTGGAATTGATATCAATATTGTTTATTGGACAATTGGCTCTATTCAGAGATCACATGATGGGGATTTCCAGCATTCTATTAACAGTAACGAAAGAGAAAGTAAATACGTGGACGAAAGTCTTTTTAAATGAAGTAGATAGTTCTTATTTTCTTCTAACTGAGTACATTTTAAAAAATAAATTTAAAGTACAATTCTTTTGTTTTCAATTAAGGGCAATTTGGTCAACAGGTGATTAAGAAGGCAAATAGAGTTCTGTCTATTCTCCAATTCTTGGCGTCTCCTGGCCAATCCTGGAAAGTTGGCACTGTTCCCACTGTTTACCCATCCAAAAGTTACCAACTTGGCACTCTGGTTGCTGTCGGGTGTCAAAGCTATTTAACGAAAATGAAGAAGATGTATTTGGCTCATTCCGCATCTGAAAATCTTTCCCTGCGGTAAATGTCTGGGACCATGGGCGTCATTCTCCGACCCCCCGCCGGGTCGGAGAATGGCCGTTGGCCGCCGTGAATCCCGCCCCCGGCCCCGCCGAAGTCTCCGGTACCGGAGATTGGGCGGGGGCGGGAATCGGGCCACGCCGGTTGGCGGGACCCCCCGCTGGATTCTCCGGCCCGGATGGGCCGAAGTCCCGCCCAGGAATTGCCTGTCCCGCCGACGTAAATCAAACCTGGTATTTACCGGCGGGACCAGGTGGCGTGGGCGGGCTCCGGGGTCCTGGGGGGGGCGGGGGGCGATCTGACCCCGGGGGGTGCCCCCACGGTGGCCTGGCCCGCGATCGGAGCCCACCGATCCGCGGGCGGGCCTGTGCCGTGGGGGCACTCTTTCCCTTCTGCCTCCGCTATGGCCTCCACCATGGCGGAGGCGGAAGAGACTCTCCCCACTGCGCATGCGCGGGAAACTGACAGCGGCCGCTGACGCTCCCGCGCATGCGCCGCATTTCCGCGCCAGCTGGCGGGGCAACAAACGCCATTTCCGCCAGCTGGCGGGGCGGAAATCCCTCCGGCGTCGGCCTAGCCCCTCAATGTTGGGGCTCGGCCCCCAAAGATACGGAGCATTCCGCACCTTTGGGCCGGCGCGATGCCCGTCTGATTGGCGCCGTCTTTGGCGCCAGTCGGCGGACATCCCGCCGTTGGGGGAGAATTTCGCCCCATATTCCTGTGAAATCCAGGCCTATTCTTGGGTGTTTGAGTCCTGCAGGAGCAGAGAATGGCTAGGGAACTAATCTGCAGCCTCCTGACAACTTCAAGACTTTTATCTCAGTTGTGATGGTGGCTGTGAAACACCTTCACCAAATATGGGCAGGACAGGTGCTTCTTTTTAAAAATATATTTTGAGTACCCAAATCCTTTTTTTCCAATTAAGGGGCAATTTAGCGTGGCCAATCCACCTACCCTGCACATCTTTGAGTTGTGGGGGTGAGACCCACGCAGACACGGGGAGAATGTGAAAACTCCACAAGGACAGAGACCCAGGGCTGGGAATTGAACCTGAGATCCTGGAGCTGTGAAGCAACTGTACTAACCACTGGCTTTTGCACCATGGCCTTTGAAACCCTCCCTGGCTCACAGGGCAGATGCACTAGAAACCCACCCATAAGAGAGACCCCCATCAGAGATCCCCCATTACAGAACCCTACCAAAGATCCCCCATATGAGACCCCTGCTAGTGATCCCCACCAGAGACCCCCATTACAGAGACCCCTACCAGTGACTCCAATAAGAGAGAACCCCCGCCAGAGACCCCCATTAGAGGGCCCCCCCAGAGACCCCCCACTAGAAACCTCCCATAAGGGAAACCCCCACCAGAGACCTCCATTACAGATACCCCTACCAGTGACCCCAATAAGAGAGAACCCCACGAGGTGGCATGGTGGCACAGTGGTTAGCACTTCTGCCTCACGGCCCGAGGGCCCCCATTCGATCCTGGTCCAGGTTACTGTCCATGTGGAGTTTGCACATTTCCCCATATCGGCGCGGGTCTCACCCTCACAACCCAAAGATGTGCAGGGTAGGTAGATTGGCCACGCTAAATTGCCCCTTAATTGGAAAAAAAAATTGAGCAATTTTATTTTATTTAAAGAACGAGAGAATCCGCACCAGAGATCCCCCATAAGAGAGCCCCCAACAGAGATCCCCCCACAAGACCCCCACATCCAAAGAGGTTGTGCTTTCTGCAGAGAAAAGAGGAAGTGAGAGCACTTAACTGCCTTTGATATGGTCCAAGAGTTGTCAATCATAGCTAGATGTTTAAAAACATTATGGTTAGTTTCATAGCTGAGTACTTGAGATACATTCAAACATGAAGGGAAATGAATTTAAGCAGTCCAGAAAGCTGGCTGTATGCAGGCTGTCAATCCAATAGTTTCCAGGCAGGATATCTGTAATGGGAGGGGGGCGGGGGGGAGGGGGGGGGGGGGGGCCTGGTGGGGATCTCTCTTTGGGGTGTCTCTGGTGGAGGCTTCTCTTATGTGGGGTCTCTGGCATGGGTCTCTCTTATGGTGGGTCTCTGGAGGGAGGTTGTCTTATGGGAGTGTCTCTGGTGGAGGGGGGGGGTCAGGTCACCCTTATCTGTGGGGGGCAGGGTGGTGACCCAGCAAATCCCGTGGTGGTGGGAGGCAGAATCGTGTTGCAGTGGGGGAGGGGGCCCTACCTCATTACCGGGCTGCCCACTCAAAATGGCGGCCTGATAGCGGGATGTGTGATGCAATCCCCGCCATGCATAACGTTGTCTGGCAAGAGGTAGTGAATTGCCTCTGGACACCCACTCTGAGTGTGAGTGTAAATCTGAGGCGATTCATCTCCCAAACGGGATTTGTGTGACTGTGCTGTGCATAAATTAGCTGCTCTGTTGGCGTCCAGTGACTCTCATTGTGAATAACGTCATTATGAAACTTTTGGATGTCCTAACAACATGCCAGGTGCTATTAAAGCTAACTTCTTTCTTTCAGCTGATTAGGGGCTGTTTAGCACAGGGGTAAATCGCTGAATTTGCAAGCAGACCAAGGCAGGCCAGCAGCACGGTTCAATTCCCGTAACAGCCTCCCCGAACAGGCGCCGGAATGTGGCGACTAGGGGCTTTTCACAGTAACTTCATTTGAAGCCTACTTGTGACAATAAGCGATTTTCATTTCATTTCATTTCTGAATAACCCTGAATGTACATAACCATCACAATGAGGTCTCAGAAGATCAGCAGCTGGATCTGGATCAGAAAGAAAAACTCAGGGGTGGCGCAGTGGTTAGCACTGTTGCCTCACGGTGCCGAGGACCTGGGTTCAACCCGGCCCCGGGTCACTGTCCGTGTGGAGTTTGCACATTCTCCCCGTGTCTGTGTGGGTCTGACCCCCACAACCCAAAGATGTGCAGGGTGGGTGGATTGGCCAAGCTAAATTGCCCTTTAATTTGAAAAGAAATGAACTGGGTACTTTAAATTTTTTTTAAAAGAAAGAAAATCTTGGCTACCCATTGTAAACAGGAAATTCAGAAGAGATTAAAATTCCAAAGAAAATGTGACCCAGTTGGAAAGTACAAATAACTTGGATTGACGCAGCAGTGCAAACACTATGCCACCGTGCTGCCCTCCCAGTTCCACTTTTGACTCAGGCCTATCTTTGAACGGGATGCTTTGATAATCCAGACCATAGTGTAGGGAGGGATCTCAATTCAGGCTCTGCAGCTATGTGGCCTCCTATCACTCTGCCTGAGTAAATAATTAGGACACACAAGTAGGTTCTGTTACAATTGATCTGACTGTGTGATTCTTTGAATCCTCCTCTATCCGGCTCTTACATCCAGTTAACAGCAGGTAGCCAATCCTGTTTGTTTATTTGTTGTAAACACAGTTGTTTGATCCTCATTGGTTTATCATGACCACCCACCCCATCATGCACCAGGTCCTGCACATCGATGGTCTTTGCCATTTGCACAGAATTTCTCCACTGTAGAATATTATTATTTCTTAAATGGTTCAAAAACTTCCATTTATATATAGACCAAAGCAAATTATTGCGGATGCTGCAATCGGAAACAAAAACAGAAAGTACTGGACAATCTCAGCAGGTCTGACAGCATCTGTGAAGAGAGACGGTAGCTAATGTTTCGAGTCTGGCTGACTCTTTGTCAAAGCTGATAAAGAAATTTTGACAAGGAGCTATCCAGACTCAAGACATTAGCTCCCTTCTCTCTCCACAGATGCCGTCAGACCTGCTGTGATTGTCCAGAATTTTCTGGTTTTGTTACATTTATACAGCATCTTTAACACAATGAAATGTCCAAGGCACTTCACAAGAGCGTGATCAGTCAAATATTTGACACCAAGAGACATTAGAACAGGTAAGTTTTCATGAAGGTCTTAAATCATTTCAGAGCTTTATCCTTCACATCTTTATCTGTATAATTATCCCACATGTTTTACAAAGTGTGCATGAAGGATTTTTAGGATTTCCTGTAAACCCCTGTCCGAGGATGAAAGAGGGGAGGTAAAGGTTGCAGATATATTTGGAGAGCTGTTGAAGAGGGACGATGAATCATGTCCATATGTTTCGGGATATCCGAGGTAAAGGGGATTTTGGATGGGATTTGCAGACGTAATGTCAAAGATTTTGGGGGTAGTGGTAGCCCCGAGTCCGGAGGTGGTGGTATTTGGAGTGTCAGAGGATCTGGGAGTACAGGTGGGGAGAGAGTCTGACGTGTTGGCCTTTGTCTCCCTGATAGCCCGGAGACGGATTCTGATTTGCCGGCGGGTCGTGGAGCTGCCGAGGGCAGGGTTAGGGGTGAGCAATTTGGCAGAGTTTTTGCATTTGGAAAACATCAAGTTCACCATTCAAGGCGTGGCAGTGCCATGGTGGCAGTGGGGAGAATGGGGCGTGTTGGAGAGGTGTGTGGGGTTGCTGCAGGTGGCTTTTAGATTTCCTTGATATGAAGATATTTGAAAATGCCTTCAATAAAATGTTTTCAAAAATAATAATTTCCTGATATCTCTCCTAAAGTATCTATTTCTATCAGAATGATGGAAATACTTTATTTTAATCGCACTGAACGAAGATGGGAGGATAATTCACATCATTGTCATTGTCCAAATTGGCTGAGTGATTTGTGAGCAGGTTGCAATGTTCAGACAAAGCACACTGCTGAATCCTGATTTCATGAACAGACAATGGTCACACTCTAGTGTTCACAGAACAGAAGAACACACATGACTAACACTAAGGAATGCTCAGCATTGATACCACCCAGTTCAGAGAGGCTATGTGTCCGGGCCGGTGAGTGGCCGATGCAGGAAACTATTTCCGCGGTCCAGGTCCGCGGGCTAAGTCCGCCATGGAACACGGCGCGCCGCTGAAGGTTGGAGGCTCCACGACAGCTCCTGCTAGCCCCCTGCAGGGCTGTGAATCTGGGGCCTTCTGACGCCAGTTTTCCTGGCGTAAAAGACCCGGTTTTCACGACGGCGTGGGGACTTATTCCCAAAAATGGAGAATCCAGCCCGAGGTGTTCAGCTCCTTCCCGGATGCTTTTCCTCCACTTCAGGTGACCTTGGGCTTGGGATTCCTGGCTATCAATGGGGATTTTGCACTTTTACAAGCAGACCTTGACAGTGTTCTTGAAATGTTTCCTCTGCCCTCATGGGGTCCGTGTTGAAGCATCGAGTAGAGATCTAGTTCCGGGAATCTTATGTCGGGCATGCGGATGATGTAGCCCACCAGGTGGAATTGATCCATCGTGATCAATGCTTCGATGCTGGAGATGTTGGCCTGAGCGAGAACACTGACGTTGGTGCGTCTATCCTACCAATGGATTTGCAGCATCTTGCGGAGGCAGCACTGATGGTATTTCTCCAGGGTTTTGAGGTGCTTGCTGTACATAGTCCACATCTCTGAGACGTGTAGGAGGGCAGGAATCACTACTGCTCCATGGACCATGAGCTTAGTCCCCAGTCTGAAATCCTGGTCTTGAAACACTCCCTTCCAAAGGCGACTGAAGGATTTGCTGGCGCACCATGCAGAGTTCAGTCAGTGCCAATGTCTGCCCTGTTGATAATTGTCCTTGGATCCACCGCAGATCCAAATCACATTCGGACTGAGATCAAGCATGGTGCTGTCATCGCCCCGATGCTCTTCTCGATCTTCCTTGGTGCAATGCTCCATCTCACCCTCAGCCTGCTCCCCGCTGGAGTGGAGCAAAACTACCGAACAAACAGGAATCTGTTCAACCTCCACTGCCTACAGCTCAGATCCAAGGTCGTCCTTCCTCTGTCATTATAATAATAGTAATCTTTGTTGTGACAAGTAGACTTACATCAACATTGCAATGAAGTTACTGTAAAAAGCCCCTAGACGCCACATTCCGCTGCCTGGTCGGGTACACAGAAGGAGAATTCAGAATGCCCAAGTCACCTAACAAGCACATCTTTCGGGACTTGTGGGGGGAAACCGGAGCACCCGGAGGAAACCCACGCAGACACTGGGAGAACGTGCAGACTCTGCACGGACAGTGACCCAAGCCGGGAATTGAACCTGGGACCCTGGCGCTGTGAAGCAACAGTGCTAACCACTTTGCTACCGTGCCACCCATTCAACTACAGCAGGCATTTTCAAAGTCGGGGTCGGGACCCGCAGGTGGGTCGTGGGCGGGTATCGGGAGGGTCGTGGAGCCATCCGTCACAGCGCTCCCGATTGCACAAGTCCGCGCACAACAGCCGGCTTTTAACAATGCTGGCCGCGAGGGCCGATGAGCGGGCACACATGCACAGCGCGGTCGCATTTTGTTTATATGGTCGCGGCCTTTTTGAAGGCCGCTCACAGCCAGCCTTGTTAAAAGCCGGCTGCTGCGCGCGAATTTGCGCAACTGGGAGCGCGGCGGCGGATGGAGAGGCTTAAAGGAAGTAAGAGAGAGAGAAAGAGAGAGTTAAAGAGGCAGAGTGGTTTAAGGAAGATTTTCCAGAGTTTAGGGCAATAGCAACCGACAGTACAGCCGCCAATTGTGGAGCAAAGGAAATAATGCTCACAAGGCCAGAATTGGGAATACAGCGAAAGAACGTTAAAAGCCAGCTGCTGCAGCTGTTGCCCGCAAATTTGCGCAATTAGAGACTCAGAATTTTTTTTTTTTTAAATGCTCTGTAATCTTCCTGCCTGAAGGGAGGCAGAGAGCAGGGCCCCCCCCCCCCCCCCCGTCCCGTCCCCCCCCCGTCCCGTCCCCCCCCCCTCCGGGGTCGCGAAGGTT
The DNA here is from genome assembly GCF_047496885.1 of Scyliorhinus torazame. Classification (NCBI taxonomy): domain Eukaryota; kingdom Metazoa; phylum Chordata; class Chondrichthyes; order Carcharhiniformes; family Scyliorhinidae; genus Scyliorhinus; species Scyliorhinus torazame. Next base: position 5,890,304 of record NC_092722.1, read on the forward strand.
GGCCGGCATGGGTCGCGAAGGTCGGCCGGTATGGGTCCCGAAATTTGGCCGGTTGGTAATAATGGGTCCCCGGGAACAAATGTTGAAAATCACTGAACTACATATGCAGATGATGCTGTGTCTGCACACACTCGGAGGTCATGGTCCACAGCATCATCAACCCCTTCACCGGGGCCTATCAGAGCATAGGCCTTACACTAACAATCCATAAGATAAAGGTTCTCCACTAACCTGCCCCACCACACACCACTACCCTCCGGTTATCAAAATCCACGACAAGGCCTTGCATAATGTGGACCACTTTCCATCTGTGTGATTATAGTGCAAGTGAGTGCCCTGGATACAACCATCCAGTACAGGAAATGTGACTGTCAATTCTTGTTAGAGAGGTTGCCAAATTCAGAGAATTCAAGGAAAATGACTGTGCTGTAGATTTCTTTAAATTAGTTCAATGTGTAAAAGTTCAATGCGAATGATATGAACTGGAATTCACAGAATGACAAACTGGGAAAGTAATAGCCTCATTTAAGTGACTGTCAGTAACCGACACAATGGTTATTCTGAGAAAATCTGGAGAGTTCTAAGAAAAATTACACATTTCATTTTAAAAGAAAAAAAGACTAACATTTATGCATGACCGCACAATGTCCCAAATTGCCATGCAGTCAATTAAGTACTTTTTGAATTGTTGTAGGAAACGGTAATCAATTTGTGCACAGCAAGCTCCCACAAACAGCGACGTGATAATGACCAGAGCAGCTGTTTGTGTAATGTCAACTGGGAGAATTGGGGGTAAACTCAGGTGAGAATCTTTTACCCCCTCCTGAGTGGACAGACAGCCTCGGTTCAACATCTGAACGACACACCTTTGACCTTGAAGGACTCCCTCAGTATTGTACTGGAGGATAAGGTTTAACTGATGTTCCTGGTATTTGAACCCACACCTTCGAACTCTGGGGCAATTTGGTTTGTGATTTGGGGTCAGTTGATGAGAGTGTGAGTTTATAGGGCAGAGGGAACGATTCAGTGGCCTCGTTGCGCTTGAGCGAGAGCGCAATGAGGCCGGTGAATAGCGGGAGAGGCCAAAATCGAGAACCTTGGCAGGCGATATACCATTTGCAATGCAACCGGCCCGCTCCCATAGACCAAATCGGGATCCCGCCTTAACATGGCAAGAAACCAATAATCACCACTTACACCCTATTTCCATACAATTAACGGGGGTCACGCTATATCCAACAGCCTTCCGTGATCCAGCCGCCTCCCCAAAAGTGGTCACGCTGGCGCCGATTAATACTCCTTTTGAAAAATGTGAACCTGGCGGAAGGGCTGCTACGGGGATCCTAGGAGGTGAGTAGCCATCTTCACTCGCAGGCAATGAGCCCAAGGACACTGGGCTTGCTGCCCCTGTGCTCGGAGGGAGGTGGGGGGGCAACCGGGGGGGAGGGGGTTCAGCCTCAGGTGGGATGGGCCACCATGGGGTGGGTTAGGAGCTGCGGGGGGCTCTGCTAGGGGTGGGGAAACCATGCCAATCCTTGTATCGTGTGTACCCATTACAGGGGCAAGCCTAGTCCCTGCCTGTTTGTTCAACGACTACCCATAACTGCCCCTGACAGCGGAGGCTCCTGGCTGTGCGCTCTTGCTGAAGGCTATTCCTCATCGGGAATTGGCAATCGAGGTTAAGTGAGCAGTTCACAGGTCCCAAGTGGTTCCCCGTGGGTGGGTGTGCCATGTAACATGTGGGGCTTATTGCCTAGCATCCCAATCAGACCGTGACATCTGGATACATGGACACTGTGCTTTAACACTGCGGGAGGCAACACCACAGACGCAGCCCAATACCCAGGGGATGGGCCCCAGCCCCGGGTACATGTCCGCGGCTGGGGTATGGCAACCTTCTGTTCGATTATCTGAAGTGCAGGGTGTGGGTCCAGTGAGCAGGGACCCCTCTTCGGAAGGCATGCATGCGCAGGTGGGGGGGGGTACTGGTGTGTGGACCCGACCCCATGTCTGGGGTAATGGGGCACGGGATTGGTGGTCGACCCGCATCGCAGAACAATGGGCCAGAGGCATCATACAGGTTGCAGTGAGAGTTTTAAAATTTGTTGCGGACGCCACTGCCCCACTCTCCCAATTGTGCCCCTCACTCTCCCCACCCTCCCTCCCCCTCCACCCTCCCCAATGCACATTCCCCTCCTCACCCCCTGCCTAACCCCCTCCACACCCAGTGCAGTCTCAGAGATCCTCGATGTGCATTCCTTGCTCTACTGCTGCGTCTAGGTGTATCCCCAGGATACGCATCAGAAGCCAGCTCCCATGGCTTACCATGTCCCGTGGCCTTCCTTGCCCCTGGCAGGCGTCCTCCTGGGGCTGTGGGACCGGAGGGCCCAGGCGTACGTGTAGGCGGCACGTGCGCTGTTGTGCAGCCCTGTTCTGGGTGCTGGCTGCGAGACATGGCCTCACCAGAGGGGTGGAACTCAGGAGAGCTGGTAGCCGTTGTCGCCACTCCTAGGATGGGTCAGGGTTGGGACTCAGCGCACCCTCCTCGCCGGGTGCCCAATGGGCCCTTGGGGTTCACCTCGGGATGGAGGGGCACCTGGATTGAGCCCGGCCTGTCCCTGCGTCATCTAGCCCTGCCAGCCCTGGCGGCTCCCCAATGTCTGCACCATGGTGTCAATGACCTCGGCAATGCTCCTCAGCGACTGGATCATGCTCTGCAGTTTCTCAGCCATTCTCATCTGAGAGCGGGACATAGAATCATAGAAATTACAGTGCAAAAGGAGGCCATTTGGCCCATTGAATGAGCACCATACCCAAGCCCATACCTCCACCCTATCCCCCCATATCCACCCCATCCCCGTAACCCTACCAAACCCAATCTTTTTGGACACTAAGGGCAATTTAGCATGGCCAATCCACCCAACCGGCACATCTTTGAACTTTGGGAGGAAACCGGAGCACCCGGAGGAACCCACGCACACACGGGGAGGATGTGCAGACTCCGCACAGACAGTGGCCCAAGCCGGGAATCGAACCTGGGAGCCTGGCGCTGTGATGCAACTGTGCTAACCACTGTGTTACCGTGCTGACATGTCCCGCAGCGCCTCATCAAGGTCCACCTGGTACTGGGTCACGTCCTCCAATTAGTCAGACATTCTGCTGAGGCCCTCAGCTATGGCCATCACCGACTGTGCCACGCACTGGACACCTCCACTCATGCTGTCGACATCATGCACCAGGCGGTCCCCACCCCAGCAGTGTTGGCCTTGGTATCACACATTAGCCGCATCATCTGTTGCACCCATAGCCTCGAGGACTCCTCCAATCGGCTATGGACCTGCTGGAGTGTCACTGATATCCCCGTCTGAATCTCACAGCCGCAGCCTAGCGTCTCCATCAGCTCCGGGTAACCCTGGTCCAGAGGCTCAGCATCTCCCAGCTGGGTCCAGGGATCAGGCAGACCTCCCACTGCTGTCTCGCCCGGGCATTCCTGCCTCCACCTGATGTGCATCGGCAACTGTGTGGTGCTCACCAGAATGTGCCCCAGAAGCCTAACCACTAACGAGGTGCGTGTCTCTGCGTTGGTGGAGGGTGGGGATGGCAGCTGTGACGCATCTATGGTGGCATCCTCGGAGCTCTCCTCCAAGGTGTTTCCATGGGAGGCGGGGTAGGAGGGGGAACCACCCCGGATTGGTCACGCCATCAGCTGGAGGTGCTGTGGGAGAATGAACATATGGCCAGTGGGAGAGATGGGTCAGTCTGTATGACATTAACAACTCACATGTGACAGGTCGTCCGGGTGGGGCCCGGTGGATCCTCACCTCCATGGCGTGCGCCGACCCCAGTGTTGGTGACCGCTCTGCTCTTGGCCACCCCCATAACTTCCAGGGGCCGTTCCTCGAATGCGGTGAGGATTCCGGCACCCGCCGCCACTCTGGGCCCTCTCTTGTTGGTTGTGTAAAACCTCTCCGTACGCATGGTTCACCGTGGGAGAAGGAAGGGTTCAGGGGGGGGGGGGGGTTTGGTTCGTGTGGGGGGTGGGAAGGTTTCGGGGTGGGAGGTGTTTGGTGCCAGCTCACACGTGCGGCCCAGTGTAGGTGGTTGACCTTCTTGTGGCACTGGAGGCCTGTCCTCCTCGTCACGCTGCCTGAGCTGACACCCGCTGCCATCTCATCCCAGGCGGCACTGGCTGCCCTGTGGCTGACTCTCCAGGACCCTCGGGGGGGACAGGACATCCCTCCTGCCTCGACAGCCTCTGGGAGCCTCAAAGAACAAAGAACAAAGAACAAAGAAATGTACAGCACAGGAACAGGCCCTTCGGCCCTCCAAGCCCGTGCCGACCATACTGCCCGACTAAACTACAATCTTCTACACTTCCTGGGTCCGTATCCTTCTATTCCCATCCTATTCATATATTTGTCAAGATGCCCCTTAAATGTCCCTATCGTCCCTGCTTCCACTACCTCCTCCGGTAGTGAGTTCCAGGCACCCACTACCCTCTGCGTAAAAAACTTGCCTCGTACATCTACTCTAAACTTTGCCCCTCTCACCTTAAACCTATGCCCCCTAGTAATTGACCCCTCTACCCTGGGGAAAAGCCTCTGACTATCCACTCTGTCTATGCCACTCATAATTTTGTATACCTCTATCAGGTCGCCCCTCAACCTCCTTCGTTCCAGTGAGAACAAACCGAGTTAATTCAATCGCTCCTCATAGCTTATGCCCTCCATACCAGGCAACATTCTGGTAAATCTCTTCTGCACCCTCTCTAAAGCCTCCACATCCTTCTGGTAGTGTGGCGACCAGAATTGAACACTATACTCCAAGTGTGGCCTAACTAAGGTTCTATACAGCTGCAACATGACTTGCCAATTCTTATACTCAATGCCCCGGCCAATGAAGGCAAGCATGCCGTATGCCTTCTTGACTACCTTCTCCACCTGTGTTGCCCCTTTCAATGACCTGTGGACCTGTACTCCTAGATCTCTTTGACTTTCAATACTCTTGAGGGTTCTACCATTCACTGTATATTCCCTACCTGCATTAGCCCTTCCAAAATGCATTACCTCACATTTGTCCGGATTAAACTCCATCTGCCATCTCTCCGCCCAAGTCTCCAGACAATCTAAATCCTGCTGTATCCTCAGACAGTCCTCTTCGCTATCCGCAATTCCACCAACCTTTGTGTCGTCTGCAAACTTACTAATCAGACCAGTTACATTTTCCTCCAAATCATTTATATATACTACAAGGAGCAAAGGTCCCAGCACTGATCCCTGTGGAACACCACTGGTCACAGCCCTCCAATTAGAAAAGCATCCCTCCATTGCTACCCTCTGCCTTCTATGGCCTAGCCAGTTCTGTATCCACCTTGCCAGTTCACCCCTGATCCCGTGTGACTTCACCTTTTGTACTAGTCTACCATGAGGGACCTTGTCAAAGGCCTTACTGAAGTCCATATAGACAACATCCACTGCCCTACCTGCATCAATCATCTTAGTGACCTCCTCGAAAAACTCTATCAAGTTAGTGAGACACGACCTCCCCTTCACAAAACCGTGCTGCCTCTCACTAATACGTCCATTTGCTTCCAAATGGGAGTAGATCCTGTCTCGAAGAATTCTCTCCAGTAATTTCCCTACCACTGAAGTAAGGCTCACCGGCCTCCCCAGGTCTGCATCCCCGAATCGCGGGGCTGGTCATCTCGGCGCCGTGGCTGCGAGCCGAGTGGGGTTGGCTGTGAAAGAGCAGTTTATGTGCTGCTCTCCCTTGTTAGCGAGGGACTGGCGAGCGCGGTGCCGCTAAAGCGGCTGGCGAGCCTTCGTTTGCGGCGTGAAGCTTGTGGGGCTACCTTAGGTGGACCAATTAACATTGTATTGCGGTGCTGTTATCGCCAGGCCGAGCGCGGGGAAGCTCACGGCCGTTCCCGCTCACGCCCACTCCCGCTCGCGCCCACTCCCGCTCGTGCCCACTCCCGCTCGCGCCCACTCCCGCTCGCGCCCACTCCCGCTCGCGCCCACTCCCGCTCGCGCCCACACTTCAAAACTTTTTGGAAGTATCGTGCCCCGAATTTAATTCAAAACCATGATTGGTTAGAAACTGTTGCTGAATGTAATAAATTTTTCTCCAAATAAATACAGGCAGCATAATGCTGAGGCAGCTCTTGTCTCAATTTTATTTTCCTGACAACTCTGCTTTCACAGACAATACTAGACAATTAGATCTTCCCATCCATGTTTCTAACCCTCGCGGGTTATTTGCGAGTCTCCTGGAATTGAATCCTAGGAAAAACTGCTACATCCCGGGGGAACATTCATTCTCATTTGCAGGGGCTGCAGCTGCTGTGCAGACTAACGCAGCCGGAGAGAGAGCACATGGGTGCTCTTGTCCAATACGTTATCACTGGATTCAGGTAGTGTCTGTCTGAGTGTTGACTCTCATTACCCTGAAACTGAGCTCCGGAAGTCAGGGATTCAATTACATTTGTCTTTGGATTTATTTATTGTTTTTAATTTGAAATGTTTGAAAACAAAGTCCTAACATAGATTAGAATTGATCTATGATGGCTTCTGGTGACGGCGGGCGGGGTGCACCGCACACTGGAGGGCTCCCGCTCGGGAATAGGAATTTTGGAGTTTTAATGCCTGGTCCCAGGGGCAACAGAGGCTGAAAAGGCTGTAAGAAGGCGCAGGGAGGAGAGATGTCCAAGTTTGGGAAAAAAATGGCCGTGAAAAAGGGGGTTAACGGAAGTCCGCCGGCGAGTGGAACAGTCAGCGCAGGAACTGTAAGGAAAGCGGAGGCTGGAGCACCAGGGGAGGACGCATCGCTCACAGCGGAAGAAATGACCACGGTGACGGCTGTGGAAGTTGAAAAACAGTTCACAAAGCACATGGAAGCGATGAAGAAGGAGATGGGGGCGGTATGGAAAGTGCTGGTGGAGGAGGCGATTGCCCTGGTGAGGGTAGCGGTATCGAGCGCAGCGGCGGAGGTGCAGGAGCAAGGTGAGACACTGAAGGAAATGGAAGAGGCATTATCGCAGCACAGTGATCAACTCACCTCGATGGGGAAGGAGTTGCGGAGGGTGATAGAGACCAACAAAGGTCTGCGAGCCAAAATGAAAGACCTGGAAAACAGATCCAGGTGGCAGAATCTGAGGATTGTGGGTCTGCCCGAAGGGGTGGAAGGCCCGAGGCCGACGGAGTATTTTGCCAAGATGGTGGCAAAGCTATTGGGGGAGGGGGACTATCCCTCCCGATATGAACTGGATCGGGCTCATCGGTCATGGAGGCCTATAGCACAGGCGAGTGAGCCACCAAGAATAGTGACTCTGTTTCCGTAGGTACAGTGTGTAGGAGAAAATCCTGTGCTGGGCAAAGCAGAAGCGGGTGGTGCAGTGGGCTGGAGCTGGTATACGCATATACCAGGACTTTACGGTGGAGCTGGCGAGGAGGCGGGTTGCCTTCAGCCAGGTGAAGAAGGCACTGTACATCAGCAAGGTGCAGTGCGGCATAGTACATCCGGCTAAGTTGAGGGTGACCTACAAATCCAAGGGCTTTTATTTTGGAACGGCGGAAGCAGCGGAGGAGTTTGCGAAGGCATAAGGACTGTGGCAGAATTGAGAAATGGTCGTGTACCGATGAAGCCTCATGTAACTTTATTTTTTCACTGCGTGTTGGTGTATGTACTAAATGAGTCGACGCTGTATATATTTGGACAAGGGAGAAGTTGGGACTTTCATTTGCAATGATGGTTCTTTGGGGCTTGGGTGTGTATGCTGGGATTGTGTGCTAAAGGGGATTTCTTGGTTTTCCTGACACTGGGCCAGGGGGAAGGAAACCCGGGCGAGGGCCTCCACGCCGGCTGGTTTAAGCCGGCCAGTGAACGGGAGCGAAGTGGGGGGAGGGGCTGCGGCCATCGGAGCCTGGTAGAACAGGTTCCGGTGAGTCTAGCCAGGTCGAAAAGTTGAGGGAAGGAACCAAGGTTGGGGGGAGGAGTCTGGGAGGGGTGTGGGGGGGGGGTGACTACAATTCATGGGTGTCATTCACAGTACTCTTTCGGGGATTGGATGGCGTTGAATATTAGGGGGGTGTTGGGGGGTGGACTGTATCTGTCACTGCTGACCATAGGCGATTCCTGATTCCTTTTTCTTTTTTCCCCACCTTGGGAGGGTTTGTTTTATTTGATGCTTATACTGTCATGCAGGCCGTTGTTTGGGGTGGTGGGAGGATGGGACCGTTGTTGTTGATAAGGGGATTGACATTGTATCCGTTACCGTTCACTGTTTGGTGGTAGGATTTAAATTCTGAAGAAAATGTGAAAATGGAGAATAAAAATATTTTTTTTTAAAGAAAAAAGAATGAATCTATGATTTTTTTTCTGTAGAATCAATGAGAATAACTCGGTGTTTCTCATTGCAGTCAATACTGCGGAATCAGCAATGATTTCTATTTAAACATTACTGTTTTTATCCCTTCCTCCTTTGATTTATAAATTATGACTCATTTGTTGAAAACGTTGTATTCAGCAAATCAAAAATAGCAATATTTTATTCAGAGCGTGACGATAATGACTAATAATCTTTTGGGTAGATATAAATTTACAGGATCCACTCGCACATGATCAGAATCAAGGGATTGTCAAGTGATTAAAACTCCGGTCATGTGTCCTTTTTTTTCCCGTAATAGGTTGGCAGCGCATCCACAAATCATTAGAAAGATGTTAGATATGAGCGAAACAGAAATCTACGCAGATATACACATCGGCAATGGACAAACATACGATCCGCGAGGTAGCAAATATGCTCAGATGTATCACTTTGGAAGAAAAAGGAGAAACATGCAGAACAAAATGATGAGGGGTCAGGGTGGTGGCGGGAATGATATCCATTGCAAGCGCAATCCAAATGATACACTTTCCTTCTCAATCCAGACGTCCCACACACTTGAGGCTGGGGGTCGGCGGGGAAGGAAATGCCAAGTTAAGCTGTTGATTTTTTTTTAAGAAGGCGTTTTGTTACTCTCCTCACCTCCCTCCTCCCCCGGACCCGCAGCTACCACCACAAACCACCTCTATACTTACTAAAGGATGGATGGAGCGAGAGAGCTTGCAAAGGTAGCAGCCCAGAACTTGCAGCTGGGTGCCATATCCTTGCTGCAACAAGCCCCAGGATGGAGGCAGAGGGATGGTTTTTTTTTTTGGGGGGGGGGGTTCTTTCCCCCCTTCTCTCTCTTTTTAAAAGTTTTTCCCTACAAACCCCCAAATCTCCTCAGGAGCTTTTACTTTCAATCCTTATGGTTAAGAAAAAATGCAACCATCTTGAGCTTTTGGGAGGGGAGGGGAGGGGGGGGGGGGGTTCTTAGAAATAAAATATTTTAAAATAATAAAACATTGAAGGGGAGGAAAGCAAAGGAAAAAGGTTTTTAAAAATAAAACTCCTCCTCTTCAGCTGGGTCTCTGCTTCCGGATAAAGCACAGCCTCCAATTAAAAAAAATTAAATTAAAAGGTTAGATTTGTTTTGTTTTAGAATTACTCATCAATGCAGAATTTTCTCGCACTCCCTCAGAGGGAGGGGGGAGGGGTTCGGACCAAAGCTCATTTTAAACGCATTTAAAAAGTCTTATCTGCTCAAACCATGAGGAGAACTGGGGGTGAAAAGGGCTTCTTTATGCTTTATATCTGTTTTTGGGGGGGGGAGGAAAAGTAAGCGGTCGGCCGACGAGAGGGAGGCAGATAGTTTTTCCTCTTATTTAAATCGGTTGGAAAGCCCCCTTGCGCGCTCGAGCTCAGGTCGGTGGGAGGGGGTCATGTGTCCTTATTGATCAGATGTGTTCATGTTCCTGTGACACAGAGCTCCCAGACAGAAATCCACCAGAATGGATGATTGGTTCTGTGTTCTGTTGAGAAGGTCATGGATCTGAAATGTTAACCCTGTTTTTCTCTTTTCCCTGATGCTACCAGATCTCCTCCTGCTGTTGGCTTGGTCTCTGGGCGTTGCGTCTAGTGACTCGAGAGAAACAGTTCTTGGGCGCTCGGTTTCTACACGTGCAGTTCCCTGGTTTACCTTCTTTTGCAACCGAACCATGTTATCTGGACTCCACTGGGGATGAAGGAGAGAAAAACACAACGTGAAGGGAGGAGGGAGAGAGAGAAAATTGTAAATTGGAGAGGGGGAGAGAGAAAGGGGGAGGAGGGAGTTTCTGGTTCTGTGGTGTGTACTAGCTGTTGTTTTGCTGCACGAATCAGGCAGTGTTTGTCCCCGAGGAATGAGCCTCAACTTCCAGAAGAATCAGCTGTGGGATGTGGGAATCGGTGTATGGAAAATGTCATTAAACTATATAAAAAACTGTGGTCAGAAGTTATTTATGTTAATGTTTTGTTCAATCAATGGCATTTACTTGGCGTTTCTCAATGCAGTTGATTTGGTTGGTAGATCACAGATTAGCTTTTACTTTAAACCTTTCTCATTTTTGTGTTCATTCTCTAATTAGAAATGATGATATTTGTTACCAACCAAAAAGACAAATATGTTATTTGGGCTTGCTGGTACTGAGATATTCAACTTGAGGAAATGCAAAAGCATTAACAAGGCAAACATCAGACAAATATAATAATAATCTTTATTATTGTCACAAGTCGGCTTACATTAACACTGCAATGAAGTTACTGTGAAAAGCCCCTAGTCGCCACATTCCAGCGCCTGTTCGGGTGCACAGAGGGAGAATTCAGAATTTCCAATTGACCTAACAAGCACGTCTTTTGGGACTCGTGGGAGGAAACCGGAGCGCCCGGAGGAAACCCACGCAGACATGGGGAGAATGTGCAGACTCGCGCAGACAGTGACCCAAGCCGGGAATCGCACCTGGGACCCTGGCGCTGTGAAGCCACAGTGCTAACCACTATGCTACCGTGATTGTGATTAAAGATCACATGGGAAATTGTGATATGATCAAATACCATGTGACCAAATGTTACACAAGTTAACCTTCAGTCATGGCCGAGATTCTCTGACCTCCCTGTGGTGTATTCCTCGGCAGCACGCCATTGGCTGGCGATGGGTTTGTCTAGTCTCACCTCTGTCAATGGCATTTCCCATTGAATCCACCCTACGTCACTGGTGAAACCAGCGATGGGGTGCGCCATCGTGTAGGGCCAGGAGATCCCGCGGGTGAGAATGACCAGAAGATCATGAGCAAAATATCTAGGCTGACATTTGAATGCAGCACTAACAGAGCGATGAGGTGACAAAATGTGAAATTGATGTTGAGAGTATCCATAAAAATGAAATTATAAAATGCCTTTATGATGTGATGCCCTGGGGATGTAGATCCTATGGCACAATTTTTAAGAAGACCAGGGTAGTTCTCCTGGTGTCCTGACCATTTTGCTGTGCACAAATTGACTATTACATTTTCTACATTCTGTAAAGTGCTTTGGAATGTCCTGAGGTTGTGAAAGGTGCTATATAAATACAATTCTTTCCTTTGACTTTAGGTCACACCTGGTCTTTGACGGGTGCAGCAGTAACAGATATGACGAATGGTCATTTACATCAGACATTGCGCAATTATAGGAATCTGGGGCGGGATTCTCCATTGCCCAACACCGATACCGTAATCGACGATCGGGCGGAGAATTCACTCTGACCCCCAAATCGGGGCCGACGCTGGTTTGCGAGTCTTTGCCCCCCTCCGAAATGGCGTCATCGCGTCACGTGACGCATGCCGTTACAATGGCGTCATCGGCCGGCCCTCCCGCGATTCTCCTCCCCCGATGGGCCGGGTTCCGTGTAGGTGACGTGTGGTCTGAGCGGTCGGGAACCCGGCCTGGTGGCTGTGGACTGTGTCCAGCGCCGCCACATTTAGCCGGGATCTGTGCCGCTGGCCGGGGGGGCACCCGCAAGGGCTGGGTGGAGGTAGCCAGGGGGTGTCCTGTCGAGGTGTGGATGGCGGGTCAGGTCCGCACACAGCCGGTGCCATGTTGAATGGCGCGACCATTGCAGGTCATCGCTGTGCGTATGCGTGGCCAGGGACCCAGCCGTTTTTGGCGCAGGTGCCGGGAGTTTCACCCGGCGCCGCTGCTAGCCCCTCACTGGTCCTGGAATCGGTGAGGGTTCTGCGCCGATTTTGCCGTTGTAAAACGCCCACGAGTTTTGCAGTTTGAGCCGCCGCTTAGCCGCTGAAACGAGAATCCAGCCCCTGGTGCATCTTTATTCTGAATTTCCACTGAATTCATTCTCTGTCAATGGTGAGTCAACATGTTCCTCGGGTCAGCTCACAGAGCAGGGTTTGCAACTGGTACCGGAAGAATTTGTGCCAATGTTTAATACAATCTCATTCATATTGTCTCGATTTGACATGGTATAGCTGCAGAGCTGTCATTGAATCATAGAATCCCTACAGTGCCGCTACAATGTCCCAAAACCACCCCTTTGAAAGACCACACCAACTAGGCCCAAACCCCTTAACTCTGTAACTCCACATAATCTGCACATCTTTGTACTGTGTCTTATGGTCTTATAGGAATTAAGGGCTATGGAGAGAGAGCAGGTAAATGGAGTTGAAATCGGCCATGATTGAATGGTGGAGTGGACTCAATGGGCCGAATGGCCTTACTTCCGCTCCTATGTCTTATGGTCTTCTGGTACTGTGGGAGGAAACCAGAGCACAGAGAGGAAACCCACACGGACATGGGGAGAACGTGCAAACTCCACACAGTCATTCAAAGCTGGAATTGAACCCGGGTCCCTGGCAATGTGATTTTTTTATAAATAAATTTAGAGTACCAAATTCTTTTTTTTCCACAATTAAGAGACCATTTAGCGTGGCCAATCCACCTAGCCTGCACATCTTTGGGTTGTGGGGGTGGAACCCACGCAGACATGGGGAGAATGTGCAAACTCCACACGGACGGTGACTCAGAGCTGTGAGTGCTAACCACTGCGCTACCGTGCCACCTACTCATTCTAACATCATTGTCAAAATAGTCAGCAAATGTGAACTGCCACCAGGTCAACAAAGAGAGAGCTCAAACACCTGGGTACAGTATTCCATGCTTTGTTAGATGGGAACGTGAACATGTGATATTTAACTTTATAAATACAACACAACAGCGGCATGTGGTGCAGTGGTTAGCACTGGGACTGCGACGCTGAGGACCCGGGTTCGAGTCCCGGCCCTGGGTCACTGTCCGTGTGAAGTTTGCACATTCTCCCCATGTCTGCGTGGGTTTCACCCCCACAACCCAAAGATGTGCAGCGTAGGTGGATTGGCCACGCTAAATTGACCCATAATTGGGAGAAAAAATTAATTGGCCAACACAGCTCTCAACCTTACCTTGGGATACTGGTGAACAGCATTTAGAGAAGTGATCAATTTAAGACAAGTCATTAATTTTATGTAACAGAAAATCACAGGGTTCACCTGTAAATATCAAGATATTCCTATTCCATTGTCATTTATAAGAGCTATTCTGTTGTCAGTTCAATGCAAGGAAACGATTAAACTATTACAGCTACACTTTTGGTGCAACTTGAATGTCACACCTATAACACTTTGAACATTGCCCTGCTCAAAGTGCACAAAGCTCTGCTGATTGTGTTTATGTAGCACCTTTAACGTTATAAAATGCTACAAGACACTTCACAGGCACATTATGAAACAAAGTACGACACTGAGCCACATAATGAAATATTAGATCAAATCATCAATTGTGTGGTCACAGAGATACATTTTAAGGATTGTCTTCAAGAAGAAAAGCGAGATAGATGGAGAGGGAATTCCAGAGGTTCGAACGAGAACAGAAATGACAGGCAATGAGATTTGTGACCAAATAAGAGAGAGATCAACTGCAAACCCGATAAATAAAACAATCTTTGACTGTAAGGGAATGTGTCCAAATCAACATGAGCCCCAAAATTCCATGGGGAGAAATCTGATATCCCCCGTAATTCTGGTGAGAAACACAGAATCCCATAAGACATAGAAGCAGAATAGGCCACTCGGCCCATCAAGTCTGCCCCACCATTCAATCATGGCTGATATTTTTCTCATCCCCAATCTCCTGCCTTCTCCCCATAACCCCTGATCCCCTTATTAATCAATAACCTATCTATCTATATGTCTTAAAGACACTCAGTGATTTGGCCTCCACAGCCTTCTGCGGCAAAGAGTTCCACAGATTCACCACCCTCTGGCTGAAGAAATTCCTCCTCGTCTCTGTTTTAAAGGATCGTCACTTCAGTCTGAGGTTGTGTCCAAGTAAAATGACAGAGTGACGATGTACCTGGTTACAGCAGGTCACTGGTCTCCTATCAGAATTAAGATGGGAGACTGGGAAAAGCACCACGGAATTTGAGGCCTCTTCAATTCTTGAGTCTTGTCAGTGAGATTTGAAGGTGGTTAGGTGTTGAGGCTGAACTGTTTTTTTAAAGCATGTCTTCACACCCACAGAAACTGGCCATTGCTTTACAATCACACTCTATAAAAATGAACCGAAAGCGAATATAGCCATACGAGATAAAGAATGTGTATTGATTCTACATAGAATGGATGTTGTTCACTGACACCTGGTTGTGACAGTGGCCTCCCCCATTTCTTAATTAGGCTTCATGATGCTGATAATCTTGTGCTATTGTTCTGATGTTAGAATGCCTGGGACTAAACCCCCCCCCCCCCCCCCCCCCAACCCCTCACATTCTCTCTGTCCTTTTTTTTAGAATACAGACTATAACAAGTTACTTTAAACTGCTGTCCATTTGTCATCTCCGCCTATCAGTCTATTTCTGCGAGGCTCATGACACAATTTGCACTCTTTTGTAAAGCTGTGATTGTCCATTCTGGCACCCGAGCTGTCAGTCAAACTCGACACTCTAAAGTCAAGTTATGCACTTCCATTTGTACTTTCTTGTACTTTCCCCCTTGTCTTGCTACTGTTACCCAAGCGCTCAGTTAGGAATCTGTAAGGGCGGCATGGTGGCGCAGTGGTTAGCACTGCTGCCTCTCGGCGCCAAGGACCCGGGTTTGATCCCGGCTCTGGGTCACTGTCCGTGTGGAGTTTGCCCATTCTCCCTGTGTCTGCGTGGGTTTCACCCCCACAACCCAAAGATGTGCAGGGTAGGTGGATTGGCTGTGTGTAAATTGCCCTTTAATTGGGAAAAAAAGAATTGACTACTTTAAAATGTTTTAAAAAGTAAAGAATCTGTGTGATTCACCTTTCCTACTTTAACGTGATACTTGATAAATATCAGATTTCCCGCAGGAGACCCAGTGTCACAGGATTATTCACCTGCTGACCTCCCTTCCTCATTTCTGGCTTCTTGCCAAACATTACTTCCTCTTTCAGAATACAGTAAGTAGGAAACCTGCTGTGAGCAGTATATGAAATGGCAGATGGTTATATTCAGGGTATTTTAAATAGGCTGCACATGTGTTACACGTTAAACAACAATAATCCATCTGGTGCTAGAAGTAAACATTAGTCAACCCCAACGCTATTCATCTGTGCCAGCTGAACGAAAGACTGCCACTCCTGAATCGACCTCTGCACTCACAACCAGTGATGATCCAGTAAAAAGGAAAGCTCTATGAGGTGTGTGTGTGGCTGATCCCTATTGTAGAAAGTTAGAATCCCCCCCCCTGATTCTGCCTACTTTACATGAAAATGCCAAGGTCAATCCTTCCATGTTTACCGTGGGTTTTATTCATTCTGTTTACAATATTTGTGCCTCTTGCGTAAACTCTGTTTAAGGACAGATTTCAGACATTGAAAGCAACATGTCTGCAGTGAACAGGTTCAACCAGTCTGCCTGGAAACCACCTCGCTTTTTAGACTGAGGCAATGGTGGTGAAAATATATTTTAAAATAAGCTGCGCACATTAACCTGCTAAAGAGATTCCTTTTGATTTTAAATCGGAAATGGAGAAATACAATCTGAGACTGGAGAATATTAAATGTACGAAAGAAGTGCTGCGGGACACGGGGGCAGTCAAATGGACTGCTGCACACGTGTGTCTTGTGACTATTCTTTGGTTGAGGTCAAAGTTGTGTCACCACTTTGCTCACCGCAGAGTTACACAATTTACATAGTTTACAAATGTTAAAGTATAGAAATGTCTCACCACACAAAGTACATTCTCAGCAGCAACTGCATTTCTAGTAAGAGAAGCAGAGTGGGTAATGCAAATACGCTGATGCAAAATTCGACCCAAAATGAGATTGTTCATCGGTATATGTGTGTGTGTTAGTCCTTTGAAGCTGTGAAACAGAACTGAGGCACAATTCTCCATTTCTTTTTTTTTAATTTAGAGTACCCAATTCTTTTTTTTTCCATTTAAGGGGCAATCCACCAATCCTGCACATCTGGGGGTGAGACCCACGCAGACACGGGGAGAATGTGCAAACTCCACACGGACAGTGACCCGGGGCCGGGATCGAACCCGGGTCCTTGGCGCTGTGAGGCAGCAGTGCTAACCACTGCGGCCACTGTGCTGCCCGACTCTCCGTTTCTGAGACTAAGTGTTGACGCCAGCATAGAATTCGTGGAGTTTCACAACAGCAAAACTGCACTGATGTGTTGGTGCTCTGGATCCGTGGAACACATACAGGCCACCAACACTTAGAATAGTACAACACTATTTTATTAAGTTCGAAACTGTTGAACATACTTTCACTGCGGGTTAACACGATGTTAGATTAAACTAAAGACCTATACCTGTCCTAACCAGTCTATGCACTCAGCACATGGTGAAGATCTGTGCTGTAAGCTGTAAGCTCTGTCCTTCTGAGAGGCTGCATCCCAAATGAGCAGGAACTCTGATGCCCTCTGTCTATATAGTGAGTGTGCTCTAACTGGTGATTGGCTGCGGTGTTGTGTGTGTTGATTGGTCTTGCTATGTGTCCATCAGTGTGTGTGTCTGCACCATGATATACTGGTGTATATTATGCCATCCCCCCTTTTATAAAAAAAATGTATGTGTGTGGCAATAAATAATGTGTGGTGAGAATGTTCCTAACTACGTGTGGGGTGCGAAGACATATTTACAGGACTACGTACATGAGAACTAAGCTATTTACATGGGAAGGTGCCTGGTGCAGAGAAGCAGTATGCAACAAGAATAACGAGATGAACACTATATACAAACCAGGGAAACGATCAAACAAAGCAACAAAACAATTCAGAGAGTCCATAAATTCGAAAAGTTCATAAATCTGGTCTCTGAGGTGGGCAACGAATTCTGGTTGACCGTAAGGGTGGCACACCACTCATCGTCCGGATCGATGCTGTACACCGATAGAGGCTGGATTCTTTGCCTCGGGGACACCCTGTTTTTTGTAATGATACCGACTCGAAAAGGCGCCTTCGGGTCCTCGGTGTCAATATCGGGTAGCAGGTCCGAATCGGACTCGGTGACCGTGGGCTGAATGGCCCGGACATTCCTGCGAGGCTGGCTGGAGCGACGAGAGTTGGCAGGCTGAGCTGATCTGCATAAAGCAGCATAGTGGCCAAGTTTGCCACATCACAGGCATCGTCGGGATTTGGCAGGACATTGCCGCTTTAAGTGGGCGGAGCCACAGTTGCTGCACGTTGTAGCGTCAGTACGTTCGCTGCGCCACCACGTATGCGCGGTGCGGCCGTACGTGATGTGCGCCTGCGCAGTACGTTCGTCGACGTCGCTGTCCCCTCGTTCGCTGCGCACAAACGTGGGAGTCCGCGAAAAACGCGCAAAATGGCCGCCCTCCTTCAGGCTGAGTCCCTGGAGTTGCTCGATTGCTTGGACCCGTTCTGCCTCATGGGGACCTTGCCGCGCCGTTTCAGCCGCTTGGATGTGGGAATGCCGACTAGTGGCGTGTTCGTGTAGCATGCAGGTCTCGATGGCGGTCGCTAGGGTGAGCTGCTTTACCTTGAGGAGCTGCTGGCGTAGGGGGTCCGACTGAACACCAAAAATGATCTGGTCGCGTATCATGGAGTCGGAGGTGGGCCTGTTATTACAGGACTGCGCAAGGATGTGGAGGTGGGTGAGAAAGGACTGGAAAGGTTCATCCTTACCCTGCAAACGCTGTTGGAATACATAGCGCTCGAAACTTTCATTCACCTCGATGTCGCAGTGACTGTCAAACATAAGGAGGACCGTCTTGAATTTTGATTTATCTTCACCATCAGCAAAGGTAAGAGAATTGAAAATGTGGATGGCATGGTCCCCGGCCGTGGATAGGAAGAGAGCGATCTTCCTGGTGTCTGAGGCAGCTTCCCGGTCTGTGGCTTCAAGGTAGAGCTGAAGCGTTGTTTGAATATCTTCCAGTTGGCCCCCAGGTTACCGGTGATGCAGAGCGGCGGCGGCGGGCGGACGCTGTCCATTTTGCAGGATGGCTGTATGCTGGTGGAAGGCAGATCACTTGCAGGTAGGTCTAAGAAGTTCTAACATCCCTCAACTACTGGTACCATGATGTGTTGGGTGCTCTGGATCCGTGGAACACATACAGGCCACCAACACTTAAAATAGTACAACACTATTTTATTAAGTTAGAAACTGTTGAACATACTTTCACTGTGGGTTAACACGATGTTAGATTAAACTAAAGACCTATGCCTGTCCTAACCAGTCTATGCACTCAGCACATGGTGAGGATCGGTGCTGTAAGCTGTAAACTCTGTCCTTTTAGGAGACTGCATCCTGAATGAGCGGGAACTCTGATGCCCTCTGTCTTTATAGTGAGTGTGCTCTAACTGGTGATTGGCTGCGGTGTTGTGTGTGTTGATTGGTCTTGCTGTGTGTCCATCAGAATGTGTGTCTGCACCATGATATACTGGTGTATATTATGACATGCACCTGGACCGATTCCGCCACTGTAAAGGGGCTAGCACGGAAAATGTGGAAAAGTGTGAGGTTATGCACTTTGGAAGGAGGAATGGAGACACCAAAAATTTTCTAAATGGGGAAATGCTTTGGAAATCAGAAGCACAAAGGGACTTGGGAATCCTTGTTCACGATTCTCTTAAGGTTAACGTGCAGGTTCAGTCGGCAATTAGGAAGGCAAATGCAATGTTACCATTCATGTCGAGAGGGCTAGAATACACAGCCCAGGACCCGCAGATTCTCCGGCATTTTCCCCGCGATCCGTGGGCGGTTCGCGCGGTGCCGGTGCTAGCCCCTCACCGATATCGAAACCGGTGAGGGATTCGCACCGATTTTCCTGTCATCAACCTCCCGTGGATTCTCTGTTCGCTCTGGTACTTAGTCTCAGGAACGGAGAATTCCGGCCCATGTATCCTAACGAGGTCTGGGTACCTTGAATTCTTCTTGGTGGCTGGTGTTTTTGGAGGTGGTAGAAATGAGTGGTGACGTACGCCGGAGTGTGGTCGGTTTATCCTTGTTCAGTTTGTTGAAGAGAGAGTCTGTATGCCCCGTTTCTGCCTTGTTGGAGCCCTTCTTTGATTTGGGGGAGGCTTGATGGGGGAGTTAGGCGCCCTCCTCCAGGTGGTCTAAAAGGGGGGTTTCCTGATTGTCCTCCTTGTTGTAGTCGGGTCTTTCATGGGGAGGCAGTGTTTTTGTCTCTGTTGAGGCAGAGCTGCCCTGTCCCCTAGTGTCCCCCTCGGAAAGGAATACACTGCTGCTCTGTGTCTGATGTCCTTGGACTTGAGCGTCCTCCAATGGGGGGGGGGATTCATCTCTTTATCTGGATGATCAGCTTGCCGTGATAGGCCCTGTTTCAGTCTATTGGATTACGGGGGTTTTCCCTTATCGTATCGGGGGGAGGGAAACGTCCCCCCTCCCAAGGCACCTTAAAAGCTACCTTGATGGTTCTTTTTCTCTTCGATGGTGGTGCCTCCTCGGTTGAGACAGATGTGGTTTTACTGGTGTTGATCGGGTGGTGCGCTGCCCTGGGTGTGGTTAGTGAGGAGTGGGGCCGGCTGGGTGGTCGGCCTTGGTATGTGCTGGGTGTCCTTCATGTAAAATTGTACTGAATTAGGCCTGGGCCGGTGCTGTGGCTGGTATCCTGTTGCCCCCCTTATGTTTGGGACATCCCTTCTTGAAGGCACTTATTAGGGACATCCTGAGAGGCTGAGTTGTCTCCTGGTCCTTCTTATCCTGAGACCCTCTACACCCCTAGTATTTTTCCCTTTCTCTTTTATCCTGTCCCAATTAAGTTGTTGGGAAGTGCTGGCCATACTGACTATAATCCAAATCTATAGCTGCCTTTCCAATGGTGTAAATATGCGGTCTGATGATTAGAGACGGACTTACACTTCCCGCTATCATCTTAATTTCTGGGACCTCCCACAATTATGTCACGTCCCTCCCCACCCCACCCACCATCACCCCACAGAACACAAAGGCACAAGCCACAAAAATACACAAATGAACTGCTTCAGTGCTATTTAACTTGTTAAAAACACGCCTTAATGAATAATTCCTGAATTGAAATTCAAGCTTACCTCTTGTCAGAATGATGGTAAAGATGTGTGTCTGGAAGGGGAACAAACTGGAACTCGCTGATGAGCAATGATATGTAAAATCAGCCGAGCCAGTCCCGTGCCAGAGCAAATACAGCAATCAACAAGGTACATACTCTGCCATTCAGTGTATTTCAGAGTCTCATTCAGATTCAGACGTTAACTTCCTTACTTCCTCACAAAATCAACCATGTTATTGCTGTAAATGGACATGAGTAGAGTGTCCAGTGAGTGCAGGTCCAATATCAGTGGCTCTGTCTGCAGGATTCCATTGTTTGTCCTGCAAAGACTTTCTGAAGGCCAGCATTGAGAGTGATGGTGGTTAGAACTGTCAGCATGTGGCCAGCTGCAGCCATTACATCAGAGCAGCAATTGTCCATTTTGAAAAACAGAATTTAAACAAGAAAATATGGAAGATGGACACATTTTAAATATTTTCCTGCTTCATCCCTTGTTGGCATGGCAATTTGGATAGCTTTTTCCATACCTTTTCTTCACAAAATAATCAATATAGGGGCTGGTTTAGCACAGTGGGCTAAACAGCTGGCTTGTAATGCAGAACAAGGCCAGCAGCGCGGGTTCAATTCCCGTACCAGCCTCCCCAAACAGGCGCTGGAATATGGCGACTAGGGGCTTTTCACAGAAACTTCATTGAAGCCTACTTCTGACAATAAGTGATTATTATTATTATTATTATTATTATTAATAATAATTGCATTATCTTATGTGAAATCTTATAAAGGAGCATTTTCTTTTTTTTAAAATATGTTTTATTGAAATTTTTTCAAACAAAATTTTTTCCCCGTACAGAACAAACATAACAGTAAAGAAAGTTTAACAATAAACAAATGGCTAATAATCTAATCATTTAACATAAACTAAAACTTCCACAACCCCCCCCCCCCCCTGGGTTGCTGCTGCTGGTCACCTGTCTTCCCTCTAACGTTCCCCTAGGTAGTCGAGGAATGGCTGCCACCGCCTGGTGAACCCTTGAGCCGATCCTCTCAGGGCAAACTTTATCCGCTCCAGTTTTATGAACCCCGCCATATCATTTACCCAGGCCTCCAGTCCGGGGGGTTTCGCCTCCTTCCACATGAGTAGGATCCTGCGCCGGGCTACTAGGGACGCAAAGGCCACAACGTCGGCCTCTTACGCCTCCTGCACTCCCGGCTCATCCGCAACTCCAAATAGAGCTAGCCCCCAGCCTGGTTTGACCCGGGCCTTCACCACCTTAGAAATCACTCCCGTCACTCCCTTCCAGTACCCCTCCAGAGCCGGGCATGACCAAAACATATGTGCGTGGTTTGCCGGGCTTCTGCCGCACCTCCCACACTTGTCCTCCACTCCAAAGAACCTGCTCAGTCTTGCTCCCGTTATGTGTGCTCTATGTAGCACCTTGAATTGAATCAGGCTAAGCCTGGCGCATGAGGAAGAGGAGTTTACCCTGCTTAGGGCATCAGCCCACATACCCTCCTCTATCCCCTCCCCTAGCTCTTCTTCCCACTTTCCTTTTAGTTCGCCCACCAACTCCTCCCCCTCTTCCCTCATCTCTCGGTATATCTCTGACACCTTGCCCTCTCCAACCCACACCCCCGAAAGCACTCTGTCCTGAATCCCCTGTACCGGGAGCAGCGGAAATTCCCTCACCTGTTGTCTAGTGAACGCCCTCACCTGCATATATCTAAGGAAGTTTCCCCGGGGCAACTTATACTTTTCCTCCAATGCTCCCAAGCTCGCAAACGTCCCATCTATAAATAAATCTCCCACCCTCCTAATTCCCAACTGGTGCCAGCTCTGAAATCCTCCATCCATTCTTCCTGGGGCAAACCTATGGTTGTTCCTGATTGGGGACCCCACCAGGGCTCCCCGCACACCTCTCTGTCGCCTCCATTGTCCCCAGATATTCAATGTTGCCGCCACCACCGGGTTCGTGGTAAACATTTTTGGTGAGAACGGTAGCGGCGCCGTCACCAGCGCCTCTAAGCTCGTCCCTTTACAGGACTTTCTCTCCAGTCTTTTCCACGCCGTTCCCTCTCCCTCCATCATCCATTTACGAATCATCGCCACATTGGCGGCCCAATAGTAGTCGCCCAAATTTGGTAGCGCCAATCCTCCTCTGTCCCTGCTACGTTGTAGGTACCCCCTCCTTACCCTCGGGACTTTCCCTGCCCACACGAAGCTCGTGATGCTCCTGTCTATTTTTTTGAAAAAGGTCTTAGCGATTAGTATAGGGAGACATTGAAATACAAATAAGAACCTCGGGAGGACCATCATCTTAATTGCCTGCACACTGCCCGCCAATGACAGAGGCTGCATGTCCCACCTCTTGAAGTCCTCCTCCATTTGTTCTACCAATCGTGTCAGATTAAGTCTGTGCAAGGTTCCCCAGCTCCTAGCGATCTGAATCTCCAGGTATCGGAAGTTTCTTTCCACTTTCCTTAGAGGCAGGCCTTCTATCTCTCTACTCTGGTCCCCTGGGTGTATCACAAATAGTTCACTCTTCCCCATGTTAAGCCTATATCCCGAGAAATCTCCGAACTCCCTCAACATCCGCATAACCTCTATCATCCCCCCCGCTGGGTCCGACACATACAACAGTAGGTCATCCGCGTATAGCGAGACTCGGTGTTCTTCTCCCCCTTTAATCACCCATCTCCATTTCCTGGAGTCTCTCAACGCCATGGCCAAAGGTTCAATTGCCAACGCGAACAACAGTGGAGACAGCGGGCATCCCTGTCTTGTTCCCCTATATAATCGGAAATACTCCGATCTTTGCCGACCCGTGACTACACTTGCCGTTGAGGCCCCATAAAGAAGTTTGACCCAGCTAATAAACCCATTCCCGAACCCAAACCTCCTTAATACCTCCCATAAATACTCCCACTCCACCCTATCAAATGCCTTCTCTGCATCCATTGCCGCCACTATCTCTGCCTCCCCCTCCACTGGGGGCATCATTATCACCCCTAATAGTCGTCGCACGTTAACATTCAGTTGTCTCTCGTCCACCCCAATCGGTGCCCCCAGGCCTTCCACCTCCTGCTCCTCCACCCTCGGGAACCTCAATTGATCCAGAAACTGCCGCATCCCCTCCTCTCCCTCTGGGGGTTGGGACCTATACAGCCCCTCATAAAAGGTCTTGAACACCTCATTTATCTTCCCTGCTCTTCGCACCGTGGCTCCCTTTTCGTCTCTAGTTCCCCCTATCTCCCTCGCCGCTGTCCTCTTTCGCAACTGATGAGCCAGCAGGCGACTAGCCTTTTCCCCATATTCATACCTCCTCCCCTGTGCCTTCCTCCACAGCACCTCCGCCTTTCTGGTGGTCAGGAGGTCAAACTCCGTCTGGAGTCGTCTCCTCTCCCTGTACAGTCCCTCCTCCGGGGTCTCTGCAAATTCCCTATCCACCCTTAAAATCTCCCCCAGTAATCTTTCCCATCCTTGGCCTCTGTTTTCCCTTTGTGGGCCCCAATGGAGATCAGCTCTCCTCTGACCACCGCTTTTAGTGCTTCCCATACCACTCCCACACGGACCTCCCCGTCGTCATTGACCTCCAGGTATCTCTCAATGCACCCCGCACTCTTCCACACACTCCCCCGTCCGCCATCAATCCCACATCTAATCGCCAGAGTGCTCTCTGCTCCCTTTCCTCTCCTAGTTCCAGGTCCACCCAGTGTGGGGCATGGTCCGAAACCGCTATGGCTGAATACTCAGCTTCTTCCACCCTTGAGATCAACGACCTTCCCAAAACAAAAAAATCTATCCGGGAGTACACTTTATGGACATGGGAGAAGAAGGAGAACTCCCTGGCCCTCGGTCTAAGAAATCGCCATGGATCCACTCCCCCCATTTGGTCCATAAACCCCTTGAGCACCTTGGCCGCTGCCGGCCTTCTTCCGGTCTTTGAGCTGGATCTATCTAGCCCTGGGTCCAGCACGGTATTGAAGTCCCCTCCCAATATCAAGTTTCCTACCATCAGGTCCGGTATACGACCCAGCATCCGTCTCATAAATCCCGCATCGTCCCAATTCGGGGCATATACATTAACCAACACGACCTCCGTTTCCTCCAGTCTGCCACTCACCATTACATATCTACCTCCGCTATCTGCTACGATGTTCTTTGCTTCAAATGCTACCCGTTTCCCCGCCAATATGGCCACCCCTCTATTCTTTGCATCTAGTCCTGAGTGGAACACCTGTCCCACCCATCCTTTCCTTAACCTAACTTGGTCCGCCACCTTCAGGTGCGTCTCTTGGAGCATAGCCACGTCTGCCCTTAGTCCTTTCAAATGCGCGAGCACTCGGGCCCTTTTAATTGGTTCGTTCAGGCCTCTCACGTTCCACGTGATCAGCCTCACTAGGGGGCTACCTGCCCCCCTCCCGTGTCGACTAGCCATCACCTTCTCTAGGCCAGTCCCATATCCCGCCTCGGCGCTCCCACTCGCTCCCCAGGCGTCGCATTCCATCCCCGCCCACCCACTCTTTAGCCATTTCCTTTTTGATTTCCGCAGCAGCAACCCAGTTGTCCCCCCCCCCCGCTAGATCCCTTTCTAGCGTGATTGCTCCCCCCATATTACTTCCGTAAGTCAGCTGACTTCAACTGACCCCGGCTACTCCTGCTCACTCCTTGACCCCCCCGTGTGGGGAACTCCCATCCGCCTTGCGCCTGTCTTCCCGCCATAATCTTTCTGGCGCGGGAACATCTCTTTATCTGACCCGCCTCTTGTGGCGCAGCTCCCTTTCCTCTCCCCCTCCCATTCCTCATTCTCCGCCTATGTCCCTTCTTTCCCCCCTCACTGGCGCCCACATTTCCTAGTGTCTCCCCCCATCTCAATTTACATCAACCATAACAATAACAATAACATTCCCTACAGTACCAGTCCCTCAGTTCCGATCCAATTTCTCCTCTTTAATAAAGGTCCATGCTTCTTCCGCCGTATCGAAATAATGGTGTCTCTCCTGGTACGTGACCCATAGTCGTGCCGGCTGCAGCATCCCGAACTTCACCTTCTTTTTGTGTAACACCTCCTTGGCTCGGTTAAAACTCGCCCTCCTTCTCGCCACCTCCGCACTCCAATCCTGGTACACCCGTACCACTGCATTCTCCCATCTGCTACTCCGCACCTTTTTAGCCCATCTCAGGACCTCTTCTCTATCCTTAAGGTGGTGAAATCGCACGATTGTCGCCCTGGGTGGTTCTCCCGCTTTTGGTCTTCTCGCCGGGATCCGATGTGCCCACTCCACCTCCAAGGGGCCCGCAGGGGCCTCAGCTCCCATCAATGAGCTTAGCATCGTGCTTACATAAGCCCCGCAATCCGCTCCTTCCACTCCCTCAGGGAGACCCAGTATCCGAAGGTTCTTCCTTCGCACTCTGTTTTCTAGGGCCTCGATCCTTTCAATACACTTTTTATGGAGTGCCTCGTGCGTCTGTGTTTTGACCGCCAGGCCCAGGATCTCGTCCTCATTATCCGTCACCTTCTGCTCCACCACGCGGAGCTCTGTCTCCTGGGTCCTTTGTGCCTCCTTGAGCCCCTCAATTGCCTGTAGCATCGGGGTCAGCACCTCCCTCTTTAGGAGCTCCACACACCGTCTCAAAAATTCGTGTTGCTCGGGCCCCCATGTCGTCTGAGCTTTCGCCGCCGCCATCTTGTGTCTTCTCCCTTTCTGTCCCTTTCGTTGACGATTCCTCGCGCTGCAGCCGCCGCCGCCGATATTATCCTCCTTCGTTGGGGGGGGGGACTCCCTACTCACTCACCCCACACCGGGTTGCGTCGGCCAAAAATTTCCCGTTGGGGCTCTTAAAAGAGCCCGAAGGTCCGTCGGAGCTGGAGCCGCCGAAACGTGCGGCTAGCAAGGCATCGCCGCAACCGGAAGTCCCATAAAGGAGCATTTTCAATTGTCAATATTGCTGAACTTGTTGAATGTTCATGACTCATCGTACTTTTCAAATAATTTTAACACTTTTCAATACAGAAAAAGAATGTTCATCAGATGCATTTGAGGCAGGTATAGTTTAAAATATTTTCAGAATAGTTTCCACATTTAGAAAGGTTGCCTGCAAAGCATCTTATGCAAGTCTGTATAAATCAGCTAGTGTTTTCAAAGCACAGAGCTCATCAATATCGATTAAATTAATGAATTGTTTCCACTTCATCTTCAAAAGATTAGTGTCCATGTCCTCCTGCTAGAAATCAATTAATTTCATATTGCAATGGCGTTTAGCATTCTCATCCAAACCTCTTTCGAAAAGCACGCAATATAAATCAACAGTTTTCTTCAGCGGTTCACTTCTACTCTGCAATTGCAACATTTTTGTGTCACAAATAACATTGACAGTCTCAACAATAATCCTTTTAACGTGATTTAATTGTCTCTACTTCCATTTGAAAAATAACTTCATGTGTCTTGAACGCTTCGTGTCATCAGAGTCACCTGTTTTTTTTGTTATTTTTAATGCCTCTGCTTCCATCAAGCTATAGTCATTTTGCACTTTCATGATTGAACTTTGAACTGAGGCTAACAATTCTGCAGCATTCAATAAAGCTGTAGCAACATTTTCCAGTGATTTGCTAACGGCATTAATTCTTTGAAGTGAACGGTTCTATAGCAGTAACCCACAGCAAATTGCACTTTTCAAACTTATAAGGGTTTCAGTTTCACATGCGGTTTTTCTGAATTTAGTGTGGGGTTATATCTGACCACATTTCATATAGAACATAGAACGTAGATAATACAGCACAGAACAGACCCTTCGACCCACGATGTTGTGACAAACTTTTGTCCTAGATTAAGAAAAAATTAATCTACACCCCATCATTCCACTGTAATCCATAGAACATAGAAAAATACAGCACAGAACAGGCCCTTCGGCCCACGATGTTGTGCCAAACCTTTGTCCTAGATTAATCATAGATTATCATTGAATCTACAGTGCAGAAGGAGGCCATTCGGCCCATTGAGTCTGCACCGGCTCTTGGAAAGAGCACCCTACCCAAAGTCAACACCTCCACCCAATACTAAGGGCAATTTTGGACACTAAGGGTAATCTATCATGGCCAATCCACCCAACCTGCACATCCTTGGACCGTGGGAGGAACATAGAACATTACAGCGCAGTACAGGCCCTTCGGCCCTTAATGTTGCGCCGACCTGTGAAACCACTCTAAAGCCCATCTACACTATTCCCTTATCGTCCATATGTCTATCCAATGACCATTTGAATGCCCTTAGTGTTGGCGAGTCCACTACTGTTGCAGGCAGGGCATTCCACGCCCTTACTACTCTCTGAGTAAAGAACCTACCTCTGACATCTGTCTTATATCTATCTCCCCTCAACTTAAAGCTATGTCCCCTCGTGCTACACATCACCATCTGAGGAAAAAGGCTCTCGCTGTCCACCCTATCCAATCTCTGATCATCTTGTATGCCTCAATTAAGTCACCTCTTAACCTTCTTCTCTCTAATGAAAACAGCCTTGTCCCTCAGCCTTTCCTCATAAGATCTTCCCTCCATACCAGGCAACATTCTGGTAAATCTCCTCTGCACCCTTTCCAATGCTTCCACATCCTTCCTATAATGCGGTGACCAGAATTGCACGCAATACTCCAAATGAGGCCGCACCAGAGTTTTGTACAGCTGCAACATGACCTCATGGCTCCGAAACTCAATCCCTCTACCAATAAAAGCTAACACACCGTACGCCTTCTTAACAACCCTCTCAACTTGGGTGGCAACTTTCAGGGATCTATGTAAATGGACACCGAGATCTCTCTGCTCATCCACATTGCCAAGAATCTTACCATTAGCCCAGAACTCTGTCTTTCTGTTATTCCTTCCAAAATGAATCACCTCACACTTTTCTGCATTAAACTCCATTTGCCACCTCTGAGCCCAGCGCTGCAGCTTATCTATGTCCCTCTGTAACTTGTAACATCCTTCTGCACTGTCCACAACTCCACCGACTTTAGTGTCATCTGCAAATTTACTCACCCATCCTTCTACGCCCTCCTCCAGGTCATTTATAAAACTGACAAACAGCAGTGGCCCCAAAACAGATCCTTGTGGTACACCACTAGTAACTGGACTCCAGTCTGAACACTTCCCATCAACCACCACCCTTTGTCTTCTTCCAGCTAGCCAATTTCTGATCCAAACTGCTAAATCACCCTGAATCCCACGCCTCCGTATTTTCTGCAGTAGCTTACTGTGGGGAACCTTATCAAATGCTTTACTGAAATCTATATACACCACATCAACTGCTTTACCCTCATCCACCTGTTTGGTCACCTTCTCAAAGAACTCAATAAGGTTTGTGAGGCACGACCTACCCTTCACAAAACCGTGTTGACTATCTCTAATCAAATTATTCCTTTCCAGATGATTATACATCCTATCTCTTATAAACCTTTCCAAAATTTTGCCTACAACAGAAGTAAGGCTCACTGGTCTATAGTTACCGGGGTTGTCTCTACTCCCCTTCTTGAACAAGGGGACAACATTTGCTATCCCCCAGTCTTCTGGCACTATTCCTGTAGACAAAGATGACTTAAAGATCAAAGCCAAAGACTCAGCAATCTCCTCCCTAGCTTCCTAGAGAATCCTAGGATAAATCCCATCCGGCCCAGGGGACTTATCTATTTTCACACTTTCCAGAATTGCTAACACCTCCTCCTTATGAACCTCAAGCCCTTCTAGTCTAGTAGCCTGAATCTCAGTATTCTCCTTGACAACATTGTCTTTTTCCTGTGTGAATACTGACAAAATCCAATAGCCGCTTGAAGGTCCCTGATGTTTCCAACTCAACTACTTCCACAGGCAGTGCATTCCATGTCCTCACTACTCTCTGGGTAAAGAACCTACCACTGACATCCCCCCTATATCTTCCACAATTCACCTTAAATTTATGTCCCCTTGTAATGGTTTGTTCTACCCGGGGAAAAAGTCTCTGACTGTCTACTCTTATCTATTCCCCTGATCATCTTATAAACCTCTATCAAGTCTCTCCTCATCCTTCTCCGCTCTAATGAGAAAAGGCCAAGCACCCTCAACCTTTCCTCGTAAGACGTACTCTCCATTCCAGGCAACATCCTGGTAAATCTCCTTTGCACCTTTTCCAAAGCTTCCACATCCTTCCTAAAATGAGGCGACCAGAACTGTATATATATATCAGCAAAGTTCAGTTTCAAACCCAAAACAACAGCAGCAAACGCGAACCACCTGGTGGAACAAATTCATTTGAATATCAAATGTTTTCCATTTGCCTGCGCCAAGTCTGATTACAACATATTCCACTGTGGAATCTGAAAGAAGGCAACAGCGACAAGAAAATGTACAGGCTCACCACAGGATTCAGCTGCAGCGTTGCAGATTAAATTCTTTTTTAACAAAATATTTTTATTGAAGATTTTCCATTTACAATAAATTTTATAACCAAACCCACATTCCCAACAACAGATGTTACACAAAACCAACATAACAAAAACCACACCAACCAGACACACCCCATCCACAAAGAGGGGAAAAACGATCCCCAACCACCTCCCCACCACCAAACCCCACCCCTCCCCTGAATAACTGACGGTGACTAATTCCTTAAAGTATGCAATGAATGACTTCCAGTGCCGACCATGGAGTGTGTGGTCGCACATTTGGTGGCTCCCACCCGTGGTGAACCTTTTCTCTGGCAAATGGCGGAGCTGAGTGATGGTATAAGGTGCAGGAGAGATGGAAGAAGAGAGTATCCCACCGGTTTATGGATTTGTGGACCAGAAGTGGTCGATAAAGGAGGGAACAATTGTCGAAAGCTGGTGTGGAGCCTGCGACACAGGGGAAGATGGCGGAGGGTCAGGTTCTGAACTTGCCGGCCCAGGGGTGGACGGAGCATTTAGTGACCTTTCTCCGTGAGAAGTTTTGCCCAGCAGAGGAAGGAGTACTTGGAGGACCTGGCCAGGGTGGTAGATCCTACAAAGGCAGGGATCGACCACATGGAAATGAGGTTGGAGGCCTAGAGCCAGGCGATTTGGAAGGTGGAGGAGGCGGTGGGAGAGCACGAGGAGTAGCTCGCCTCGATGGCAGCGGAGATGGGGTTAATGAGAGATCAACAGGCAGAATTTGAAGATCGTGGGTCGGCCGGAGGGCAGCGAGGGAGCGGGCGCCGGTGCGTCAGTGGCGCGGGTGTTTGAGAAGCTGCTGGGTGAAGGAGCGTTTGCGCGGCCATTGGAGCTGGATCGAGCGCACGGGGTGCTTATGAGGAAGCCGCAGAGAAACATGCCACCGAGGGCGATGGTGGCGTGCCTGCACCAGTTTCCTGGTTAAGGAACAGATTTTGAGGTGAGCCAGGCAGACGAGGAGCTGTACGTGGGAAGGCAGCGAGCTGCGTGTCTGTCAGGACCTGAGTGCAGAGCTGGACACAAGGAGAGCGAGCTACAACAAGGCAAAGTCGGCCCTCTTTAAGAAGGGAGTGAATTTCGGCATGTTGTACCCAGCGTGTCTGTGGGTAACGTACAAAGGCCGGGAACTCTACTTTGGGTCGCCAGAGGAGGCGATGGAATTTATTGGAGACAATGGACTAGCAGGAGAATGAGGACATTGAACTCTGGAGGGAGTGTTCATATTTTGTATTTTGGTTTTCTTCTGGTTGGTATGAACCACTCTTGCCCTGTACTTGGGGCCGTTGCTCGGTTCTGTTTTGGGTTTATTTCGTTCTTGGTGGGGGATGGTGGGTTGCTTTTTCTTTTTTTTTTCTTTGTGCTTGGTGGGGATTGTAAAGTTTGCACTGGGAGGATTGTCGAGTGGGGAAGGGGAGTCAGTGGGGGCTGGGATGTTTGGTGCCATGGGTGGGGACTACCAGGCTAGCTGGGCGGGCTAGCTCACGGAAGCGCAGTGGGGGATGAGCAGGTGGTGAGTGTGTTGATGGGGGTTCAGATTGTTATTTTGTTATGGGGTGGGGGGGGGGGCAGAAGTCTGCTGACAGCGGAGGGATTGACGAATGGGGACAGGGAGAGGGTCAATGACGGTGGGCGCCCAAGGGTGGGCTTGAAGAGGTGCGTGGCGTAGGCTGGGGGTTGGCCTATGGTTGATGGGGGGGTGGTGCTGATCACATGGAATGTAAGAGGGCTGAATGGGCCAGTCAAGAGGGCCCATGTAATCGCACATCTGAAAAACTTAAAGGCAGACGTGGCAATGATACAGGAGACACACCTGAGGGTGGTGGATCAGACTAGGCTGAGGAAGGGGTGGGTAGGGCAGGTATTCCATTCAGGGCTAGATTCTAAAACAAGGGGAGTGGCGGTTCTGATTAATAAGCAGGTGGTGTTTGAAGTGGGGCGTATAGTGGTGGACTCGGGGGTGGGGGGGCGGTGTGCAGATACGTTATGGTGAGCGGGAGGTTGGAGGGGATGCCGGTGGTGCTGGTGAACATTTATGCACTGAACTGGGATGACGCGGAGTTTATGAGGCGGGTATTCGGGAAGATCCCGGATCTGGACTCGCATTGGCTGATTATGGGGGAGGTTCTTTAATACGGCTATAGATCCAAGGCTGGATCGGTCGAGTTCGAGGACAGGGAGGGTGTCAGCGGCTGCGAAGGAACTAAAGGGGTTTATGGAACATATGGGAGGGATGGATCCGTGGAGGTTTGGGCGGCTGGGAACGAAGGAGCTTTCTTTTATTTCCCACGTGCGCAAAGTGTATCCCGGATTGACTTTTCCGTCATGGATAGGACGCTGTTGGCAGGGGGTGGTAGATGTCGAGTACTCGGCGATAGGAGTGTCAGATCATGCCCCACACTGGGTGGATTTACGGGTGAGCAAAGAGGGGGCCAGCACCCGCAGTGGAGATTAGATGTAGGACCTTCCCGGAGCGGAGAAACTACGTCATCTTCTTCGCAGCCTTCAACACGTCATCGATGAAGATGAACATCTTGCCAAGGTCATCCCCACACCCCCACTACTTGCCTTCAAACAACCGCGCAACCTCAAACAAACCATTGTTTGCAGCAAACTACCCAGTCTTCAGAACAGTGACCACACCACACAATCCTGCCATGGCAATCTCTGCAAGACGTGCCAGATCATTGACATGGATACCACCATTACACGTGAGAACACCACCCACCAGGTACGCGGTACATACTCGTGCGACTCGGCCAACGTTGTCTACCTCAGACGCTGCAGGAAAGGATGTCCCGAAGCGTGGTACATTGGCGAGACCATGCAGACGCAGCGACAACAGATGAACGGACATCGCGCAACAATCACCAGGCAGGAATGTTCCCTTCCAGTCGGGGAACACTTCAGCAGTCAAGGGCATTCAGCCTCTGATCTCCGGGTAAGCGTTCTCCAAGGCGGCCTTCAGGACGCGCGACAACGCAGAATCGCCGAGCAGAAACTTATAGCCAAGTTCCGCACACATGAGTGCGGCCTCAACCGGGACCTGGGATTCATGTCGCATTACATTCATCCCCCACCATCTGGCCTGCGAAATCCTACCAACTGTCCTGGCTTGACACAATTCACACCTCTTTAACCTGGGGTTACCCCATCTCTGGATCTGTAAAGATTTAATCACCTGCTAATGCTCGCATTCCAAACATTGTCTGGCATCTTTGAATCTGTCTATATACATGTTTCTGGAACATACCTCTTCATTCACTTGAGGAAGGAGCAGCGCTCCAAAAGCTAGTGACATCGAAACAAACCTGTTGGACTTTAACCTGGTGTTGTAAGACTTCTTACTGTGCCCACCCCAGTCCAACGCCGGCATCTCCACAATCTGATTGAAGGCGGTGCTACCGAAATGCTGCTTCAGCTGAAGGGAGTTTTTGGGGTGTTGAATGGTGCACAAATTGTCCCCTGCACACTAAGATCTAGATCACTAGATCTAGTCCCTAAAAATGTGCTTGTTAGGTAATTTGGACATTCTGAATTCTCCCTCAGTGTACCCGAACAGGTGCCGGAATGTGGTGACTAGGAGATTTTCACAGTAACTTCATTGCGGTGTTAATATAAGCCTACCTGTGACAATAAATAAATATTATTATTATTACTACTAATATACATCAGGAAAAGCAAGGGTCCTAGTACTGATGACTGAGGAACAACACTACAAACCTAAATCTTCAGGGAGTGGAGACAGCTGGATCTGCGAGGAGCACCTCTACTCAGGCAGAGGTTAAATACAGAGCGAGGCTTGAGGCCTACACTGGCCCTCCGGGAGCGGAGACGCCCGGATCCACTGGGACACCGGGCTGGGTTTGAAAAACAGTCCAGGGATGACATCACAGGAACACGGTAAATTCATTGGTTGGTAAATAACTGCTCATTTGCATTGCCTACTCTAAGTTGCTTTCAGATTAAAGATAAAAGGAGAAACTAAAAACCAGTTGAAAATTTAGAAATAAAATAAAACATGTTGGAAGCTAATTAGCCGGGCCAGGCAGTGTGTTGTACCTGATGTGGGAGCTGGTGGGCCCCATCCTGGTTCCCAGTGAACACAACTGTAGCAAGTGTTGGTCGCTCGAGGAACTTCAGAGTTAGTGAGCTTCGGACACTGCGGCACAGCAGGGAGGGGGAGAGTTAGCTGGACACGGTGTTTCAGGAGACACTCGCACCCCTTACATTAACCTTGAATTAGGCCAGTGGTCAGTGACAGGAGGGTGTGACTATGAGTGAGGTAGGTAGAGGGATCCAGGAGGTAGGGTTGCAGGAGCCTCAGCCCTTGTCCTCGTCCAACAGGTTTGAGATTCTTGCTCCCTGTGTGGATGAGAGCAGGGACTGTGGGGAGGATGGACAAACTGACCACTGCACCGTGTACAAGGAGCCAATCAAATGGGGGGAGAGAAAAGAAAAGATTCCAAAGATTGATGTTGGGGTATTGGGTTTGAATTCCATCGAACCACAGAATCCTTACAGTGCTGAAGGATGCCATTCGGCCCATTGAGTCTACCTCAACCCTCTGAAAGAGCTCCCTACCTAGGCCCACTCTCCAGCCCTACCCCGTGGCCCCATAACCCCACCTAACCTGCACATCTTTGGGGCGTGGGAGGAAACCCGAGCACCCGGAGGAAACCCACGCAGACATCTGTCATTGGGAAATTACGAGAGTCCATTATTAAGGAGTAATAACTGGACATTTAGAAAGTTAAAACGCAATCCACCAGCGTCAGCATGGTGTTATGGAGGAGAAATCGTGTTTGACGAATTTGCTAGAGTTCTTCAATGATGTAACAAGCCAAGTGGGTTTTGGGCAAGCTGGTGATGTAGTACATTGGGACTTCTGGAAGGCATTTAATAAGGTGCCACACAAAAGGTTGACGCCCAAGGTAAAGTCACATGGGGTTCGGGGTAATTTATTAGCTTGGATAGAAGACTGGCTGACGGACAGGAGACAGAGTCGAGATAAATGGGTCTTTTTCTGGATGGCAAGATGGAACTAGTGACATGCCACAGGGTTCGGTCCTCGACCCCAACTATTTACAATCCATATTAACGACTTGGATGTGTGGACATAAGGTACTATATCCAAAATGCAGATGACACCAAAATAGGTGGGAGATTAAGTTGCAGTGAGGAAATAAGAAATTTACAAATGGATATTGATAGGTTCGGAGAGTGGGCCAACATTTGGCAGATGGAGTTTAATGTGGACAAGTGTGAGGTTATCCATTCTGGTTGGAAAAATGGAAAGGAAACTTATCTCCTCTAAATGGAGAGAAACTTCAGAGTGCTTCAGTGCAGAGGGACCTGGGTGTCCTTGTGCATCAATCGCACAAAACTAATACGCAGGTAATAATAATAATCTTTATTATTGTCACAAGTAGGCTTACATTAACACTGCAATGAAGTTACTGTGAAAAGCCCCCAGTCGGCATATTCCGCAACATTGAGGGAGAATTCAGAATGTCCAAATTACCTAACAAGCACGTCTTTCAGGACTTGTGGGAGGAAACCGGAGCACCCGGAGGAAACCCACGCACACACGGGGAGAACGTGCAGACTCCGCACAGACAGTGACCCAAGCCGGGAAGCGAACCTGGGACCCTGGAGCTGTGAAGCAACAGTGCAAACCACTGTGCACAGCAGGTAATAAGGAAGGTAAATGGAATTTTGGCCTTCAGAGCTAAAGGAATAGAGTATAAAAGTAGGGGAGTGTTGCTGCAACTGTACAATAAGACCCTCGCCTTTCTCAGCTGCCCCACCGTCTTCCCTGTAGATAGCAAACCAAACTCCATCTGCAGCTTCTGCCGCTCCTTCAACAGCCCCGCCTCCGAGTCCTTCCTGTCCACCTGAAAAATTTCTCTCACTAATCTATCTATCTCCACCCGCTCTGCCTTCTCCCTGTGTGCCCGTATCGAGATAAACTCCCCTCTCACCACTTCCTTCAACTCCTCCCATACCGTAGCTGCCGAAACTTCACCATATCGTTTATTGCCACATATCTCTGAATGGCCTCCCTCACCCGCACACACACCTGTAATTGACACAATTCACACCTCTTTAACCTGGGGTTACCCCATCTCTGGATCTGTAACTATTTAATCACCTGCTAATGGTCGCACTCCAAGCATTGTTTGGCATCTTTGAATTTGTCTATATATGTGTTTCTGGAACAGACCTCTTCATTCACCTGAGGAAGGAGCAGCGCTCCGAAAGCTAGTGACATCGAAACAAACCTGTTGGACTTTAACCTGGTGTTGTAAGACTTCGTACTGTGCTCAATCATTGAGTTCAACAACTTTAAACTGTGACCTTTCTCCTTGTCTTTTGTTTCATATCCCAAACTCCCAATGCAATCCCCCCCCCCCCCCCCGCCCCCCAACCACCACCACAGAGCGCCAACCTTCATCCTCCTAGTAACATATTCCGGTATATTGCATTTATTTAGCTACCGGCACCGTCTCCTGACACAAAGACTTGCTCCTTCTCCGGACCCACTTACCTGTCTTTCCGGCATGTTCTGTTTTTGTTTCAGGTGGCAGCATTTTGGTCATGTGATTCTCTCCCC
The DNA here is from genome assembly GCF_047496885.1 of Scyliorhinus torazame. Taxonomy (NCBI): domain Eukaryota; kingdom Metazoa; phylum Chordata; class Chondrichthyes; order Carcharhiniformes; family Scyliorhinidae; genus Scyliorhinus; species Scyliorhinus torazame. The sequence continues at coordinate 5,926,755 of NC_092722.1, forward strand.
ACTTCCCCAGTCCTTCAGCCACATACCCGCCTGGGATTATTCCCAATGTCAGTTTCCAAATCACTGGGAAGTCGCGGCTTTGAAACAGAAACCAAACCGCCGGAGGGACACCGAGTCTGCAGAGAGGACAGGAAACAGCCGGTTAAATTGTCAGCAAAGCTCTCGGATCCAAAGCCAAGCTCACGCTGAAACAGAGAAAATGTTGGAAATGGGCAGAGAGATAGCTGCTGGTCATTTGTGAATTAGGGCGTTGACTTACTCAACAGTTTGTCTCTGCGGGGAGTTAATCACAGAATCATGTTTCAGATCTGATCTTTTGCCAGAACTGAAGAAAAGGTTGGAGATATAAAAGTTTTGCAGCGGCAGAGAAAGCACAAAAGGGGAATTTTGTGGAAGATCCTGACTCCAGCCAATCAGAGACTTTCTGTTTTGTTTGTGTCGAGTTGTTGAGGGCGATGGCTCTCTGTGACTGGTTTCTTTACTGCCTGAGGTTCCTCTTCACAAGAATGTGTTTACCCTAACCCTAATAAATATTTCTAAATCCATCTGGCATTGCCCAGTTCCTGTTCGTTGTTCCTGTTTAGCACTGAGCTAAATCGCTGGCTTTTAAAGCAGACCAAAGCAGGCCAGCAGCACGGCTCAATTCCCGTATCAGCCTCCAAAACAGGCACTGGAATATGGCGACGAGGGGCTTTTCACAGGAACTTCATTTGAAGCCTACTTGTGACAATAAGTGATTTTCATTTCATTGAGTTTGTTGCTTTGCAGATAGTGAAAGAATCATTAATGTAATTTGGCCCCAACAGCACAAACTGAACATTAAAAACAGATTAACACGGGCCTCTGGGTTTCGCGATTAATGTTTTGTTGACGTGGTGCTTTCCTGTTCCCGTCCTGTTTGTTTGTGATTAAAAAGCTGCAGGAAGCAAAGTCCCCACACAAAGAGAAGTGGTTATGAATTTGTGTAAATGAGTCAGCAGCGCCGCCTGCTGCTCACAATGATGTACTGCACATAACTGTAGTACTGCCAATATCCTACAGGGGGCGAGTGCTTTTGATCGTTAATCGGTCTGGTCTGCAGTGTCCCCAGCTGGTGTTCATCGGTATAACAGTTGGAGTGAAATTGCGCATCGCTGCAATATCCCGTCAGATAGAGTCCCCACACTGCAGAAGGAGGTTATTCAGCTCAACGAGTCTGCACCCAACTTGGGCTCACTCCCTGTCCTATCCCCTTAACCGACACATCTTTGGACACGAAGGGGCAATTAAATACAGCCAATCGACCAAACCTTCACGTCTTTGGACTGTGGGAGGAAACCGGAGCACCCGGAGGAAACCAACACAGACACCACGTAGACAGTCACACAAGGCTGGAATTGAATCTGGGTCCCTGGTGCTGTGAGACAGCTGTGTTAACCCGGGTCCCTGGCACTGTGAGACAGCTGTGTTAACCCGGGCCCCTGGCACTGTGAGACAGCAGTGTTAACCCGGGTCCCTGGCACTGTGAGACAGCTGTGTTAACCCGGGCCCCTGGCACTGTGTGACAGCAGTGTTAACACGGGTCCCTGGCACTGTGAGACATCAGTGTTAATCCGGGTCCCTGGCACTGTGCGACAGCAGTGTTAACCCGGGTCCCTGGCATTGTGAGGCAGCAGTGTTAATCCGGGTCCCTGGCACTGTGAGACAGCAGTGATAACCCGGGTCCCTGGCACTGTGAGTCAGCAGTGTTAACCCGGGTCCCTGGCACTGTGAGTCAGCAGTGTTAACCCGGGTCCCTGGCACTGTGAGACAGCAGTGTTAACCCGGGTCCCTGGCACTGTGAGACAGCAGTGTTAACCCGGGTCCCTGGCACTGTGTGGCAGCAGTGTTAACCCGGGTCCCTGGCACGGTGAGGCAGCAGTGTTAACCCGGGTCCCTGGCACTGTGAGACAGCAGTGTTAACCCGGGTCCCTGGCACTGTGAGACAGCAGTGTTAACCCGGGTCCCTGGCACTGTGAGACAGCAGTGTTAACCCGGGTGCCCGGCACTGTGAGACAGCAGTGTTAACCCGGGTGCCTGGCACTGTGAGACAGCAGTGTTAACCCGGTCCCTGGCACTGTGAGACATCAGTGTTAACCCGGGTCCCTGGCACTGTGAGACAGCAGTGTTAACCCGGGTCCCTGGCACTGTGAGGCAGCAGTGTTAACCCGGGCCCCTGGCACTGTGAGACAGCAGTGTTAACCCGGGTCCCTGGCGCTGTGAGACAGCAGTGTTATCCCGGGTCCCTGGCGCTGTGAGAGAGCAGTATTAACCCGGGTCCCTGGCATTGTGAGGCAGCAGTGTTAACCCGGGTCACTGGCACTGTGAGACAGCAGTGTTAACCCGGGTCACTGGCACTGTGAGACAGCAGTGTTAACCCGGGTCCCTGGCGCTGTGAGACAGCAGTGTTAACCCGGGTCACTGGCACTGTGAGACAGCAGTGTTAATCCGGGTCACTGGCACTGTGAGACAGCAGTGTTAACCCGGGTCCCTGGCACTGTGAGACAGCAGTGTTAACCCGGGTCTCTGGCGCTGTGAGACAGCAGTGTTAACCCTAGTCCCTGGCACTGTGAGGCAGCAGTGTTAACCCGGGTCCCTGGCTCTGTGAGACAGCAGTGTTAACCCGGTCCCTGGCACTGTGAGACAGCAGTGTTAACCCGGTGCCTGGCACTGTGAGACAGCAGTGTTAACCCGGGTGCCTGGCACTGTGAGACTGCAGTGTCAACCCGGGTCCTTGGCACTGTGAGACAGCAGTGTTAACCCGGGTCCCTGGCACTGTGAGACAGCAGTGTTAACCCGGGTCCCTGGCGCTGTGAGACAGCAGTGTTATCCCGGGTCCCTGGCACTGTGAGACAGCTGTGTTAACCCGGGTCCCTGGCACTGTGAGACAGCAGTGTTAATCCGGGTCACTGGCACTGTGAGACAGCAGTGTTAACCCGGGTCCCTGGCACTGTGAGACAGCAGTGTTAACCCGGGTCTCTGGCGCTGTGAGACAGCAGTGTTAACCCGGGTCCCTGGCACTGTGAGACAGCTGTGTTAACCCGGGCCCCTGGCACTGTGTGACAGCAGTGTTAACACGGGTCCCTGGCACTGTGAGACATCAGTGTTAATCCGGGTCCCTGGCACTGTGCGACAGCAGTGTTAACCCGGGTCCCTGGCATTGTGAGGCAGCAGTGTTAATCCGGGTCCCTGGCACTGTGAGACAGCAGTGATAACCCGGGTCCCTGGCACTGTGAGTCAGCAGTGTTAACCCGGGTCCCTGGCACTGTGAGTCAGCAGTGTTAACCCGGGTCCCTGGCACTGTGAGACAGCAGTGTTAACCCGGGTCCCTGGCACTGTGAGACAGCAGTGTTAACCCGGGTCCCTGGCACTGTGTGGCAGCAGTGTTAACCCGGGTCCCTGGCACGGTGAGGCAGCAGTGTTAACCCGGGTCCCTGGCACTGTGAGACAGCAGTGTTAACCCGGGTCCCTGGCACTGTGAGACAGCAGTGTTAACCCGGGTCCCTGGCACTGTGAGACAGCAGTGTTAACCCGGGTGCCCGGCACTGTGAGACAGCAGTGTTAACCCGGGTGCCTGGCACTGTGAGACAGCAGTGTTAACCCGGTCCCTGGCACTGTGAGACATCAGTGTTAACCCGGGTCCCTGGCACTGTGAGACAGCAGTGTTAACCCGGGTCCCTGGCACTGTGAGGCAGCAGTGTTAACCCGGGCCCCTGGCACTGTGAGACAGCAGTGTTAACCCGGGTCCCTGGCGCTGTGAGACAGCAGTGTTATCCCGGGTCCCTGGCGCTGTGAGAGAGCAGTATTAACCCGGGTCCCTGGCATTGTGAGGCAGCAGTGTTAACCCGGGTCACTGGCACTGTGAGACAGCAGTGTTAACCCGGGTCACTGGCACTGTGAGACAGCAGTGTTAACCCGGGTCCCTGGCGCTGTGAAACAGCAGTGTTAACCCGGGTCACTGGCACTGTGAGACAGCAGTGTTAATCCGGGTCACTGGCACTGTGAGACAGCAGTGTTAACCCGGGTCCCTGGCACTGTGAGACAGCAGTGTTAACCCGGGTCTCTGGCGCTGTGAGACAGCAGTGTTAACCCTAGTCCCTGGCACTGTGAGGCAGCAGTGTTAACCCGGGTCCCTGGCTCTGTGAGACAGCAGTGTTAACCCGGTCCCTGGCACTGTGAGACAGCAGTGTTAACCCGGTGCCTGGCACTGTGAGACAGCAGTGTTAACCCGGGTGCCTGGCACTGTGAGACTGCAGTGTCAACCCGGGTCCCTGGCACTGTGAGACAGCAGTGTTAACCCGGGTCTCTGGCGCTGTGAGACAGCAGTGTTAACCCTAGTCCCTGGCACTGTGAGGCAGCAGTGTTAACCCGGGTCCCTGGCTCTGTGAGACAGCAGTGTTAACCCGGTCCCTGGCACTGTGAGACAGCAGTGTTAACCCGGTGCCTGGCACTGTGAGACAGCAGTGTTAACCCGGGTGCCTGGCACTGTGAGACTGCAGTGTCAACCCGGGTCCTTGGCACTGTGAGACAGCAGTGTTAACCCGGGTCCCTGGCACTGTGAGACAGCAGTGTTAACCCGGGTCCCTGGCGCTGTGAGACAGCAGTGTTATCCCGGGTCCCTGGCACTGTGAGACAGCTGTGTTAACCCGGGTCCCTGGCACTGTGAGACAGCAGTGTTAATTCGGGTCACTGGCACTGTGAGACAGCAGTGTTAACCCGGGTCCCTGGCACTGTGAGACAGCAGTGTTAACCCGGGTCTCTGGCGCTGTGAGACAGCAGTGTTAACCCTAGTCCCTGGCACTGTGAGGCAGCAGTGTTAACCCGGGTCCCTGGCTCTGTGAGACAGCAGTGTTAACCCGGGTCCCTGGCGCTGTGAGACAGCAGTGTTAACCCGGGTCCCTGGCACTGTGAGACAGCAGTGTTAACCCGGGTCCTTGGCACTGTGAGACAGCAGTGTTAGCCCGGGTCCCTGGCACTGTGAGTCAGCAGTGTTAACCCGGGTCCCTGGCACTGTGAGGCAGCAGTGTTAACCCGGGTCCCTGGCACTGTGAGACAGCAGTGTTAACCCGGGTCTCTGGCGCTGTGAGACAGCAGTGTTAACCCTAGTCCCTGGCACTGTGAGGCAGCAGTGTTAACCCGGGTCCCTGGCTCTGTGAGACAGCAGTGTTAACCCGGTCCCTGGCACTGTGAGACAGCAGTGTTAACCCGGTGCCTGGCACTGTGAGACAGCAGTGTTAACCCGGGTGCCTGGCACTGTGAGACTGCAGTGTCAACCCGGGTCCTTGGCACTGTGAGACAGCAGTGTTAACCCGGGTCCCTGGCACTGTGAGACAGCAGTGTTAACCCGGGTCCCTGGCGCTGTGAGACAGCAGTGTTATCCCGGGTCCCTGGCACTGTGAGACAGCTGTGTTAACCCGGGTCCCTGGCACTGTGAGACAGCAGTGTTAATCCGGGTCCCTGGCGCTGTGAGGCAGCAGTGTTAACCCGGGTCCCTGGCACTGAGAGGCAGCAGTGTTAACCCGGGTCCCTGGCACTGTGAGGCAGCAGTGTTAACCCGGGTCCCTGGCACTGTGAGGCAGCAGTGTTAACCCGGGTCCCTGGCACTGTGAGTCAGCAGTGTTAACCCGGGTCCCTGGCACTGTGAGGCAGCAGTGTTAACCCGGGTCCCTGGCACTGTGAGACAGCAGTGTTAATCCGGGTCCCTGGCGCTGTGAGGCAGCAGTGTTAACCCGGGTCCCTGGCACTGTGAGGCAGCAGTGTTAACCCGGGTCCCTGGCACTGTGAGGCAGCAGTGTTAACCCGGGTCCCTGGCACTGTGAGACAGCAGTGTTAATCCGGGTCCCTGGCGCTGTGAGGCAGCAGTGTTAACCCGGGTCCCTGGCGCTGTGAGACAGCAGTGTTAACCCTAGTCCCTGGCTCTGTGAGGCAGCAGTGTTAACCCGGGTCCCTGGTACTGTGAGACAGCAGTGTTAACCCGGGTCCCTGGCACTGTGAGGCAGCAGTGTTAACCCGGGTCCCTGGCACTGTGAAACAGCAGTGTTAACCCGGGTCCCTGGCACTGTGACACAGCAGTGTTAACCCGGGTCCCTGGCACTGTGACACAGCAGTGTTAACCCGGTCCCTCGTGCTGTGAGGCAGCAGTGTTAACCCGGGTCCCTGGCGCTGTGAGACAGCAGGTTTAACCCGGGTCCCTGGCGCTGTGAGACAGCAGTTTTAACCCGGGTCCCTGGCACTGTAAGACAGCAGTGTTAACCCGGGTCCCTGGCACTGTGAGGCAGCAGTGTTAACCCGGGTTCGAGGCACTGTGAGACAGCATTGTTAATCCGGGTCCCTGGCACTGTGAGACAGCAGTGTTAACCCGTGTCCCTGGCAATGTCAGACAGCAGTGTTAGCCCGGGTCCCTGACACTGTGAGACAGCAGTGTTAACCCGGGTCCCCGGCGCTGTGAGACAGCATTGCTAACCACTGTGCCAGTGACGGCTTTCCATTTTGAACAGGTTTGCAGTGCTATCGTGTTCGTTACAATAACGGAATTCACACCACAATCACTGTACCTCAAGCTGCTGTGAAAATGGGTTCTTAGGACTTGTTCATACATCAGAAACTGGAAAGAGTGTATAACAAAGCACAAAAGCAGGAACATGCTGGAGGAGCAATTCTCCCTCTTCATTGAGAGTAAGAACCTGGACATCAGACTCTCATCTTTCTCTATGTGGCTCCTAATTCTCATTTCCACCTCTCTCTCACCGACACATTGTCCATCTCCCACTCCCCTTCTCCCTGTCCATCTCCCACTCTCCCGGTCCATCTCCCATTCCCCCTCTCCCTGTTCATCTCTCATTCTCCCTTTCCCTGTCCATCTCCCACTCTCCGTTTCCCTGTCCATCTCCCACTCTCCCTTTCCCTGTCCATCTCCCACTCTCCCTTTCCCTGTCCATCTCCCACTCTCCCTTTCCCTGTCCATCTCCCACTCTCCCTTTCCCGGTCCATCTCCCTCTCTCCGTTTCCCTGTCCATCTCCCACTCTCCCTTTCCCTGTCCATCTCCCTCTCTCCCTTTCCCTGTCCGTCTCCCACTCTCCCTTTCCCTGTCCATCTCCCACTCTCCCTTTCCCTGTCCATCTCCCACTCTCCCTCTCCCTGTCCATCTCCCTCTCTCCCTTTCCCTGTCCGTCTCCCACTCTCCCTTTCCCTGTCCATCTCCCACTCTCCCTCTCCCGGTCCATGTCCCACTCTCCCTCTCCCTGTCCATCTCCCTCTCTCCCTTTCCCTGTCCGTCTCCCACTCTCCCTTTCCCTGTCCATCTCCCACTCTCCCTCTCCCGGTCCATATCCCACTCTCCCTTTCCCTGTCCATCTCCCACTCTCCCTTTCCCTGTCCATCTCCCACTCTCCCTCTCCCGGTCCATGTCCCACTCTCCCTCTCCCTGTCCATCTCCCACTCTCCCTTTCCCTGTCCGTCTCCCACTCTCCCTTTCCCTGTACATCTCCCACTCTCCCGGTCCATCTCCCACTCTCCCTTTCCCTGTACATCTCTCATTCTCCCTTTCCCTGTTCATCTCCCTCTCTCCTGTTCTCTGTCCATTTCCCACTCTCCCGGTCCATCTCCCACTCTCCCTTTCCCTGTACATCTCCCACTCCCTCTTTCCCTGTCCATCTCCCACTCTCCCTTTCCCTGCCCATCACCCTCTCTCCCTTTCCCTGCCCATCACCCTCTCTCCCTTTCCCTGCCATCTCCCACTCTCCCTCTCCCTGTCCGTCTCCCACTCTCCCTCTCCCTGTCCATCTCCCACTCTCCCTCTCCCTGTCCGTCTCCCACTCTCCCTCTCCCTGTCCGTCTCCCACTCTCCCTCTCCCTGTCCGTCTCCCACTCTCCCTCTCCCTGTCCATCTCCCACTCTCCCTCTCCATGTCCATCTCCCACTCTCCCTTTCCCTGTCCATCTCCCACTCTCCCTCTCCCTGTCCATCTCCCTCTCTCCCTTTCCCGGTCCATCTCCCTCTCTCCCTTTCCCTGTACATCTCCCACTCTCCCTTTCCCGGTCCATCTCCGACTCTCCCTTTCCCTGTCCATCTCCCACTCTCCCTTTCCCTGTCCATGTCCCACTCTCCCTTTCCCTGTCCATGTCCCACTCTCCCTCTCCCTGTCCGTCTCCCACTCTCCCTTTCCCTGCCCATCTCTCACTCTCCCTTTCCCTGTCCATCTCCCTCTCTCCCTTTCCCTGTCCATCTCCCACTCCCTCTTTCCCTGTCCATCTCCCACTCTCCCTTTCCCTGTCCATCTCCCACTCTCCCTCTCCCTGTCCATCTCTCACTCTCCTTTCCCCTGTCCATCTCCCACTCTCCCTTTCCCTGTCCATCTCTCACTCTCCCTCTCCCTGTCCATCTCTCACACTCCCTTTCCCTATTCATCTCTCACTCTCCCTTTCCATCTCCCACCCTCCCTTTCCCTGTCCATCTCTCACTCTCCCTTTCCCTGTCCATCTCCCACTCTCCCTTTCCCCGTCTACCTTCCACTCTCCCTTTCCATCTTTGAGTCTTCCGTTCTCTGTCCAATCTGACGCTTCCCTTCCTCGATTTCTCTGTCCCCATTCCCGGGGGCCCGGCGGGTTATTAACAACATTTCACCATAAGCCCAGTGATGCTCACAGCTTCCTCGACTACACCACCTCACACTCTGCCCCCGACCCAGTCCATTCTCCCAGTTTCTCCGTCCCTGTCACGTCTGTTCTGATGTTGCAACCTTCCATATCAGCCTCTGATGTGTTTCCTGTTTTCCTCCACTGGGGAATCATTCTCCCCACCCTGCGGTCAACTGTGTCTGACCCACTTCCCGCACCTCCACCCTCACCCCGTCCCCTCCCTGCCAGGGTTCCTCTTGTCCTCACTTTCCACCAGTCTCTGTATTCAAAGGATTACCCTCCGTGACACATTGGTCTGTTCCTCAATCACTCCCAACACCACCTCCCTTGATACCTTCTCCTGCAATTGCTGGAAATGTAATACCTGCCCCCTTACCTCCGCCTTCCTCATTGACCAAGGCTCGAAACACTACTTCCAACTTAAAATTTTTTAATTTAGTGTACCCAATTCATTTTTTCCAATTAAGGGGCAATTTAGAGTGGCCAATCCACCTACCCTGCACATCTTTGGGTTGTGGGGGTGAAACCCACACAGACACGGGGAGAATGTGCAAACTCCACACGGACAGTGACCCAGAGCCGGGATCGAACCTGGGACCTCGGCGCCGTGAGGCCGCAGTGCTAACCCACTGCGCCACCGGGCTGCCCCCCACTGCCCCCCACTCCTTCCAAGTTAAGCAGCGATTTACACAAGTTCTTTTTTCAATGTCGCGTTTCTCGTTCCCGGTGTGGTCGCCTCTATATCAGAGAGACCGTTGTCTTGTGGAACTCCTCTGTTCAGTCCCCAAGCATAATTCTGACCTTCCTGTGACCTGTCACTTTAATTCTGCAGCTTGATCTCACACTGACATCTCTGTCCTTGGTCTGCTGCACGGTTCCAGTGAAGCTCAACACAAGCTCAAGGAACAGAACCTCACCTTTCAATCAGGCACTTTATAGCTTTCTCGACTCAACATTGAGGTCACCAATTTCAGAGCATAATCTCTGCATCTACCACCACCTCCCACCCCCATTCTGTTTCTGTTTCTTTGCATGTGTTGGCTTCAATCTTGGTTTAGTTCCCAGGTGGCAGCTGTTCCTTATTCAGGCAGTTGACCCCCTCTGGGAGTCGCATTGCTATTCCATTCACTTCTGGCCAATGAAGATAGTTTGGACTTTGCGAGTGTCCATGTTCGTATCTTTTACAATCTGGTTGATTTGGTTCTGTGAACAAGTATCTGCTGAGAGGGATCTATTTGTAAAGGTTTCATGGTATCACTGTATTCATTTCTTTGGGCAATTCTCATTTGTCCTCCTGTACCGACTTCAAAATAACTTTGGTCCTGACAAATCGCGCACACAAAGTAGACAAACCAAATATTGATGAAGTAGTTATCTATTTCTGGTATCTGTGTTATCTTTGGCAGACAGTGAGCTATTTTTCGGTGAATCTTGACTCTTTATTGCTGAAGCACAAAGATCCCCGAAAAAACCCACAGAAATGTCACTTCAGAATCTTCCTGAGAGGATCACACAGGTTAAATGAAGGGGTGGATTCTCCGATCTCTCAGCCACGTCTCGCTGGCAGGAGGCAGCGCGGCGTCCCCTGGTGGCGGGATTCTCTGTTGCCGCCACCGCCAATGAAAATTCCCATTGAAGCCACTCCACGCCTCCGGGACTCCCATGGGCGGGGGTGCGTTGTTAGCAAGTCCAGAGAAGCCCCCCACCAAAGAACGGCCAGAGAATTCCGGCCAAAGAGTCTAAAGACCAAAACACACAGAACAGGAAAAGGACTGAAACTGAACTCATTTGCACGCGGCTGGACAGACGTGAAGCAATGGGGAGCTCAATTAGTGATTCATTGAGGCAGGAACAATCTAACAAAAAGTGCAACCTGATATGTTATTCAACACCTTAATAAAAGACCGCATACCTTCCTGATCTCCTGAATACAGACACCAAATAATCAGTAGTTTATCTTTAGAGAGCAGAAGGAGGCCATTCGGACCATCGAGCCTACAGTGGCTCTCTGAAAGAGCATTCTACCTCGTCCCACTCCCCGGTCTTATTGTAACCTTGCACATTACTTCTTTTCAGATAGCAATCCAATTCCCTTCTGAATACCTTGATCGAACCTGCCTCCACCACCCTCTCAGGAAGTTTGTTCCAAATTCCAGCCACCCTCTGGGGCTGTTTAGCACCGGGCTAAATCGCTGGCCTTGAAAGCAGACCAAGGCAGGCCAGCAGCACGGTTCAATTCCCGTACCAGCCTCCCCGAACAGGCGCCGGAATGTGGTGACTAGGGGCTTTTCACAGTAACTTCATTGAAGCCTACTTGTGACGATAAGCGATTTTCATTTTAATTTCAAAATACTTTTCCTCACATCACGTTTACTCCTTTTGATAAATTATTTTGAATCTGTGCCCTCTAGTTCTCGATATTCTCGAGTGTCACGTTATTGATTTCTGAGACCGTGCATCTTTTGCTTGTTGGAGCAGTTTGCTGGGTGATATTGGGCTAGCTTCACTCTGAAACTTTATTTATTTATGCCAGTTCCTGCTATTCCCAGGCTGCGAGGCTCCCACAACATGGTCAAAGATTTGTGGGGGAACATACTGGCAGGCAGCATTGTGATTGTTTGAGTCGTGCATTACTTGGTTCCTCAATGTGGGGAACTCAGGCAAGCATACTGCCAAATCCGGAAGCCTTTGGATTGGATTTGGGTTTATTGTCCCGTGTTCCGAGGTACAGTGAAAAGTATTGTTTCTGCGTACAGTCCAGACAGATCGTTCCATACATGAAAAAACATAGGACACACATAAATACGCAATGTAAATACATAGACACAGGCATCGGGTGAAGCATACAGAGTGTAGTACTACTCAGTGGAGAAGATGTGTAAAGAGTTCAGTTCATTCCGTAAGAGGGTCATTCAGGAGTCTGGTAACAGCGGGGAAGAAGCTGTTTTTGAATCTGTTAGTGCGTGTTCTTAGACTTTTATATCGGCTGCCCGATGGAAGAGGTTGGAAGAGAGAATAACCCGGGTGGGAGGGGTCTTTGATTATGCTGCCCGCTTTCCCAAGGCAGCGGGACGTGTTGATGGAGTCAATGGATGGGAGGCGGTTTTGCATGATGGACTAAGCTGTGTTCACGACTCTCTGAAGTTTCTTATGGTCCTGGGCCGAGCAGTTGCCATGCCAGGCTGCGATGCAGCCAGATAGAGTGCTTTCTATGGTGCGTCTGTAAAAATTGGTAAGAGTCAATGTGGACATGCTGAATTTCCTTAGTTTCCTGAGGAAGTATCGGCGCTTTTGTACTTTCTTGGTCATAGCGTCAATGTGGGTGGACCAGGACAGATTGTTTTGATGGGCACACCTAGGAATTTGAAACTGTCAGCCACCTGGGCACCATTGATGCAGACAGGGGTGTGTACGACACTTTGCTTTCTGAAGTCAATGACCAGCTCCTTAGTTTTGCTGACGTTGAGGGAGAGATTGCTGTAGGTACACCACGCCACTAGGTTCTATATCTCCCTCCTGTGCTCTGACCTTGTATATTTGTGATGGAAACTAAGGCTGATGATAACATCTTGGGCGAAGGAAAGCTCCAACGAATCTGGCCTTGGTGTGGCCTGATCTTTGTAGTGACCTGTGACTTCACCCAGGCAGTGATGTGACGTTGTGTGATGGTGGACTGTGGGAACCTCCATAAATCCCTAAATCTGCACAAGCACTTGACATACTCCCAATGTCCATGGGCTCTGCTGTTGCTGAGCTACCAAACAGCATGGACAACTTGAATTTGTTTTCAATCATTCTGTTTATCATAGAATTAACAGTGCAGAAGGAGGCCATTCGGCCCATCGAGTCTGCACCGGCTCTTGAAAAGAGCACCCCACCCAAGGTCAACACCTCCACCCTATCCCCATAACCCAGTAACCCCACCCATCACTAAGGGCAATTTTGGACACTAAGGGCAATTTATCGTGGCCAATCCACCTAACCAGCACGTCTTTGGACTGTGGGAGGAAACCGGAGCACCCGGAGGAAACCCACGCAGACACGGGGAGGATGTGCAGACTCCGCACAGACAGTGACCCAAGCCGGGAATCGAACCTGGGACCCCGGAGGTGTGAAGCAATTGTGCTAACCACAATGCTACTGTGCTGCCCTCAGATTCCAGCATTTACAGCATTTTTATTTTTGAATATATTTGAATACCTAAAGCAGTTCTGATACCTTAAAAACTGTTAAAGGAAGTTCACAAAGTACCTTTAAAACAATGTAATTGACTAAAGTTACTCCTTTTTGTGGCGAAACATTTGCTAAACTAATATATAGCAACATTCAGAAAAGCAACACATTTGTCATTTGCGGAGTGGGGGCATTGAAAGGTGAATTGAATGCCTATTGACATGTCCCCCAAAAAGAATATCTTGTTGTTATGGTCCCAAAAGATATTCGTCTATCCCACAATTGAGCAACATTGTGTAGGAATTTTAGTGCTGGTGTTATGTCAGCTATGTCGGTCGTACATTTCAACAATGGGCTGATCAAATCAAGTAGCAGGTTCCTTCGATTGACCGCAACAGGCGAACTACAGTCCGCACTCAACCAACCCGCTCCTACAAAACCCAAAACAAAACAGCTCCTGTTGATGTGATTCCTCGATTGGGTAGTGCTTCAACTAACAGCCATATAATCAGACAGGCTTAAAAGCCGGCTCATTTATGCTCTCTAGAAAAGATATACATTTATATGTCTATCCATTCTCTGCAAACGTTTAAGCCTTAAACTGTTTCTGAATTATTACCCACCCAGAGTACATTCTGCACTCTGACCATCCTCAGCACTTCCTCCAACTGGTATTTAACATGGAAGAGTATTGATTCTGGGGATATGGGGCAACAGTACATGGTAATCAGTGTTAGGAGACTGTACCAGACCTCAACTTTTGTTAGGATGCCAGTCAAGAACCCCAAGTAATTTTTCTATTTGTATAACTGTGAAGGAAGGACACTTCACCCACCTCTGACCAATAGATATCTTTTATGTTAAACAAACTTTAATTTAAACACAGAATTAAGCACATTAACATCAAAGAAAGTAGCTTCACAATTAACAATTCCAATTAAGCAACCCAATACAGCTCAAATGTCACTTCTAATAAAAGTTTTACTTTAAAAAAATTTACACGGGCAGAATGTGCAAACTCCACACGGACAGCTTAAAATCCTATAATAGATTGCAAAACTACAGACTAGCCTGGCTCCTCCCATTGATTGCCTCATCTGTATCCCACTAAATTCCATGACCTGCTTACCTAGGACCACCCCCCCATAAATTACCTACATTCTAGGGCATCTCCAGCAATCAAAACACTATTTAATTTTCCCTTTATACTGTGGGGCAGGGTGTGCCCAGGGATGGTGATGCTGTTGTCTGGAACTCTAAGGTACAATTCAGTGAGTATGAGTATAATGTTTCTTGGCTAGTCTGTGAGATAACTCTCCCAATTTTGGCACAAGCCCCCAATGTTAGCTAGGAGAACTTTACAGCAATGACATAGCTGAGCTTGCTAATGTACACCTCCCGCTGCCTGGGGAAAGTGGGCAGCATAATCAAAGACCCCTCCCACCCGGCTTACTCACTCTTCCAACTTCTTCCATTGGGCAGGAGATACAGAAGTCTGAGAACACGCACGAGCAGACTCAAAAACAGCTTCTTCCCCACTGTCACCAGACTCCTAAATGGCCCTCTTATGGATTGACCTGATTAACACTACACCCTGTCTGCTTCACCCGATGCCAGTGTTATGTAGTTACATTGTGTATCTTGTGTTGCCCTATTATGTATTTTCTGTTATTTACTTTTCTTTTCATGTTCCTAATGATCTGTTGAGCTGCTCGCAGAAAAATACTTTTCACTGTACCTCGGTACACGTGACAATAAACAAATCCAATCCAATCCAATTGATGCCAGGTGGTCCGTCCATTTTCATTCCTTATTGTCTGATTTTAGTGATTTGATACAACTGAGTGGCTTGTTAGCGCAGTGAAGAGTCAACCGCATTGCTGTGGGTCTGGAGTCACATGTCGGCCAGACCAGGTAAGGACGGCAGATTTCCTTCCCTAAAGGACATTGGTGAACCAGATGGTTTTTTACTACAATTGACAATGGTTTCATGGTCATCATTAGACTTTTAATTCCAGACACCTTTCGATTTAAATTTCACCATCTGCCCTGGTGGGATTTGAACCCTTGTCCCCAGAGCATTGGTTGAATGTCTGTATACTCTAGTGACCCCTGTCATGTGCGTGAAGAAGAGGAGTTACAGAGTCTGGTCTGGTCGGGTGGAGGTGGAAAGGTCCAGATCCTGCAACAGGGAAGCAGCGGAGATCCTTGGCATCAAGGAATGTGTGAATTACACAGCGAATCCAGGCATTGGGAGATCTCTGGGTTGATGGAGGCCGGGGTGTGTCACCTGAGCTCAGTGCTGTCCCGCTGTCTCACTGGAAGTAAAAGACTAGAGTGAATGAGTTTCGTTGATGTAGAAGCAGCATGCTTTCCAGTGAGGGTGACATCGCCTTATCCTCGTTCAGCGGGAGACCACACTGACTGAGTCCATCTTCCTGTTATCCTCAGGGATGGACATGAGGTGCTGATGCAGATCCTCATGCCTCTCCAGACCTTCTTTGCAAAGGCCCATTCCACAAGGAGGTGGGCAACAGTCTCCTCCACCACAGTCACCTCGAGGGCAGCAATGCAGATGGAGTGAGATTCCGGGCGTGTAGGGAGGACTTGACAGGGAGGCCCTTTCTCGCCACTTGCCAAGCTAGGTCTGGCGCTTGCTTGAAAGTTCTGGTGATGAGGCATTCTACCTGAAGCCTTTGACAGTCTTATCAAGAAACAAGCTGACATTATCCACCATCTCCTTTTCCCAAAGGCCCAAGTGGAAAAATGTACGGGGAAAAACACCTTCAACCACAAGTTCATTGGGCAGTGTTCTGAACTTGTGGTTGAAGGTGTTTCCCCCGTACATTTTTCCACGACGGATGGTGGTACGGTATGGTGCAACTACTCGGAGCGTTCAGCGGTGGTGAGGCGAATCCCATCCTTCACAACGCTGGAGACAGGTTGAACCTGGGCAGATAGTGACACTTGGTGTCTGCGTTCCGAGGAGCGACACCCACCTTGATACAGCCACACACAAAGGTCACCATCTGGTTTTGGGCAATGCTGGTCACGTTTTTTCCACCTTTATCTGGAGGTTTATCTCTGTGAACGTGGTCCATTGATGACCCCCAGGTGAAGCGGAAAACAGCTCGGGTAATCGCCACAGCGCAGGAGTGAGGAATGGACCAGGCCTGCGCCACGTACAACAACACCCAGAGTGCCTCCCACATGATAACCAGGTTCTTAGCAGCAATGGAGATGGAGTGTCACTCCCAAATGCCAATTTTTGGATCATTATACTGACTCCCTCCTTCCAGGTTTCTAACGAATGCCCTGTTCCTTCCGAACCATATCCCCAACACCCTCAGGACGTCTGACATGACGGTGAAGAGGGACAAGGAATCGGTCAGCTCATTTCCCAAAGAACATAGACTCACTCTTGCCATGATTTGCCGTGGCACCTGAGGCCTGTTTGAACTGGTCGCAGATGTTATGGGCAGCACGCCAGCACAGTGGTTAGCACCGTGGCTTCACAGCTCCAGGGTCCCAGGTTCGATTCCCGGCTTGGGTCACTGTCTGTGCGGAGCCTGCACGTTCTCCCCGTGTGTGCGTGGGTTTCCTCCGGGTGCTCCGGTCTCCTCCCACAGTCCAAAGACGTGCAGGTTAGGTGGATTGGCCATGATAAATTGTCCCTTAGTGTCCAAAATGGTTAGGAGGAGTTATTGGGTTACGGGGATAGGTGGAAGTGAGGTCTTAAGTGGGTTGGTGCAGACTCAGTGGGACGAATGGCCTCCTTCTGCACTGTATGTTCTATGTATGTCTGCTGATCAGGCTGCAAACCGATAGTGGATCTGAGCTGAAGACAGTAACGTTGTCCATGTACTGGGAGGCTTTGGATTGAGCGCCTCCGCTGCCTGGGATTGTCGTTCCCCTTTTGCCCAAATCGTTTCTGATGGACTCAGCAAAGGGTTTGATACAGGACGGGAGAGAGAGGGCAGCCCTGCCTGAGTCCAGCATTGATCGAAACCTTTCTGATTCCCACTCGTTGATTGAAATTGTCCTGCTGATACTTGTGTGGAGCAGATGAATCCAATTGCTGATTTCTCCCCAAGCCCCGTTTTGGGGAGCACATCCGTCACGTAGGTGTGCCACATTCTATCGAAGGTCTTCTCCTGATCCAGGGTGATGAGGCAGGTGTCCACATCCCTGTGCCTCACATAGGTGATCGTATCCCTGAGCCGCACGAGGCTATCAGAGACCTTGCCGCTGGGTACAGAGCAGGTCTCACCTTTCCAACTCCATCCGCTCGCCTCTGTTGAGAGGGAATATGATGAAGCTGCTTCTCTGCAGTAGGGTTAGGGTCTGTGCACAGAGAGCTCCAGTAACTTATTTTATGCAATGGTCCACTGCAATAAATTAGGTAATCATTAATATTATTTGGCCCTCTCAGCAGTAAAAGGACATCAGCTTAGCACAGAGGGAGGGAATAAACTCTGGCTTTGGCATTCAGTTATTTGGATGTGACGCTTTTCCCCTCTTTTGTCCCAGCTAATATGTTGATGATTGAAAGCGACAGTAGCCACAAGAAGGAAGACTTTCTGCCCAAAGCAAGAAATAGGTTTCAATTTGTTAAAATCTGTGTGCAGGGCTGCCGATTGGTGACATTGATGTAGTATCACCAATATCCGACAGAGGGCAATGTTGCTAATAAGCTCCGTTAATCATTAATCGGTCTGCAGCGCCCTCAGGTGCTGTTTATTGGTATTACAGTTAGAATACAATTTCAGCTGCGATCCCACAATATCCCTCCCTCCACATGGTCATAGCGGAAGGGATTGTTTCCTTCAGGTCTATATGAATTAGAATGATTTCATTCACACCACTCTGTGCTGAAGGGGCTGGGACATGCACCAAGAACTGAGACGAGTGCATAACCAAAGTAAGGATCCAGACCTTCAGAGCACCCTACGTTCTCTCATCCCACGTACTCCCCACCTTGGAGATCTCTACTGCCTCCCGAAAACACACAAGGCCAACACACCAGGCCGTCCTTTCAGGCAATGGGACCTGATAGGGGCTGGTTTAGCACAGGGCTAAATCGCTGGCTTTGAAAGCAGACCAAGGCAGGCCAGCAGCACGGTTCAATTCCCGTGCCAGCCTCCCCGAACAGGCGCCGGAATGTGGCGACTGGGGACTTTTCACAGTAACTTCATTTGAAGCCTACTTGTGACAATAAGCGATTTTCATTTCATTTCATTTCATGTGAGAACCTCTCTGGCTCCATCGAGGGCATCTTGAAACCCATCGTACAAGGTGCGCCCAGCATCTGTCGCGACACGACGGACTTCCTACAGAAACTCAGCACCCATGGACCAGTTGAACCAGGAACATTCCTCGTCACAATGGACGCCTCGGCACTCTACACCAGCATCCCCCATGACGACGGCATTGCTGCAACAGCCTCAGTACTCAACACCGACAACTGCCAATCTCCAGACGCAATTCTGCAACTCATCCGCTTCATTCTGGATCACAACGTCTTCACCTTCGACAACAAGTTCTTCATTCAGACGCACGGAACAGCCATGGGGACCAAATTCGCACCCCAATACGCCAACATCTTCATGCACAAGTTTGAACAGGACCTACTCACCGCACAGGACCTTCAACCGACGTTATACACCAGATACATCGATGACATTTTTTTCCTTTGGACCCACGGCGAAGAATCACTGAAACGAATACACAATGACATTAATAAGTTCCATCCAACCATCAGACTCACCATGGACTACTCTCCAAAATCAGTTGCATTCTTGGTCACACTCGTCTCCATCAAGGACGGTCACCTCAGCACTTCGCTTTACCGCAAACCCACGGATAACCTCATGATGCTCCACTTCTCCAGCTTCCACCCTAAACACATTAAGGAAGCCATCCCCTATGGACAAGCGCTCCGTATACACAGGATCTGCTCAGACGAGGAGGAGCGTAACAGACATCTACAGACGCTGAAAGACGCCCTCGTACGAACGGGATATGACACTCGACTCATCGATCGACAGTTCCAACGCGCCACAGCGAAAAACCGGACCGGCCTCCTCAGAAGACAAACATGGGACACAACCGACAGAATACCCTTCGTCGTCCAGTACTTCCCCGGAGCGGAGAAACTACGACATCTTCTTCGCAGCCTTCAACACGTCATTGATGAAGATGAACATCTTGCCAAGGTCATCCCCACACCCCCACTACTTGCCTTCAAACAACCACGCAACCTCAAACAAACCATTGTTTGCAGCAAACTACCCAGTCTTCAGAACAGTGACCACGGCACCACACAACCCTGCCATGGCAATCTCTGCAAGACGTGCCAGATCAGGGGCAGATTAGGGGCAGCACGGTAGCATTGTGGATAACACAATTGCTTCACAGCTCCAGGGTCCCAGGTTCGATTCCGGCTTGGGTCACTGTCTGTGCGGAGTCTGCACGTTCTCCCCGTGTGTGCGTGGGTTTCCTCCGGGTGCTCCGGTTTCTTCCCACAGTCCAAAGATGTGCAGGTAAGGTGGATTGGCCATGATAAATTGCCCTTAGTGTTCAAAATTGCCCTTGGTGTTGGGTGGGGTTACTGGGTTATGGGGATAGGGTGGAAGTGTGGGCTTGGGTAGGGTGCTCTTTCCAAGAGCCGGTGTAGACTCGATGGGCCGAATGGCCTCCTTATGCACTGTAAATTCTATGATTCTATGATTCTATGATCATCGACATGGATACCACTATTACACGTGAGAACACCACCCACCAGGTACGCGGTACATATTTGTGCGACTCGGCCAACGTTGTCTACCTCATACGCTGCAGGAAAGGATGTCCCGAAGCGTGGTACATGGGCGAGACCATGCAGACGCTGCGACAACGGATGAACGGACATCGCGCGACAATCACCAGGCAGGAATGTTCCCTTCCAGTCGGGGAACACTTCAGCAGTCAAGGGCATTCAGCCTCTGATCTCCGGGTAAGCGTTCTCCAAGGTGGCCTTCAGGACGCGCGACAACGCAGAATCGCCGAGCAGAAACTTATAGCCAAGTTCCGCACACATGAGTGCGGCCTCAACCGGGACCTGGGATTCATGTCACGTTACATTCATCCCCCACCATCTGGCCTGCGAAATCCTACCAACTGTCCTGGCTTGACACAATTCACACCTCTTTAACCTGGGGTTACCCCATCTCTGGATCTGTAAAGATTTAATCACCTGCTAATGCTCGCATTCCAAGCATTGTCTGGCATCTTTGAATCTGTCTATATATATGTTTCTGGAACAGACCTCTTCATTCACCTGAGGAAGGAGCAGCGCTCCGAAAGCTAGTGACATCGAAACAAACCTGTTGGACTTTAACCTGGTGTTGTAAGACTTCGTACTGTGCTCACCCCAGTCCAATGCCGGCATCTCCACATCATAACCAAAGTAAAGCACAAGACTGGGGGTGTGGAAGCAATCCTTCCCCTCTCTCCCCCGGGGGTGGGGGGGGGGGGGGGGTGGGGGGGTGGGGGGGGGTGGGGGGGGGGGGTGATTGTGCCACACCGTTGCGCTTGGCACCAAGCCCATTGTGCCTGGAGCATTGCGCAAGAGGCCCAAATCGGGCAGTGCGCCAGACACAAAACCACATGCGAGTCACCTGACCAATGGTGCCCGGCGTGATCCAGATAATCATATAAAATAATATGCACGGCCGGTTTGAGGTAACGTTCTCCCGGCATCCAGGAGTCACCGACCAAACCAGCGAGGACTCACCCGGGCGCCGATTCGTACCGGTCTCCACAAGCGGAGACCAGCCGTGATAACCACTCTGGGGGGGTCTGAGAGACCATTGGAACCTCCCCTGGTGGCCAGGATAGGGCAGGGCAGTACGCTGGTGCTCCCCTCTGGCAGCTGGGCACCCTGGCATTGCCAACCCAGCTGGAAATTAGCAGGGTGCTGGGGCAGAGCCCGAGTGCCAGACTGGGCCGTGGGAGGTGGGCATTGCTGGTTGTGCCACATCGCTGTGGGTCTGGAGTCACGGGTAGGCCAGACCGGGTAAGGACGGCAGATTTCCTTCCCTAAAGGACATTAGTGAACCAGATGGGGTTTTACGACAAGCGACAATGGTTTCATGGTCATCATTAGACTTTTAATTCCAGATTTTATTTTTTTATCAAATTCAAATTTCACCATCTGCAGTGTGGGGCTTTGAACCGGGGTCCCCAGGTTAGCCTGGGTCACTGAATTGCTAGTCCAGCGACAATATTGCTTGAAAGGGGGTAAAGGGGGAGCTCTGAAAGGGAGGGGGGGGGGGCGGATCTGAAAGGGAGGGAGGGGCCGAGGTGAGACCCATCGATGCAGCCAGTGACTCCCGGGCTCCGGGAGGATGTAGCCTCAAGCTGGCTGCTCTTCTTCGTGTCACAAGTAGGCGAACATTAACGCAGCAATGAAGTTATTGCTGCTGATGTCGGGGGAGCACCTGGACAGAGTGGCAGGGAACATAAATTTAAGAAGGTTGGGTTTGACATGTGGTTACACGGGTAACTGTTCAATGTTCATTTGGTTTTGTCGATAGGCCAAACGTTCTGGTCGCCTCATTTTAGGAAGGATGTGGAAGCTCTGGAAAAGGTGCAAAGAAGATTTACCAGGATGTTGCCTGGAATGGAGAGTAGGTCTTACGAGGAAAGGTTGAGGGTGAGGCCTTTTCTCATTAGAGCGGAGAAGGATGAGGGGCGACTTGATAGAGGTTTATAAGATGATCAGGGGAATAGATAGAGTAGACAGTCAGAGACTTTTTCCCCGGGGGGAACACACCATTACAAGGGGACATAAATTTAAGGTGAAAGGTGGAAGATATAGGAGGGATATCAGAGGTAGGTTCTTTACCCAGAGAGTAGTGGGGGCATGGAATGCACTGCCTGTGGAAGTAGTTGAGTCGGAAACATTGGGGACCTTCAAGCAGCTATTGGATAGGTACATGGATGACGGTAAAATGATATAACGTAGATTTATTTGTTCTTAAGGGCAGCACGGTAGCATTGTGGATAGCGCAATTGCTTCACAGCTCCATGGTCCCAGGTTCGATTCCGGCTTGGGTCATTGTCTGTGCGGAGTCTGCACGTCCTCCCCATGTCTGCGTGGGTTTCCTCCGGGTGCTCCGGTTTCCTCCCACAGTCCAAAGATGTGCGGGTTAGGTGAATTGGCCAATGATAAATTGCCCTTAATGTCCAAATTGCCCTTGGTGTTGGGTGGAGGTGTTGAGTTTGGGTATGGTGCTCTTTCCAAGAGGCGGTGCAGACTCAAAGGGCCGAATGGCCTCCTTCTGCACTGTAAATTCAATGATAATCTATGATTAATCTAGGACAAAGGTTCGGCACAACATCGTGGGCCGAAGGGCCTGTTCTGTGCTGTATTTTCTATGTTCTATATGTTCACTGAAATCCAGCCTGATGTGGTCTCTTTGCCAATCTTGGTCATTAAGCCGGTGCACTTGGCACTACCCCAGCACATTCACAGTGTCACCCCAGGCCTGGGATACTTCCCAAAATCATGTATGTTCAGGGACGCAAACTTATTTGACAAGCTCCTTGTGTGCTGTGTGCCATACACAAGATATCTCCCATGCAGCCAGCCTTTCACACACTCACCTGTGTCAACACCCCAGCATTGTAAATACTACTTGCTGGGGCTCCTCCTGAGTTGTCCAGTTGATCTGACCTGCCACCCACACACCCGTGATGACCCAACTCCCATGGAGCAGCGAGGGATCTGCACCATGAGGCTTTGGATAGTTACGGGGGGGGGGGGGGGCTATGGTTCGTGTAACGTTTGATGCGCAGTCCAACACCTTTTCCCTCCCCCGTGACCCACACCCTCCCACCCATTACCATTGATCACCCCCAGGTGTAACATCCCAAAGTTACTCTTCAACCTGTCCCCGTCACACTCCAACCTGCGGAGGTGAATGTGCAGATTCCGGTCCCTACCTTCCCTAGGTCCCTACCCCAATACTCAGAGGTGGCCATCTGGATTAGGGTGATGTTGGGCAGGTTTCTCCCCCTCCCTGTGAACCTGCACCATATCCGACCTCCAGATGAAGCAGAAAACGGCTCAGGTAATCGCCACACCGCAGGAATGAGGAATGGGCCAGTCCTGTGCCACGTACAGCAACACCGAGAGGGTCTCACACCTGATGACCAGGTTCTTAGCTGCAATGGAGAGGGAGTGTGTGCCCAGGTTTTGGTTCATTATACCTACTCGCTCCTTGCAGTTTCTAACGCATTCCCTGGCCCCTCCCAACCATATTCCCAGCAACCTCCGACCCTCCTGACGGTGAAGGGGACAAGGGATCGGTGAGCCCATTTCCCAAAGAATCTACACTCAGTCTTGCCAACCCCGGTCTGGAGAGCGCATCCATCGCGTAGGTGTGCAATATCCTGTCAAAGGTCTTCCCCGGTCCAGGCTGAGGAGGCAGGTGTCTACACTCCCATCTGGTACATAGGCGATCGTAACCCTGGGTAGCACAAGGATATCAGAGACCTGGCTCTGGGTACAGAGCAGGGCTGGTCGGGCTCGGTCACCCACCCCAGGATCTACTATTATATGGAATAGTCTCCAAATCGAGCTGTGAAATTTATACCCATCTCGGATTCCTGTTCCCAATGTGCGATACACCCATTGAAGGTGTGGGAACTTCCCACTGACCCAAATCCAGGAATGATCGAGACAGCATCAGCACTGAAATAGCTGCTGGAGTTTATTTACTGACCAGGGTCCAGGCCCTCCCTGAGGGCTGACTGATGGAATAAATTCAACTTTGAGGTTTCTTTTCAATTTAGCTGCGGATAAGGGGAGGAAATTGGGTTTCTGTTTCAGAGGAAGATGGAACTTGCATTGATGTAGCACCTACCCGTGTTTGGTCCCAATATTCACGTCTCAGGAGACCAGGGGCAGGATTCTCCATCCAGTGACGCTGGAATCCGAAACGCAATTGGGTAAAGAATCACGCGCCGGAAATCGTGGCGGGGGCCGGGCGCCGGAAATCGTGGCGGGGGCCGGAAATCGTGGCGGGGGCTGGGCGCCGGAAATCGTGATGGTCCAACACTGTTTTATTGAACTTCCTGATTGCTGTACATAGTCTGCTGTGAGTTGACACTCTATCAATCTAACTGCTAACCTCCTCCTGGCTTGACCAGACTAACTCTCTACCTCATGGTGATAGTGCTCACTGGCTTGTGCACTCTTAATATCTCAGTAGCTGTGTCCTGCAGAGAGAGGGAGAGTCTTACTGCCCTGTGTGCTTTATAGTGGTGGTGTCCTGTCTGGTGATTGGTTGTTCTGTGTCGTGTGTGTTCATTGGTTATCCTGTGTGTCAATCACTGCCTGTCTGCATCTCATTAGATACATGAGTGGATACTATGACATCTCCCCTTTTTGAAGGGGAGTTTTGGAACGTGGCGATATATATACATGCATGATTATATACAAGTGGTGAGTGAATGAACATATGTACATGGGGAGGTGTCTATCGTGCAGATACAGAGCAAACTGAACAAAATTTACAAGATTCAAGTCTATAGATTCAGTCTTTGTGGCGGGCGACGAATTCTTGTCGATCACCGCAGAGGTGGAGGGGGGGACGCCGGCACTTGGACAGGTGGGATTGCTGCCATGTCGGTAGCCTCATGGAGAGGCGGGATTGCTGCCAGATCGGTGGCCTCGTGGTGCGAGATGTCCGGAGGAGGCATGATGACATGCGGAGAAGTGCGGCCAGGCGGTGGGCAGGGAACTTTTCGTAGCGCCCTCCTGTTGCGCCATAGAATGGAGCCATCAGCCATTTGGACAACGAAGGACCTGGGGGCAGCCTGCCTGACGACAATAGCTGGGGCTGCCCAACCTCCCTCAGGCAACTGAACGTGAACAACATCGTCTGAAGCCAGCGCAGGTAGATCCTTGGCATGAGCATCATACGTGATCTTCTGCTGGTCCCTGGATCGCTGCACTTCCTGCAGCACCGTGAGGCGGTCGTCCGCAGGTTGTGATTCATGAGCAGCTGCGCCGGAGACAAACCAGTCGACAGAGGGGTTGCCCTGTATGCTAACAGCGCCAGCTTGAAGTCCGAGGCTGAGTCTGCAGCCTTGCACAGCAACCGCTTGACAATATGGATCCCTTTTTCGGCCTTCCTGTTTGATTGCGGGTAATGGGGACTGGATGTGATGTGACTGAAGTGGAAAATCGGACCACTCTTGGCTGTAGAAACATGGGCCATTGTCACTCATTACTGTGAGTGGTATGCCGTGCCTGGCAAACGTCACCTTGCAGGCTTTAATCATGGACTTGGACGTGAGGTCTGACAGTTTCACCACTTCCGGGTAGCTGGAGAAGTAGTCGACCAAGAGCACGTAATCACGCCCATTTGCCTGAAAGAGGTCTATCCCCACCTTGGACCACGGAGAAGTCACGATCTCGTGCTGTTGCAGTGTTTCCTTGGGCTGAGCTGGTTGAAACTTCTGGCATGTTGTGCAGTTGATGCCCGTGTTGGCAATGTCCTGGCTGATGCCAGGCCAGTAGACTGCCTGCCGAGTTCTGCGTCGACATTTTTTGACCCCTAGGTGACCCTCATGGATCTGTCTGAGCACCATGGTTTGCATGCTTTGGGGAATGACGATTCTATCTAGTTTAAGAAGGATCCCCTCGTCAACTGTTAACTTGTCCTTAACGTTGAAGAACTGGGGGCACTGCCCCTTTTGCCAGCCATGGGCAAGGTGTTGCATCACGCGCTGCAGTAGAGGATCTTTGGCAGTTTCTTCGCGTATTTGGACAACTCGTTCATCAGTGGCTGGGAGGTTGCTGGCGCACAACTACACCTGTGCCTCGATGTGGTGAATGAAGTCGCCCTGTTCACACGGCGTGGTCATGGATCGGGATAGGGCATCCGCGATGATCAGCTCCTTGCCCGGTGTGTAGACGAGTTCGAAGTCATATCGGCGGAGACGAAGAAGAATTCGCTGCAGCCGAGGTGTCATGTCATTTAAATCTTTCTGGATTATGTGGACTAAAGGCCTGTGGTGTGTTTCCACCGTGAACTTCGGCAGACCGTACATGTAGTCATGAAACTTGACTATTCCTGTCAGGAGACCCAGACACTCCTTTTCGATCTGGGCATACCGTTGTTCGGTCGGAGTCATGGCCCTGGAGGCATATGCCACTGGAGCCCAGGACGAGGAGTCGTCTCGCTGGAGGAGCACCGCCCCAATGCCGTCCTGGCTTGTGTCTGTGGATATAAGATAAGACATAAGAACTAGGAGCAGGAGTAGGCCATCTGGCCCCTCGAGCCTGCTCCACCATTTAATGAGATCATGGCTGATCTTTTGTGGACTCAGCTCCACTTTCCGGCCCGAACACCATATCCCCGAATCCCTTTATTCTTCAAAAAACTATCTATCTTTATCTTAAAAACATTTAATGAAGGAGCCTCTACTGCTTCACTGGGCAAGGAATTCCATAGATTCACAACCCTTTGGGTGAAGAAGTTCCTCCTAAACTCAGTCCTAAAGCTACTTCCCCTAATTTTGAGGCTATGCCCCCTAGTTCTGCTTTCACCCGCCAGTGGAAACAACCTGCTCGCATCTATCCTATCTATTCCCTTCATAATTTTATATGTTTCTATAAGATCCCCCCTCATCCTTCTAAATTCCAACGAGTAGAGTCCCAGTCTACTCAACCTCTCCTCGTAATCCAACCCCTTCAGCTCTGGGATTAACCTAGTGAATCTCCTCTGCACACCCTCCAGTGCCAGTACGTCCTTTCTCAAGTAAGGAGACCAAAACTGAACACAATACTCCAGGTGTGGCCTCACTAACACCTTATACAATTGCAGCAGAACCTCCCTAGTCTTAAACTCCATCCCTCTAGCAATGGAGGACAAAATTCCATTTGCCTTCTTAATCACCTGTTGCACCTGAAAACCAACTTTTTGCGACTCATGCACTAGCACACCCAGGTCTCTCTGCACAGCAGTATGTTTTAATATTTTATCATTTAAATAATAATCCCTTTTGCTGTTATTCCTACTAAAACGGATAACCTCACATTTGTCAACATTGTATTCCATCTGCCAGACCCTAGCCCATTCACTTAGCCTATCCAAATCCCTCTGCAGACTTCCAGTATCTTCTGCACTTTTTGCTTTACCACTTATCTTAGTGTCGTCAGCAAACTTGGACACATTGCCCTTGGTCCCCAACTCCAAATCATCTATGTAAATTGTGAACAGTTGTGGGCCCAACACTGATCCCTGAGGGACACCACTAGCTACTGATTGCCATCCAGAGAAACACCCATTAATCCCCACTCTTTGCTTTCTATTAATTAATCAATCCTCTATCCATGCTACTACTTTCCCCTTAATGCCATGCATCTTTATCTTATGCAACAACCTTTTGTGTGGCACCTTGTCAAAGGCTTTCTGGAAATTCAGATATACCACATCCATTGGCTCCCCGTTATCTACCGCACTGTTAATGTCCTCAAAAAATTCCACTAAATTAGTTAGGCACGACCTGCCCTTTATGAACCCATGCTGCGTCTGTCCAATGGGACAATTTCCATCCAGATGCCTCGCTATTTCTTCCTTGATGATAGATTCCGGCATCTTCCCTACTACTGATATCTTGGTATCCTTTGTTGGGTCAAAGATCGCCAGTACTGGGGCTGTGGTGAGCTTCGCCTTCAGCTCAAGCCACTCTGCTTGATGTGCGGGAAGCCACTGGAACACTGTTGACTTTTTAGCGAGGTGCTGGAGGGCCGTGGTGTGGGATGCCACGTTGGGAATGAATTTTCCGAGAAAATTTACCATCCCGAGGAAGCGGAGGACCGCCTTTTTGTCCTCTGGTGTCTTCATGGCATTGATTGCCAGCACCTTATCGGTGTCAGGTTGCACACCTTGCTGTGAAATGTGGTCACCCAGAAACGTGATAGCGGACCACCCAAACGAGCATTTGGCCCTGTTGAGCTGGAGGCCATTTTCATGAATCCTCTGGAAAACTTGTGATCCTCGGGCGACGTGGACCAGATGATCGTCCATGTAGACTCGCACCCCCTCGATGCCCTCCATCATTTGCTCCATTATGCGATGAAATACTTTGGAAGCTGATATGATACCAAAAGGCATGCGGTTGTAGCAATACCTGCCGAGCGGAGTGTTAAACGTGCACAGCTTCCGACTGGACCCGTCCAGCTGAATTTGCCAGAAGCCACGGGAGGCGTCCAGCTTGGTAAAGAATTTGGCATGAGCCATCTCACAGGTCAATTCTTCACGCTTCGGGAGCGGGTAATGCTCTCGCATGATGTTGCGATTCAGGTCTTTGGGATCAATGCAAATGCAGAGCTCACCAGAGGGTTTCTTGACGCACACCATGGAGCTGACCCAGTCTGTGGGTTCCGTGACCTTTGAAATTATGCCCTGGTCTTGGAGCTCTTGTAGCTGCGTTTTCAGACGAACCTTGAGAGGAGCCGACACCCGGCGTGGATGACTGGGGTGGCATTCGGCTTGAGCAATATCTTGTAGCGATATGGGAGGGTGCCCATCCCATCAAACACACTGTGGTATTGTATGAGAATGTCGTCTATCTCAGCCTGGAGATACGCATTGGGCGAGGCCGTCGCCGGTGTCGAGGACATGGCATGAACTCGCTGTACCAGATTTAGGAGTTTGCATGCGCGAGCACCGAGCAGGGATGCCTTGTCAGGCCGGACGATCTCGAATCTCAACGTCGCCTTGATTGCCTTGTGAGAGACACCTAGCTGACACGACCCACTGGCAGCTATGGCATTGCCATTGTAGTCAAGGAGCTGGCAGGCTGGTGGAAGAATGCTGGGCTGGTGTCGGATGCTGTCGAGGTCCGACTGTGATATGAGATTCGCAGACGCGCCAGTGCCCAATTTAAATCGGATGCGAGACTGGTTGACCATGATGACGGCACACCACTCGTCGTCAGGATCCACACTCAGGATCGAAAGGCGGTTTGCAGGCACGGTAGAGACCAACTCGCGTGTGGTGCTGATGCCCACCCGATATGGAGACTCGAGGCAGTCAGCATCGGGGTCCGTTGGGCTGTCTGGATCAGAATCCTGCTTGCCTTGTTGTGCGCAGCGGACACGTCTGCGCTGCAGCTGGGATCGCTGGCTGTTGTTCGGTGGAGCGGACCTGCAGAAGGCTGCGTAGTGGCCAGGCTTTCCACACTGTAGACATCGCCTTCCTTTGGCTGGACATTGCTGCTTTAAATGGGCAGAGCCACATTTCGGACACGTCATGACGCTGACGCCAGCACGTTCTGTGCGCCATCGCGCATGCGCAGTGCGGTCGGCCGACGTTCGCGCATGCGCCTCGGGGTCTTCGGCCTCATCGTCCACCCGGTCGTGGTGAACATGCGCAGGGACCCGGGAAAGACACGCGAAACAGCCACTCTCCTCAATGCTCAGGCCTTGCATTTTTGCGATGGCCTGCACCCTCTCTGCCTCGTGGGAGGCCAGTTTTGCAGTTTCTGCCGCCCTGATGCGGGACTAGCGATTTCTGGCATGCTCATGGACAACGCACGTTTCGATGGCGACGGAGGGGGTCAACTGTTTGATTTTGAGGAGCTGCTGCCGCAGGGAGTCGGACTGGACCCCGAAAACGATCTGATCCCGGATCATGGAATCAGTCGTCGAGTCATAATTACATGACTGCGCTAGGGTGCGGAGATGGGTCAAGAAGGACTGAAAAGGTTCATCCTTACCCTGAAGCCTCTGTTGGAAGACGTACCGTTCAAAGCTCTCATTCACCTCAATGTCGCAGCGGCTGTCGAATTTCAGCAGAACTGTCTTGAACTTTGTCTTGTCTTCGCCATCGGCAATAGTAAGCGAGTTATTATGTGGATGGCGTCATCCCCCACTGTCGACAGGAACAGCACGATCCTTCTGGCATCAGATGCTGCCTCGGGGTCGGAGGCCTCGATGTACAGGAGGAACTTTTGTTTGAAGACTTTCCAGTTGGCGCCGAGGTTGCTGGAGATCCGGAGTTGCGAAGGAGGCTGGATCCTTTCCATGCCGCTGGATGGCTGCTCGCTGGTCGTTGCAGATGCACTCGAGGTAGGTTCGTTAGGATTAATAGCACTCTGGTACCATGATGTGTTAAGTAAGTTGGTTGTCCTGTCTGGTGATTGGTTGTTCTGTGTCGTGTGTGTTCATTGGTTATCCTGTGTGTCAATCACTGCCTGTCTGCATCTCATTATATCCATGGGTGGATTGTGACAGTGGGGGGGGGGGGGGGGCAACCAGGCCATGAACTGAGGTGTCCAGTCATCGACCGCCATTGCCACGGCCTGCAAGGCAGCACCTCCCCCTGACTGCCCGCCGTGGGCTGTGGTTGCATCGAGTATGGGTTCCCCCCCCCCCCCCACCATCGCCCCGCTCCACCCCCCCCACCCCCCCCACCATCACCCCGCTCCATCCCCCCCACACCCCCCACCATCACCCCGCTCCACCCCCCCACACCCCCCACCATCGCCCCGCTCCACCCCCCCCACCATCGCCCCGCTCCACCCCCCCACCATCACCCCGCTCCACCCCCCCACACCCCCCACCATCGCCCCGCTCCACCACCCCCACCATCGCCCCGCTCCACCCCCCCCATCATTGCCCCGCTCAACCCCCCCACCCCCCCCACCATCACCCCCGCTCCACCCCCCCCACACCCCCCACCATCACCCCGCTCCACCCCCCACCCCCCCACCATCGCCCCGCTCCACCCCCCACCATCGCCCCGCTCCACCCCCCCACCCTCCCACCATCACCCCCGCTCCACCCCCCCACCCCCACCCCACCATCGCCCCGCTCCACCCCCCCCACCATCACCCCGCT
The DNA here is from genome assembly GCF_047496885.1 of Scyliorhinus torazame. Classification (NCBI taxonomy): domain Eukaryota; kingdom Metazoa; phylum Chordata; class Chondrichthyes; order Carcharhiniformes; family Scyliorhinidae; genus Scyliorhinus; species Scyliorhinus torazame. The sequence continues at coordinate 5,957,485 of NC_092722.1, forward strand.
CCACCCCCCCACACCCCCCACCATCGCCCCGCTCCACCCCCCCCACCATCGCCCCGCTCCACCCCCCCCACCATCGCCCCGCTCCACCCCCCCATCCCCCCCACCATCACCCCCGCTCCACCCCCCCCACACCCCCCACCATCACCCCGCTCCACCCCCCCACCCCCCCCACCATCGCCCCGCTCCACCCCCCACCATCGCCCCGCTCCCCCCCACCCCCACCCACCATCGCCCCGCTCCACCCCCCCACCCTCCCCACCATCACCCCCGCTCCACCCCCCCACCCCCACCCCACCATCGCCCCGCTCCCCCACCCCCACCCACCATTGCCTCGCTCTACCCCGCTCCACCCCCCCCCACCATCACCCCGCTCCATCCCCCCCATCCCCACCCCACCATCACCCCGCTCCACCCCACCCACCATTACCCTGCTCCACCCCCCCACCCCCACCCCACCATCGCCCCGCTCCACCCCCCCACCCCCACCCCACCATCTCCCCGCTCCACCCCCCCACCCCCACCCCACCATCGCCCCGCTCCACTCCCCCACCCCCACCCCACTATCGCCCTGCTCCATCCCCCCCACCCCCACCCACCATCGCCCCGCTCCACCCATCCGCACCCCCACCCACCATCGCCCCCCCAACCCACCATCGCCTCGCTCCAACCCCCCCCCACCCCCACCCCCCATCGCCCCGCTCCACCCCCACCCCCACCCACCATCGCCCCGCTCCACCCAAACCCCCACCCCCCCCACCTTCACCCCCCATCGCCCCGCTCCACCCCCACCCCACCCCACCATCGCCCTGCTCCACCCCCACCCCCCCACCCCACCCCCCCACCGCCCCGCTCCACCCCCCCCACCCCACCATTGCCCCACTCCACCCCCCCACCCCCACCCCACCATCACCCCGCTCCACCCCCCCACTCCACCATCGCCCCGCTCCACCCCCCACCCCCCAACGCCCCGCTCCACCCCCCCACCCCACCATTGCCCCGCTCCACCCCCCCACCCCCACCCCACCATCGCCCTGCTCCACCCCCACCCCCACCCCCCCACCCCACCCCACCACCGCCCCGCTCCACCCCCCCACCCCACCGCCCCACCATCGCCCCACTCCACCCCCCCACCCCCACCCCACCATCGCCCCGCTCCACCCCCCCACCCCACCATCGCCCCGCTCCACCCCCCCACCCCCCCATCGCCCCGCTCCACCCCCCCACCCCCCCACCCCCCCACCCCACCATCGCCCCGCTCCACCCCCTCCACCCCCATCTCACCATTGCCCCGGTCCCCCCCCACCCCACCCCCCATCGCCCCGCTCCACCCCCCCCCACCCCCACCCCACCATCGCCCCGCTCCACCCCCCTACCCCCACCCCACCATCGCCCCGCTCCACCCCCCCTACCCCCATCCCACCATCGCCCCGCTCCCCCCCACCCCCACCCACCATCGCCCCGCTCCACCCACCCCCACCCACCATCGCCCCGCTCCACCCCCCTACCCCCACCCCACCATCGCCCCGGTCCCCGAGAAGGGACCTGTCCGGAATATCACAGACCTCGGTGAACAGGTGCATAAAGCCGTCACGGAGGCCCTCTATACCCGGTCAGCACAATGCACCCACTTCAATTTGGACCCAGCCCACCGGGATGTCCAGGCATGGGGCTCGCCGCCATTGCCGGGTGCCTGTCGGGATGTCCCAGGTCCAGGGGCGATCGATGGGATGCACGGCCCCCATCAGCACTGACCCATGATACCGGTCTTCACAAACTGAAAAGGGCTCCCCTTGATGAGCTGCACATCATGCACGTTACTAAGTGACTGTGCCCCCCCTCAGTGACTGTGCCCTAACTCAGTGACTGTGCCCCCCCCTTGGTGACTGTGCCCCCCCCTCAGTGACTGTGACCCCCCTCAGTGACTGTGCCCCCCCCTCAGTGACTGCGCCCCCCCTCAGTGACTGTGCCCCCCCTCAGTGACTGTGCCCCCCCTCAGTGACTGTGCCCCCCTCAGTGACTGTGCCCCCCCTCAGTGACTGCGCCCCCCCTCAGTGACTGTGCCCCCCCTCAGTGACTGTGCCCCCCCCTCAGTGACTGTGCCCCCCCCTCAGTGACTGTGCCCCCCCTCAGTGACTGTGCCCCCCCCACAGTGACTGTGCCCCTCCCTCGGTGACTGTGCCCCTCCCTCGGTGACTGTGGACCCCCCTCGGTGACTGTGCCCCCCCACACTGACTGTGACCCCCCTCAGTGACTGTGCCCCCCCCTCAGTGACTGTGCCCCTCCCTCGGTGACTGTGGACCCCCCTTGGTGACTGTGGACCCCCCTCAGTGACTGTGCCCCCCCCTCAGTGACTGTAGACCCCCCTCAGTGACTGTGTCACCCCCTCAGAGACTGTGCCCCCCCCCCCCCCCCCAGTGACCCTGCGACTGCGCCAACCTCTCGAGCGCCACTGCTAAGTCCAGGTGGCCCTGGTACATTTCTGCCTGCGACTGGGCAGCCCTGTCCTGGGCCTGGGCCACCGCTCGCACAGAGTGCCTCAGACCGTGGATATCCTGACCCATGGCCGATACCTTCGCCCCCAAGGCCTGCACTGTGGACTCCACCTGTGCGCTGTCAGCCTGGGTAACACTCCTCCAGCTGCACCCACAGGCGTTGGATGGCTGCTGACGGCTCCTCGTGTAGTCCCTGGCTCCGTGACTGCATCTCCACTATCGATGGGACCGCCCGGTCCAGAAGCCCAAAACCTGACTGGACGGCAGCTAGTCCACAAGTTCAGGCCACCCTCCGACCGTCCGCCCACCTCGGCCTGATGTATCGCAGCAACTGTGTGGTGCCCACCCAATAGTGCCCAGGGCCTCTTGACTAACGTTCCCAGCCGTGGTGAGTGTCTCTGGGATGGTGGAGGGTGACAGCTGTGCAGGGAGTCACTGTCGTCCGGGTTGTCTCGGGCTGGCGTTTGGGGGCTCCCTTTGCTATCCGCTGGGACTCCTCGCTGGAATCCGCTTGGGGTTGGGGTCAGGAACAGGGGACACCAGGAGGGCCCAGGCCCGTCCTGCAAACACAAGACATGACGCATGATTGGACCCCGGGTTGGGGTGGTGTGGGTGAGGTGGGGTGGGGGAGGTGAGGGGGAGGTGGGGTGGTGAAGGGGCGGCAAGGGGAATGTGCCACGCCTGCCATAGGGATACCGCAACTCAGCGGGATCTCACTTGTGGGGAGAGTGGGGGGGGAGACAGAGAGCCCACGATGTTCAGCTGTCGGACACGTGCAGCACGGGCGTGCTGGGCCGCTGTTGTGAGTGTATAATCTCGGCCATGTTTCCAGCCCTGATGGAGTGCTGAACCATGGGAGGTGCTGGCTACTGAATATGGTGTGGACCTCCTGGTAGATCCCTGGCATTATTGGGTGAAGAAAGTGGGAGAGCTCCAATGCTGTCAGCTTGCAGCCAAACGCAGTCAGACGGTGTTGGAAATGATTGTCAAGGATGATCGCGAAGAAACAGGATCAAATCTATTCAATTAATCCTGAAGTGATTTCAGTAATTACTGCTTAATCTGAATAAAAATATAGAGCCACAAGAAGTGATAAAGCGGGCGTTTAAAGTTTGACTTCGAAACAAGTTAAAATATCACTTTTTAGTTTTAACACCTCAGTTAATAATAAAATATTGATATGAATCAGAAAGCACCATCTGAAGCTGACATTTTTAGCAGTAACACCACATGTTTTACCTCACTGGTACAATCACGTAAGCTTCACTTTTATCGTAAAACACATTTGCAATTAAATTACGGTTATAAATTTATTCCTCACAAATTAATTAACTTGCAGAAAGGAGCAGTGAGTCCAGGGGGAAATACTTTTATTCAGATTACTCCCTGTTTTGCAGCAGAACGCAGTAAAACCGACCATTACATTTATTTCACCTCGTCATCTTTAAAATGTCAATCTTCCTGGTGTTGGGGGAAAGCAGCCTTTGAGCGGTGACACATTTTGGGGAGAATCACAAAGCGGAGAGACTCCGACACAAAGCGGGAGCTGGTGGGATTTCAGATCGGATTGAGGGTCGCTCGCTCCTGGTGTGGACATGGATGTTCCCAAGCTCGAGTGTGATTTCTCCTGTCTCTCTCTCTCTCTGCCTTTCCCAAGGGCAGCTATCTCCTGACCATGGATACAATCCTTCAGCCTGGTATCAGTCAGTGACCCGCAGGGGTGGCCACAGAAGAAGATATTTATGGAAAGTGTTTAACAAAAAGGCCAAAATGGAGGTATAACTTACCATAAATAAGGAGAAATATTTGAGTGGAGTATTTTGCTTTCATTAAAGTGAAAGCATTAAAGCCTCTTGATCCCTGTTCCTTATAAGAGGTCAAACAATTACATATCAAACAAATACTTTACACTGAGGGCAGCACGGTGGACAGTGGTTAGCACTGCTGCCTCACGCGCCGAGGTCCCAGGTTCGATCCCAGCCCCGGGTCACTGTCCGTGTGGAGTTTGCACATTCTCCCCGTGTCTGCGTGGGTTTCACCCCCACAACCCAAAGATGTGCAGGGTAGGTGGATTGGCCACGCTAAATTGCCCCTTAATTGGAAAAAGAATAATTGGGTACTCTAAATTATGAAAAAGCAAATAAGAAAAAACAAATACTCTGCACTGAACATATGATTCAACACGATTTTATTCACTAAACGTGAATCAAATGGACTTTGGATTCAAATCTTATGTGATACAAATTATCACAGCTTTAGACGTAAGTAGATATTACCCCTTTGAACTGTCCAAGTTCCTCTCCGAGGTCTGTTCTGCTCGCTGAGCCTTCCCTCAGGGTGCTTCATGTGTGAGGTGGCTCCCATGGGTCATCGCTAAAGAAAGGGTCTCGGATCTCTGATTTTTAGACTTTTCTGTTATGCATATTCCATAGAAAGGTGAGACTGTTGTACCAAATGAGGTCTTTCTTGTAACACAGTACATCCTTCACATGGTTTTCCACTAGTCAGACATTGTGCTCACAGGTGCAGATTTCTTCAGTGAAAAGTCCCTGTTTTTGCACAGACCTGTAGGAGGTAATTTTAGCAAAGGCTGGGGCTCATTGCGACAGACCATAATAATAAGATGGAGTGTAAAGCACTTTGCAGAGGAGATGACAATAGGACCAGTGTTGGACAGAGTCAGCGATTGGTATTTACAGGGTTGATTCACACTCCGTCACATGAAGCAAACTGCAGGTTGTGTACCCTATTTGCTCATGTTCTCTATGTTTCCAGCGATCACTAATTAATTTTTCAGCATTTGTTTCAGTTGCTAACATACTACGACAGTGCAGAACTCGGAGATCACAGAGGATGTTTAAAATGGAGCGGGCGGACTTTCTAACTCATCCTGGTCTTTTGAAATGATAAAATGCTGGAATTTTCAGCCATAGGAACACGAGGAAGAACAGGAGAAGCTGGCCATCAGTCCCTCGAGCCCTCTTCACCATTTAATCAACTTCTACCTCAGCTGCACCTTCCTGAACCATCCCCAAGATCTGAGGTGCAGTTGGCTGTAATCCACAAAGGACCAGAGGTGTCACTCTCCCAATCCCATGCGCTTTAACTTTACATATTAATCTGATATGGAGACCTTGTCGAAAGCTTTCTGAAAGTCTAAATAAACCACATCTACCGGTTCTCCCTGGTCAACCCTATTAGTTGCATCTTTAAAGAATTCTAGTAGATTTGTCAAGCATGATTCTCCTTTCGTAAATCCGTGCTGACTTTGTCTGATTTCACTTCTGCTTTCCAAATGCTGTGCTATGAAATCCATGATAATGGACTCCAGCAACGTCCCTATTGCCGACGGGAGGCTCATTGGTCTACGGTTCCCTGTTTTCTCTCTACCTCCCTTTTTGAATAACGACATTACTGAATCCTCCGCACCTTCAGGGGCAAAGCCGGCACCAGCAGGGTTGACGCCGCGCCAGCGGGCATCAAAGGGTTTGGCGCCGCGCCAACCAGTGCCGAAGGGCCTCCGCCAGCCGGCGTGAGTTGCCGCATGCCCGGGAGCACCAGCGTGTGCTGGCGTCATCCCAGCGCATGAGCAGGGGGGGGTTCATCTCCTCCCCGGCCATGGCGGAGGTCCACAGCAGCCGGTGCAGAGGATAAGAGTGCCCCCACGGCACAGGCCTGCCCGCGGATTGGTGGGCCCCGATCGTGGGCCAGGCCACCGTGGGGGCAGCCCTCGGGGACAGATCCCCCCGCGCCCCGCCGAGGACCCTGGAGGCCGCCCGTGGAGCCACGTCCCGCCGGTAAGTACCAGGTCTAACACCTCAGAGGGCAGCGAGGCTATATGGGTAGAGATCAGGAATAAGAAGGGTGCAGTCACAATGTTGGGGGTTTACTACAGGCCTCTCAACAGCCAGCGGGAGATAGAGGAACAGATAGGTAGACAGATTTTGGAAACGAGTAAAAACAACAGGGTTGTTGTGATGGGATACTTTAACCTCCCCAATATTGACTGGGATTTACTTAGTGCTGGGGCTTGGACGGGGCAGAGTTTGTAAGGAGCATCCAGGAGGGCATCTTAAAACAATATGTAGATAGTTCAACTAGGGAAGGGGCTGTACTGGACCTGGTATTGGGGAATGAGCCCGGCCAGGTAGTAGAAGTTTCAGTAGTGGAGCATTTCGGTAACAGTGACCACAATTCAGTAAGTTTTAAAGTGCTGGTGGACAAGGATAAGAGTGGTCCTAGGGTGAATGTGCTAAATTGGGGGAAGGCTAATTATAACAATATTAAGCAGGAACTGAAGAATCTATATTGGGGGCGGATGTTTGAGGGTAAATCAACATCTGACATGTGGGAGGCTTTAAAATGTCAGTTGAAAGGAATTCAGGGTTTGCACATTCTCCCCATGTTTGCGTGGGTTTCGCCCCCACAACCCAAAGATGTGCAAGGTAGGTGGATTGAACATGCTAAATTTCCCCTTAATTGGAAAAAATGAATTGGGTACTCTAAATTTATTTAAAAAAAAGAAAGGAATTCAGGACCGGCATGTTCCTGTGAGGAAGAAGGATATATATGGCAAATTTCGGGAACCTTGGATATCGAGAGATATTGTAGGCCTCGTCAAAAAGAAAAAGGAGGCATTTGTCAGGGCTAAAAGGCTGGGAACAGACGAAGCCTGTGTGGAATATAAGGAAAGTAGGATGGAACTTAAGCAAGGAGTCAGGAGGGCTAAAAAGGGTCACAAAAAGTCATTGGCAAATAGGGTTAAGGAAAATCCCAAGGCTTTTTACACGTACATAAAAAGCAAGAGGTTAGCCAGGGAAAGGGTTGGCCCACTGAAGGATAGGCAAGGGAATCTATGTGTGGAGCCAGAGGAAATGGGTGAGGTACTAAATGAATACTTTGCATCAGTATTGACCAAAGAGAAGGAATTGGTGGATGTTGAGTCTGGAGAAGGGTGTGTAGATAGCCTGGGTCACATTGTGATCCAAAAAGACGAGGGGCAGGATTCTCCGGGAATCGGCGGGGCGGGCAGAACCGGTGCAGTGGAGTGGCGGGAACCACTCTGGCGCCGGAGCGGTTTGCGCCCCACTGGCCAGCGTGGAAGGCCTTTGGTGCCACGCCAGCCAGGGTCGAAGGGACTCCAGCCAGCCGGCGCAGGTCCACGCATGCGCGGGAGCGTCAGCATCTGCTGATGTCATCCCCGGGCATGCCCACATGGAGTCACATCCGCACCGGGAATGGCGGATGACCACGGCCTCCGGTGCGGAAGGAATAGAGTGCCCCCATGGCACAGACCCGCCCGCGGATCAGTGGGCCCCGACCGCGGGCCAGGTCACCCGTGGGGGCCCATCCCGGGGCCAGATCCCCCCCGCGACCCCCCAATAACCCCGGAGCCCGCGCGCGCTGCCAGGTCCCGCCAGTAAGGGACCAACTCCAATGTACGCCATTGGGACCGGCTACAGGCGGGCGGGACTTTGGCCCATCGCGGGCCGGAGAATTTGAGTGGCCCCGGGGCCCATTGAGTCGCGCCAGACCTCGCCATTCTCCGAGGCGGGCGGCGCGACTCACACCACGCCGGTTTTTGGGGGTTGGGAGAATTCGGAGGCCGGTGGGGGCGGGATTCACGCCGACCCACGGCTCTGACACGGCGGGGGGTTGGAGAATCCCACCCGAGGTGTTGGGCGTCTTGAAAAATATTCAGGTGCATAAGTCCCCAGGGCCTAATGGGATGTACCCCAGATTACTGAAGGAGGCAAGAGAGGAAATTGCTTTGGATCCTCACTGTCTTCAGGTGATGTCCCAGAGGACTGGAGAATAGCCACTGTTGTTCTTTTGTTTAAGAAGGGTAGCAATGGTAATCCAGGGAACTACAGGCCGGTGAGCCTTACATCAGTGGTAGGGAAATTATTGGAGAGTATTCTTCGAGACAGGATCTACTCCCCTTTGGAAGCAAGTGGACGTAATAGCGAGAGGCAGCACGGTTTTGTTAAGGGGAGGTCGTGTCTCACTAACTTGATAGAGTTTTTCGAGGAGGTCACAAAGATGATCGATGCAGGTAGGGAAGTGGATGTTGTCTATATGGGCTTCAGTAAGGCCTTTGACAAGGTCCCTCATGGCAGACTGGTACAAAAGGCGAAGTCAAACGGGATCAGGGGTGAGCTGGCAAGATGGATACAGAACTGGCTAGGTTATAGAAGGCAGAGAATAGCAATGGAAGGGTGCTTTTCTGATTGGAGGGCTGTGACTAGTGGTGTTCTGCAGGGTTCAGTGTTGGGACCTTTGCTGTTTGTAGTATATATAAATGATCTGGAGGAAAATGTAACTGGTTTGATTAGTAAGTTTGCGGACGACACAAAGGTTGGTGGAATTGCGGATAGCGATGAGGACTGTCAGAGGATACAGCAGGATTTAGATTGTTTGGAGACTTGGGCGGAGAGATGGCAGATGGAGTTTAATCCGGACAAATGTGAGGTAATGCATTTTGGAAGGTCTAATGCAGGTAGGGAATATACAGTGAATGGTAGAACCCTCAAGAGTATTGACAGTCAGAGAGATCTAGGTGTACAGGTCCACAGGTCATTGAAAGGGGCAACACAGGTGGAGAAGGTAGTCAAGAAGGCATATGGCATGCTTGCCTTCATTGGCCGGGGCATTGAGTATAAAAAATGGCATGTCATGTTGCAGCTATATAAAACCTTAGGTCACTCTTGGAGTATAGTGTTCAATTCTGGTCGCCAGATTACCAGAAGGATGTGGAGGCTTTGGAGAGGGTGCAGAAGATATTTACCAGGATGTTGCCTGGTATGGAGGGCATTAGCTATGAGGAGCGGTTGAATAAACTTGGTTTGTTCTCACTGGAACGAAGGAGGTTGAGGGGCGACCTGATAGAGGTCTACAAAATTATGAGGGGCATAGACAGAGTGGATAGTCAGAGGCTTTTCCCCAGGGTAGAGGGGTCAATTACTAGGAGGCATAGGTTTAAGGTGCGAGGGGCAAGATTTAGAGATGTACGAGGCAGGTGTTTTACACAGAGGGTAGTGGGTGCCTGGAACTCGCTGCTGGAGGGGGTGGTGGAACCTGCTTCGACGTTTTTTTCGTTTAAGGGGAATCTTGACAAACACATGCATAGGATGGGAATAGAGGGACACGCACCCGGAAGTGCAGAAGATTTTAGTTTAGTCGGGCAGCATGGTCGGCACAGGCTTGGAGGGCCGAAGGGCCTGTTCCTGTGCTGTACTTTTCTTTGTTCTTTGTTTGCTTCCTCAACTTATTGGTCCAGAAAACCATGAGAAGAGATTGAGGAGACTGGGCTTGTATTCTCCAGAGTTCAGACGAATGAAGGGTGATCACATTGAAGCAAACTCAATTCTTACAATTCTTGCAAGTCTACTATACTATTTTGCACCTCATAGAGCTTTGATCTTTGCCTGTGCACAAAATATATATTTAAGCAGCAGAGCTCAAAGTAACGATATTTGTTCTATGTTGAATAAAAGTACATGATGTAGTGATTTATCTTGCTGTGCAACCAGTTTAAAATTGCATTGTGCTTGCTTGGCCAACAGTCTAAATAATGTGTAAAGAAAGCTGGAAGCTGATGTGGCCTCGGGTATGTCACCCATTTGTTTCATCTTTGGGAGATTGGTTCAAATTTGTCGTAAAAACTGTGGGGTTAAACATACCCTTCTAACTGTAAACTAAGTTGAATTGGTTTGAGTCACCGTTCTCCAGTTAATGCATGCAAAAATACAGTGCAAATCTTTGCGTAACTTTACCCTCATTGGTACTTAGTGGGATTTCATGGACAGATCATTGACAGACAGAAAATATCATGCCTATGCAGTTGGAAGTGATGTTCTGATGCTATGAATGACTAACTCTAATTAAGTTAATTACTCTAATTGGGCGGCACGGTAGCACAGTGGTTAGCACTGTTGCTTCACAGCTCCAGGGTCCCAGGTTCGATTCCCGGCTTGGATCACTGTCTGTGCGGAGTCTGCACGTTTTCCCCGTGTCTGCGTGGGTTTCCTCCGGGTGCTCCGGTTTCCTCCCACAAGTCCTGAAACACGTGCTTGTTGGGTAATTTGGACATTCTGAAATGAAATGAAAATCGCTTATTGTCACAAGTAGGCTTCAAATGAAGTTACTATGAAAAGCCCCTAGTCGCCACATTCCGGCACCTGTTCGGGGAGGCTGTTACGGGAATTGAACCATGCTGCTGGCCTGCCTTGGTCTGCTTTCAAATCCAGCGATTTAGCCCTGTGCTAAACAGCCCCTGCTGAATTCTGAATTCTCCCTCTGTGTACCCGAACAGGCGCTGGAATGTGGCGACTAGGGGATTTTCACAGTAACTTCATTGCAGTGTTAATGTAAGCCTACTTGTGACAATAAAGATTATTATTATTATTAAACGAGTTAGATGCAGGAAGAATGTTTCCCCTGGCTGGTGAAGTGTAGAATGGTTCCCCTGGCTCGAGGGCTGTAGAATGGTTCCTCTGGCTGGTGAGGTATAGAATGGTTCCCCTGGCTGGTGGGCTGTAGAACGGTTCCTCTGGCTGGTGTCATGGGAGTATCCCGTCAAGAAGGACTTTTGTCTTGTCACATGGTTTCAATGATGTCGTTGTGTGGGTGTAGCTGAGCTGGGGCTGGGAGGTTTGTTTTACTTTCAGTTTTGGACTCAGCTGTGGACTCAGACAGGAGAAAGAAGTGTTTTGGCCTGGCTCTATCTTTATTTTAAAGAGTTGTTTCAGAAAAAACACCATTGATTGTAGCTACCTGCTCTGGTAACTTAAGAGATATCGTTTGCTTTCCGGAAGGGTTTAAACCTGCTGCTGAGACGGGAACAGAGTCTCAGGAAAAGTCAGACTTATTCAAGTGAGAATGCAGAGTGCTGGGCCACGCCCTTGGGTTTTTGGTTTATGGGATTTTGTTTTCGAATTGGAACAGTTAAGGGGGAATTCATTAAGTGTTATACACAGATTACTGCAGCTGTGTGGTGCCTTTATGTTTGTCATTGATAAAAATTCTTGCTGTTTGGTTATATATAAATGTTAAGTTCATAGAATAAAGCTTATTTTGATTAAAGTGTTGAGGAAGACTGTTGAATCACTCCTGAGGCTCTTGTCTCACCCTCGCCAAATTCAACATAAGGGTTGTAGGTCAGCTGGACTTCATAATGTACTTTGGAGTTTCTGACCCCTGACCCATAACACTGGTGAAGTGTAGAATGGCTCCCCCTGGCTGGAGGGCCGTCGAATGGTTCCCCCTGGCTGGAGGGCCGTCGAATGGTTCCCCCTGACTGGAGGGCCGTCGAATGGTTCCCCCTGGCTGGAGGGCTGGAGAATGGTTCCCCCTGGCTGGAGGGCTGGAGAATGGTTCCCCCTGGCTGGAGGGCTGTCGAATGGCTCCCCCTTGCTGGAGGGCTGGAGAATGGTTCCCCCTTGCTGGAGGGCTGTTGAATGGTTCCCCCTTGCTGGAGAATGGTTCCCCCTGGCTGGAGGGCTGGAGAAACAGGGGACACAGTCTCAGAATAAGGGGTAGGCCTTTTCGGACTGAGGTGAGGAGGAATTTCTTCAGTCGGACTGTGACGAATCTTTGGAATTTACTTCCCTGGAAAGCTGAGGAGCTCTTATTCAAGACAGAGATTGATAGAATACTAAATTTTATAGATAGCATGGGATATAGGGATGGTGTAGGAAAATTCTAGTTGAATGACGGAAGGCTGGAGGGGAAAATGGCTTTTTTGCTGCTATCTGGGTGGATCGGTAGCACAGTGGTTAGCACTGTTGCTTCACAGCGCCAGGGACCCGGGTTTGATTCCCGGCTTGGGTCACTGTCTGTCCGGAGTCTGCACGTTCTCCCCGTGTCTGCGTGGGTTTCCTCCGGGTGCTCCAGTTTCCTCCCACAAGTCCCGAAAGCCGTGTTCGTTAGGTGAATTGGACATTCTGCATTCTCCCTCAGTGTACCCGAACAGGCGCCGGAATGTGGCGACTAGGGGCTTTTCACAGTAACTTCATTGCAGTGTTAATGTACGCCTACTTGTGACAATAAAGATTATTATTATTATTTCCTATGTTTCTATAACATCGCTAGGCTCACTGCTCAGTGAGGACTGTTTCTGAGGTTGCCGTTTACACATCCTCACTTCATTAATAATTCACTGTTTCCTGCTCATAGAATTCACAGTGCAGAAGGAGGCCATTCGGCCCATCAAGTCTGCACCGGTTATCGGAAAGGGCACCCTACCCAAGGGAAAGAGCACCCTACCCAAGACATGATACTGCTATCAGGTCCTCGTGTATAAGATCGGGAGTGTTTTTTTTATTATTTCATAGCATGGGCAACAGATGCTGGCCTTGCCTGCAGTGCCCATCCCAAATTCCCTTTGATTTAAATGTCTTGTTTGGCCATTTCAGAGGCCGTTAAGAGTCGACCACATTGCTGCAGGCCTGTTGTCACATGGAGGCCTGACCAGACCAGGTAAGGTTGGAGATTTCTTTCTCTAAAGGGGGCATTAGTGAATCAGTTGGGTTTTAAATGAAATTGACAATAGTTATGTGGTCACTATTACTGAGATTAGCTTTCGATTTCAGATTTTATTAATTTAATTTAAATTAATAAATGAGTGGCACATGAACTCATGCCCCCGGAGCATTATCCTAGGCCGCTGGGCCACTAGTCCAATGATATTACCATGGCGCCTCTGCCTCCCCTTCAGATGGTTTATTGTTCTAATGCAGTGTGAAATAGACAGTGGATTTGAGGTAGGTTTATGTTCACTGCTCCCTAAGTACGTCTTTGTTGGGACATGCAGAGTAACGGCTGCACGTTTCTCCAAGTCAGACTGGAGAAAATATCAGAAGCAGCAAGTCCTGATGAGATTGTTGCGACTGGACAGCTATGAGTTCAGGTCACTCTCCTTGCCGTATACATCTGGGAGCACACACTGGACGATACACAGTGTCCACCTCGCTCCAGCTCTGAAGAAGAGCCATACGAACCCGAAACGTTAACTCTGTTTCTCTCTCCGTAGACGATGCCGCGGCTGCTGAGACTTTGCAGCATTTTCTGTTTTTAGTTCAGATTTCCAGCATCTGCAGTATTTTGCTTCTACACAATAGAGGCCAACAGAGACACACCTGGGAGTTACAGGCTGCGAGATTCACTCATGGGATGAGAGCGGTGCTCGCTGGGCCTGCATTTATTGTCTATCCCTAATTGCCCTTGAACTGAGTGGCTTGCGAGATTATTTCAGAGGGGCAGGTAAGAGTCAACCACATTGCTGTGGGTCTGGAGTCACATGTCAGCCAGACCGAGTAAAGACAGCAGATTTCCTTCCCTAAAGGACAGTGATGAACCAGCTGGGTCGAATGATGAAAAGTATCTTCTGAAGAAGAGATACGAGGGAATGTGAAAGTTAACACACAACAACAACTTATATTTACATAGCACCACGGAGCCACGTAAGGAGATATTTGGCCAGGTGACGAAAAGCTTGATTACAGAGGCAGGTTTTATGAAATGTCTTACGGGAGGTAACGGGGTATAGAGGGAGTTGGAAGTACACCATACCTTGGAGCCTGGCAACTGAGGGCACGGCAACCAATGGTGGAGCAATTATGTTTGGGAATGCACAAGAGCGCAGTACCACAGTGGTTAGTACTGTTGCTTCACAGCGCCAGGGTCCCAGGTTCGATTCCCGGCTTGGGTCACTGTCTGTGCGGAGTCTGCACGTTCTCCCCGTGTCTGCGTGGGTTTCCTCCGGGTGCTCCGGTTTCCTCCCACAGTCCTGAAAGACGTGCTTGTTAGGTGAATTGGACATTCTGAATTCTCCCACTGTACCCGAACAGGTGCCAGAATGTGGCGACTAGGGGCTTTTCACAGTAACTTCACTGCAGTGTTAATGCAAGCCTACATGTGACACTAATAAAGATTATTAGGGACCAGAATTAGAGGAGTGTAGATATCTAGGAGGATGGTGGATCTGGCAAAAATCACAGAGATAGGGAGGGGTGAGGCCAAGGAAGGATTTGAAAACAATGTGAATATTTAAAAATCAGCTTGACCAGGAGCCAATGTGGACCAGTGAAGAACAGTGGGTGATAGGGGAACGGGGCTTCCGTGAGGTAAGACACAGGCAGCAGCTTGAGATGACTTCAGGTTTACAGATGGTTGAATGTGCGAGACCTGTCAGGTGATGAACGGTTACTGCCTTATCATCATGAAAGGTGATGTCCCCTTTAAGACCAGGCTTGGAACCCTGGGGACACCGCCTCTGGCTCCGCCCATCTGTGAGCCATATATAAAGGGCTGCCTTGTGGGCTGTGCAGCAGTTAGCACATGTCTCAGCTCTAGCATAGTTCTTAGTCTAATAAAGCCTTCTTTACCGTTTACACTCTAAGCTCGTTATTGAGGGTACCTCAATTTATTAGACTAAACTAGATTCAGGATGGACGCAGGCCTAAAACCAGAGAAGCTCAATCTGGAAGCACCGACACCGGAGGCAAAGGAAATTTTAAAATACTGGTTGCGGTGCTTCGAGGCCTACCTGGACTCCGCAGAGACTCCCATCCTGGGGCCACGCAAGCTGCGTCTACTCCACGCCCGGGTGAGTCACAGAATCTCCGCCACGCTCGAAAAGGCGACGGCTTATCAAGAGGCAGTCGAGTTACTCCGCAAGCGGTTTGTCAAACCCATCAACGAGTTACACGCCAGGCATCTGCTCTCTACCTGCCGGCAGCGCTCGGGGCAATCGCTAGACGAATTCGTCGAGAAACTCACCGCGCTTGCCAGGGACTGTGACCATCAGGATGTGACAGGGGAAGTCCATGTGAACCTGCACATCAGAGACGCTTTTGTGTCCGGCATCCGCTCGACCTACAACCGGCAGCGGCTGCTCAAAAACGGGGCAAAAGACCTCCAGGACACGCTAACGCTCGCCTCCTCGCTGGAGGTGGCCCGACATAACTTGGGTACGTACCCCGCAGACTCTGCGAGCCCTATTACAGGCCTGCGCCACGCGGCGACCCACTCACCATGGGGGCACACCATGCTACTTCTGCGGGCAGGGCCAGCACCCACGCCCACGCTGCCCAGCCCGCTCCGCAATCTGCAGCGACTGCGGGAAGAAAGGGCATTTTGCGAGGGCCAGACCCAGGGGCCAGAAAAACAAAGAACAGCCGGCCCGAAAATCAGGCTCTCAGGCCCGCAGGCCTCGCAATGCTGCTGCGCACCGACCCGACACGCCCCCTTCTGACGCGTCATCAGCCTCGTGTGAATCATGGGAGCGGCCATCTTGGCGGTGGCCATCTTCTCGACCCGACACGTGCGACCGACGGCGGCGGCCATTTTACGAGTCCAACTCGGCTGAGGACTCCGTCTACCCGTGAGTGGGTGCGATCACCCTCGACCAAACTCGGCCAAAACACCCGCAGACCTCTATGATGCAGGTCCAGGTCAACGGGCACGACACTGCATGCCTCTTCGACTCCGGGAGCATGGAGAGCTTTATCCACCCTGAAACGGTAAGGCGCTGCTCCCTACGCACCCATCCCGCATCCCAAACCATAGCCCTCGCATGCGGGTCCCACTCTGTACAAATCAAGGTGTACTGTATTGCAGATCTCGCGATCCAGGGCGCTAAATACACCCGTTTCAAATTTTATATCCTCCCTCACCTCTGTGCCCCCTGCTGCTCAGACTGGATTTCCAGTGCAGCCACCGAAGCCTGACACTGAAGTTCGGCGGACCCTTGCCCCCCCTCACGGTATGCTGCTTTGCGACACTGAAAGTCGCACCCCCCTCGCTATTCGCGAACCTCACTCCTGACTGTAAGCCCGTCGCCACCAGGAGCCGGTGCTACAGTGCCCAAGATATGGCTTTTATCAAGTCAGAGGTCCAGCGTTTACTGGGAGAGGGGGTCATCGAGGCTAGCAACAGCCCTTGGAGAGCGCAAGTGGTGGTAGTCCGGTCCGGGGAGAAGAAACGGATGGTCGTGGATTATAGCCAGACCATAAACCGATTCACACAGCTTGATGCGTACCCCCTTCCTCGCATCGCGGAAATGGTAAATCGGATCGCCCAATACCGAGTCTTTTCCACGGTCGACCTCAAATCCTCCTACCACCAGCTCTCCATCCGACCAAAAGACCGCCCCTATACTGCCTTTGAAGCAGCCGGCTGGCTCTTCCACTTCCTCAGGGTCCCCTTCGGTGTCACAAATGGTGTCTCCGTCTTTCAAAGGGCGATGGACCAAATGGTGGACCAGTACGGTTTGCGGGCTACATACCCGTACTTGGACAATGTCACCATCTGCGGCCATGACCAGCAGGACCATCTGGCTCCGCCCATCTGTGAGCCATATATAAAGGGCTGCCTCATGGGCTGTGCAGCAGTCAGCATATGTCTCAGCTCTAGCATAGTTCTTAGTCTAATAAAGCCTTCTTTACCGTTTACACTCTAAGCGTCGTTATTGAGGGTACCTCAATTTATTAGACTAAACGAGATTCAGGATGGACGCAGGCCTAAAACCAGAGAAGCTCAATCTGGAAGCACCGACACCGGAGGCAAAGGAAATTTTAAAATACTGGCTGCGGTGCTTCGAGGCCTACCTGGACTCCGCAGAGACTCCCATCCTGGGGCCACGCAAGCTGTGTCTACTCCACGCCCGGGTGAGTCACAGAATATCCGCCACGCTCGAAAAGGCGACGACATTTGAAGAGGCAGTCGAGTTACTCCGCAAGCGGTTTGTCAAACCCATCAACGAGGTACACGCCAGGCATCTGCTCTCTACCTGCTGGCAGCGCTCGGGGCAATCGCTAGACGAATTCGTCGAGAAACTCACCGCGCTTGCCAGGGACTGTGACCATCAGGATGTGACAGGGGAAGTCCATGTGAACCTGCACATCAGAGACGCTTTTGTGTCCGGCATCTGCTCGACCTACAACCGGCAGCGGCTGCTCAAAAACGGGGCAAAAGACCTCCAGGACACGCTAACGCTCGCCTCCTCGCTGGAGGTGGCCCGACATAACTTGGGTACGTACCCCGCAGACTCTGCGAGCCCTATTACAGGCCTGCGCCACGCGGCGACCCGCTCACCATGGGGGCACACCATGCTACTTCTGCGGGCAGGGCCAGCACCCACGCCCATGCTGCCCAGCCCGCTCCGCAATCTGCAGCGACTGCGGGAAGAAAGGGCATTTTGCGAGGGCCAGACCCAGGGGCCAGAAAAACAAAGAACAGCCGGCCCGAAAATCAGGCTCTCAGGCCCGCAGGCCTCGCAATGCTGCTGCGCACCGACCCGACACGCCCCCTTCTGACGCGTCATCAGCCTCGTGTGAATCATGGGAGCGGCCATCTTGGCGGTGGCCATCTTCTCGACCCGACACGTGTGACCGACGGCGGCGGCCATTTTACGAGTCCGACTCAGCTGAGGACTCCGTCTACCCGTGAGTGGGTGCGATCACCCTCGACCAAACTCGGCCAAAACACCCGCAGACCTCTATGATGCAGGTCCGGTTCAAAGGGCGCGGCACTGCATGCCTCTTCGACTCCGGGAGCACGGAGAGCTTTATCCACCCTGAAACGGTAAGGCGCTGCTCCCTACGCACCCATCCCGCATCCCAAACCATAGCCCTCGCATGCGGGTCCCACTCTGTACAAATCAAGGTGTACTGTATTGCAGATCTCGCGATCCAGGGCGCTAAATACACCTGTTTCAAATTTTATATCCTCCCTCACCTCTGTGCCCCCTGCTGCTCAGACTGGATTTCCAGTGCAGCCACCGAAGCCTGACACTGAAGTTCGGCGGACCCTTGCCCCCCCTCACGGTATGCTGCTTTGCGACACTGAAAGTCGCACCCCCCTCGCTATTCGCGAACCTCACTCCTGACTGTAAGCCCGTCGCCACCAGGAGCCGGTGCTACAGTGCCCAAGATATGGCTTTTATCAAGTCAGAGGTCCAGCGTTTACTGGGAGAGGGGGTCATCGAGGCTAGCAACAGCCCTTGGAGAGCGCAAGTGGTGGTAGTCCGGTCCGGGGAGAAGAAACGGATGGTCGTGGATTATAGCCAGACCATAAACCGATTCACACAGCTTGATGCGTACCCCCTTCCTCGCATCGCGGAAATGGTAAATCGGATCGCCCAATACCGAGTCTTTTCCACGGTCGACCTCAAATCTGCCTACCAGCTCCCCATCCGACCAAAAGACCGCCCCTATACTGCCTTTGAAGCAGCCGGCTGGCTCTTCCACTTCCTCAGGGTCCCCTTCGGTGTCACAAATGGGGTCTCCGTCTTTCAAAGGGCGATGGACCAAATGGTGGACCAGTACGGTTTGCGGGCTACATACCCGTACTTGGACAATGTCACCATCTGCGGCCATGACCAGCAGGACCATGACGCTAACCTCGAAAAGTTCCTCCAGACCGCCCGAGCCCTTAACCTGACCTATAACGAGGAAAAATGCATTTTCCACACCACCCGGCTAGCCATCCTCGGCTATGTCGTGGAAGACGGGGTCCTAGGTCCCGACCCTGACCGCATGCGCCCCCTTAAGGAACTCCCTCTCCCCCGCAGCCTCAAGGTCCTCAAATGGTACTTGGGGCTTTTCTCTTATTACGCCCGGTGGGTCCCCAAGTATGCGGACAAAGCCCGCCCACTCATAAAGACCACCATTTTTCCCCTCTCGTCTGAGGCTCAATTGGCCTTCAACCGCATCAAGGCCGACATCATCAAGGCCGCTATGCACATGGTGGACAAAACCATCCCTTTCCAGGTAGAGAGCGATGCATCAGACATCGCCCTGGCTGCTACCCTCAATCAGGAAGGCAGACCAGTAGCGTTCTTCTCCCGAACCCTCGCCGCCTCCGAGGTTCGACACTCTGCAGTCGAAAAGGAGGCACAAGCCATTGTGGAGGCTGTGCGGTGCTGGAGACACTACCTCGCCGGTAGGAGGTTTACCCTCATCACCGACCAACGGTCGGTCGCCTATATGTTCGATAACACGCAACGGGGTAAAATAAAAAACGATAAAAGTTTGAGGTGGAGGATCGAACTCTCCACCTACACGTACGAAATCAAGTATCGTCCAGGGGAGCTCAACGAGCCCCCAGATGCCCTGTCCCGCGGCACATGCACCAACGCACAGGAGGACCGCCTGCAAGCCATCCACAATGACCTCTGCCACCCGGGGGTTACCTGGCTCGTCCATTTTATCAAGTCCCGCAACCTACCTTACTCAACCAAGGAGGTCAATGCCATGGTCAGGGCCTGCCAGGTCTGTGCGGAGTGCAAACCGCACTTCTATCGGCCAGACAAGGTTCGGCTCGTGAAGGCCTCAGGTCCCTTTGAGCGACTGAGCGTGGACTTCAAGGGGCCCCTCCCGTCCACCGATCATTATGCCTATTTCCTCACCGTGATCGATGAGTTCTCCCATTCGCCATTCCCTGCCCCGACATGACCTCAGCCACGGTGATTAAGGCACTGCACAGCATCTTCACCCTGTTCGGTTTCCCTGCTTATATCCACAGCGACCGTGGTACATCGTTCATAAGCGATGAACTGCGTCACTATCTGCTCAGCAAAGGCATCGCCTCGAGCAGAACGACCAGTTATAACCCGCGGGGAAACGGGCAGGTGGAGGGGGAGAACGTGACAGTGTGGAAGGCTGTCCTTCTGGCCCTGTGGTCGAGAAGTCTCCCAACCACCCGCTGGCAGGAGGTCCTACCCGATGCCCTACACTCCATTAGGTCACTCCTCTGCACGGCCACGAATGAGACCCCTCACGACCGATTGTTTCTCTTCCCCAGGAAGTCTACCTCCGGGGTCTCGCTTCCACCTTGGCTGATGGCTCCGGGACCTGTTCTTCTCCGGAGGCACGCGAGGAGCCATAAAACGGACCGCCTGGTCGAAAAGGTCCGACTGCTCCATGCCAACCCCAGTTACGCCTACGTTGAGTACCCCGACGGCAGGCAAGATACGGTTTCCCTCCGGGATCTGGCACCCGCTGGAGCCTCCACCACAGCCGCCCCTTCCCGCGCCGCTCCCCTGCAGGACCCGTCGCCCCCTACAACACACCCCCCTTCCGGCCCTACCCCCCGTTGGTGAGCACCTATCGCGCGCCCCCCCCTTTACACATCCCGCCAGCACCGGCACCGCTACCCCCGGCCCTGCCTAGTCCCCCTGCCCCGACCCGGACCGAAGATCCGACCGCTGTGCTCCCGGATGTGCCCTCAACCGGGACGTCCGTGCCCGCCACACCACCGCCCGAATTGAGGAGGTCGAGGAGGACGATCCAGCCACCGAGACGGATGGACCTATGATGGCACTTCACCCCCGTCGGACTCTTTTTAAACAGGGGGTGAATGTGATGAACGGTTACTGCCTTATCATCATGTAAGGTGATGTCCCCTTTAAGACCGGGCTTGGAACCCTGAGGACTCCGCCTCTGGTTCCGCCCATCTGTGAGCCATATATAAGGGGCTGCCTCATGGGCTGTGCAGCAGTCAGCACATGTCTCAGCTCTAGCATAGTTCTTAGTCTAATAAAGCCTTCATTACCGTTTACTCTCTAAGCATCGTTATTGAGGGTACCTCAAGTCACCACATCTAGAAGTAACAATAGATGAGGGTTTCACCAGCAAATTAACTCTACAGTAATACTAATAATCACTTATTGTCACAACAGGGCTGAAGTTGAATGATTTTACAGAGGCCGAGAATGGTGGTCTTACAGATTACATAAATATGAGGTTGGAAACACAGCTTGGGATCAAAACCAGGATCAATATCCAGGAAATGATTTGGGGGAATGAATGGGGCCTGGAAATATAGGCTTGAGCCTATGTGAGAGCGTACAGAGGTATTGTGGTAATAATGTCCTACATGTGATTAAATTGTGCAGATTTCCATTACTTTATATATATCCACTGATTACATGCCCATTAACATTAACTACCTTGAGATTATGGTCTATAAAACGCCTCATAAATGGGGTCCTGTCCAACGGTTTCTGGAAAAACATTTTCAAGCGAAGATATTGAATATATGGAGCTGTAGATTCAGAAAGAAATAATTGATGCGGAGCTGATTGAATCAAACAGATACCAGGCAACGACTTCCTGTTTCATTGTATCTAATCCGGGCTCCATTTGATTGGGCCGGAATAAAGTTTTATGAAAGTCAACCTTTCCTAATTGTCTTCATGATTTATGAAGAAAAATTAGTCCAGTTGTGGCATTAAAGGCGGTTTGTATAAAATGGTCACGGTCTGTGTCATCTCAGTCCCTCGTCTCTCAACCACAAGGCTGTGGGTTCAAATCCCACTCCAGAACCTGAGGACAAAAGTCAAGCTGGCACTGCAGTGCAGTGGGTGCTCCATTGTCAGAGGTGCTGTCCTCTCAGAGGAGATGTTAAACTGAGACCCCGTCGACCTGCTTGTGGTAGTCGGTATTAGGGGTATTACGGTACCCTGAATAATGCTGTAAGACCATTGGTTTATTTTTATTCTTGTTCAGAAGCGAATGTTATGTTTTTCCACACGCGAGGTGACAGTCCTGGGAAAGGAATACTTTTCACATTTTATCCTGTTCAGGATGCTGCGTACTCCCAGCTCAGAGATGTCATTGCCCTTTACAGGAAATCAGCACAGAATCACATCGCTTGGACGGAGGCCATTCACTCCATCGTGCCTCTGCCAGCTCTTTGAACAATCCTTCCCCAGCAGACCCACTCTCCGACTCTAAATAACAGTTTTGTGTGCTGATCGCTGAGCTTGACTCGCCTGTCGAGTGAATTGGAGGCTGGGAGCTTACAGAGGGAAATAGTACAAAGGAGATGAATTGCGATCAGTGAAGACACAGTCATTGATTCTGGATGTCTCCGAATTCTATCATTTATCTATTAATTAGTCTCTCTGAAACTGCTGGGTTTATTAAAAGGAAGCTATCTTTCTGGGTTAGTTACCATTTGGGTTAGATATTATTTTGGGTTAGATATTATTCTGGGTTAGATGTTATTCTTTCACCGTTAAGATGTTTGGGGATGGCTAGCATCACATTCTCTTGACTTTATTACCTGTGACAATCCTCTGTGTTTATCAAGAATGTTAATCAAAAATTCTTACAGCAACTTCCAAATCCGCTTCCTCTGCCATCTCGAAGACCAAGGGCAGCAGGTACATGGGTCCGCGACCTCCCGCAAGTTTCCCTGCAAGCTGCACACCATCCTGCCCTGGAAACATATTGCTATTCATTCACCGTTCATTCAAAACCTAACAGCACTGTGGGTTCAGTGATTCAGTCAGGCAGCTCACCACCACCTTCTCTCGGGCAAGAGGGATGGTCAATAAATTCTGGCCCTGGCAGTGAGGCCCGGCACCTCGTGAACAAATAAAAATAAAATGAACTCTTTTCTGTGCAAATCCAGAACAAGGATACAAATACAGCTCGCAATCTGTCCCAGATAGGGGATACATTAACAATCTGAATCATGAAGATTTGGGAATTGTGTAAAAATGTTAAAAAGCCAAGTCCAAAGTCACTGGGCTGGAATCTCCGTTTTGGAGACTAAGTCCCCACGCTGGCGTGAAAATGGTGGTCTTTACGCCAGGAAAACTGGCGCAAAACGGCCACCGATTCCCGGTTTTGCTGGGGGCTGGCAGAGAAGCAGCGTAGAGCTCGCAGTTCTAGCTGCCGATATGGCTCTTAGTACTTCCAGTTCAGAGGCCGCGCATGCGCACTGTGGCGGCCTGCATTGGCCCCGCCGTGCTCCATGGTGGACTCAGCCCGCGGACCCGGACCGCCAAAGTAGTGCTTCCCATCGGCCGCTCGTGTGCCCTGGACCGCCCGCACACATTGCCCCCCCACCCCTGAACGAAGCGGCCCCTGCCCTCCGATCGGTTCACCCCTGGTTGTGGTGGCCCTGGGCTGCGTCCGCAGCCACCACGCGAGCCTCCAGGACGGTGTGAGCACACGTAACCCACGCCGTCGGGAATTTGGCCGGTCGGGGATGGAGCATAGCGGGGCGGGCCTGAGGCGGTGGATAATCGGCGTACTCCTAGGGTACACCACTTTTCAGGGGGCAGAAGAATTCAAAAACTGGCGCCGCTCCCAATTTTGGCACCAAAATGGATTCTCAGTCCCGTCGACGAACGCGATTTCAGTGTCGGGGAACGGAGAATCTAGCCCGCTGTTTCTGAATGGACGGAACACTCATCATAAGATAGATGAATTAACATTGCAAATTTGTATACACGGGTATGATATGATTGCGATTACGGAGACATGGCTGCAGGGTGACCAAGGTTGGGAATCGAATATCCAAAGGTATTCGATATTTAGGATGGACAAACAAAAAGGGATAGGAGGTGTGATGGTGTGGTTGAAATCAGTGCAAAAGAGAGAAGGAATATTGGCTCAGAAACTCTTGATGTGGAATCAATCTGGGTGAAGCTAAGAAGCAACAAAGGGTGTGAAACATTCATGGGAGTTGTCTGTAGGCCTCCAAACAGTAGTGATCAGGTAGGGGATGGCATTGAACAGGAAATTAGAGATGCCTGTAACAAGGGCACTACGGTAATCGTGGATGACTTTTATCTACATATAGAGAGGGCAAATCAAATTAGCAACAATACTGCAGCAGATGGATTCCTGGAGTGTGTATGAGATGGATTTTTATACCAGTATGTTGAGGAACCAACTAGGGAACATGCTATCCTAGATTTGGTATTATGCAATGAGAAGGGGATAATTAATAATCTTGTGGTGCGGGATCCTTTAGGAAACAGTGACCCTAACATGATAGAGTTCCTCATTAGGATGGAAAGTGAAGCAGGCAGATCTGAAATTAGGGTCCTAAATCTAAGTCAAGGAAACTATTAAGGTATAGGTGTGAGTTGGCTAAGATAGATTGGGAAATATAATTAAAAGACATGATGATGGATAGGCATTGGCTAATGTTTAAGGATTGAATGTATTCATTGCAACAGTTACATTCCTTTCTGTCGCAAAAAACACAAGAAAAACAGCCCAACCGTGGCCAACAAAGAAATTACCGAGAGTGCTATATCCAAAGAAGAGTCTTATAAAGCTGCTAGAAAACGTAGCAAGCGTGAGGATTGGGAAAAGTTCAGTACTCAGCAAGGGAGGACCAAAAGATTGCTTAAGAGGGAAAAAAATAGAGTAAACATAAAATGTAAAAAGAGAAAGATTAGTGAAGACAAATGTAGGTCCCTTACAGTTCAAAACAGAAGTATTTAGAATAGAGAATAAGGAAATCGCAGAACGATTTAATAACTATTTTAGTTCTACCTTCATGAAAGAAGACCCAAGTAACTCCCAGAAATGCCAATGGGAAGGAGAAGTTGAAGGAAATTAGTTTTTCTCGGAAAATAGTGTTGGAGAAATTAATGGGAGTGAAAGCCAATAAATTCCCAGGGCCGGATGATCTACATCCCAGGGTACCAAAGGAGGTGGTCATGGAAATAATGGATTTGTCGGTTGTCATCTCTGAGGCACAATCAATTTGACTGGAGATGAAGTTGAATCCAAACTGAGGCAAAAAAGTTTCAGATGTGTGGCCTCCCGCAGCAGCTGGTGAAATGGCTGTGAACTGGAGGCCACGCATATTTATAACCCGCCTCCTGGGCGGCGCTAGCATGCAGGGGCCACAGGTGAACCTGTAGTGCAGGTTCTACCGTACAACCTCTAATATCAGAACACAGTGGTTTACCACATTCACCCCCTGTTAAAATTGAGTCCGGCGGGGTGGTGGATAACTATATACAATTAGAAATTTTAATATTTACAGAGCAGCAAAAAAAAAAATGTCTCTGGTCATCCGGCAGCCGGTCAGAGGTTCAGCCGGTCCAGTGTCTTGATGGTTCTTTGAGATCGACGAAGTGGTGACGGCGATGTTGGCGCTGTCGTGGTCGAAGTTGACTCCGGGAGCATGCCGAAATCCTCTTCATCAACGTAGTGGGCAGGGGGAGGACGGACGGTCCTGGGGGGGTGATGGGAGTGGCGGGGGAGAGAAGGGTGGCGCCTGGGGCGATGGGGGTGGTGTGGGGGTGGAACCTGCTGGTGCCAGGTCCCTGAGAACATAGAACATTACAGCGCAGTACAGGCCCTTCGGCCCTCGATGTTGCGCCGACCTGTGAAACCACTCTAAAGCCCATCTACACTATTCCCTTATCCATATGTCTATCCAATGACCATTTGAATGCCCTTAGTGTTGGCGAGTCCACTACTGTTGCAGGCAGGGCATTCCACGCCCTTACTACTCTCTGAGTAAAGAACCTACCTCTGACATCTGTCCTATATCTATCTCCCCTCAATTTAAAGCTATGTCCCCTCGTGCTAGACATCACCATCCGAGGAAAAAGGCTCTCACTGTCCACCCTATCCAATCCTCTGATCATCTTGTATGCTTCAATTAAGTCATCTTTTAACCTTCTTCTCTCTAACGAAAACAGCCTCAAGTCCCTCAGCCTTTCCTCATAAGATCTTCCCTCCATACCAGGCAACAGTCTGGTAAATCTCCTCTGCACCCTTTCCAATGCTTCCACATCCTTCCTATAATGCGGTGACCAGAATTGCACGCAATACTCCAAATGCGGCTGCACCAGAGCTTTGTACAGCTGCAACATGACCTCATGGCTCCGAAACTCAATCCCTCTACCAATAAAAGCTAACACACCGTACGCCTTCTTAACAACCCTCTCAACCTGGGTGGCAACTTTCAGGGATCTATGTACATGGACACCAAGATCTCTCTGCTCATCCACACTGCCAAGAATCTTACCATTAGCCCAGTACTCTGTCTTCCTGTTATTCCTTCCAAAATGAATCACCTCACACTTTTCTGCATTAAACTCCATTTGCCACCTCTCAGCCCAGCGCTGCAGCTTATCTATGTCCCTCTGTAACTTGTAACATCCTTCTGCACTGTCCACAACTCCACCGACTTTAGTGTCATCTGCAAATTTATTCACCCATCCTTCTACGCCCTCCTCCAGGTCATTTATAAAAATGACAAACAGCAGTGGCCCCAAAACAGATCCTTGTGGTACACCATTACTAACTGGACTCCAGTCTGAACATTTCCCATCAACCACCACCCTTTGTCTTCTTCCAGCTAGCCAATTTCTGATCCAAACTGCTAAATCACCCTGAATCCCATGCCTCCGTATTTTCTGCAGTAGCCTACCGTGGGGAACCTTATCAAACGCTTTACTGAAATCCATATACACCACATCAACTGCTTTACCCTCATCCACCTGTTTGGTCACCTTCTCAAAGAACTCAATAAGGTTTGTGAGGCATGACCTACCCTTCACAAAACCGTGTTGACTATCTCTAATCAAATTATTCCTTTCCAGATGATTATACATCCTATCTCTTATAAACCTTTCCAAGATTTTGCCCACAACAGAAGTAAGGCTCACTGGTCTATAGTTACCGGGGTTGTCTCTACTTCCCTTCTTGAACAAGGGGACAACAAGGGAGACGGTATCCTGGCGGCCGTCGGGGAACGCCACGTAGGCGTACTGTGGGTTTGCGTGGAGCAGGTGCACCCTTTCCACCAACGGATCCGCCTTGTGGAGCCGCACATGTTTATGGAGAAGCACGGTTCCCGGAGCTGTAAGCCAAGTTGGGAGCGATATCCCGGATGTGGACTTCCTGGGGAAGGCAAAAAGGCGTTCATGCGGTGTACTGTTAGTGGCAGTGCAGAGTAATGAGCGAATGGAATGTAGTGCATCAGGGAGGACCTCCTGCCAGCGGGAGGCCGGGAGATTTCTGGACCACAGGGCCAGTTGGACGGCCCTCCATACCGTCCCATTCTCCCTTTCTACCTGTCCGTTTCCCCGGGGGTTGTAGCTCGTCGTTCTGCTGGAGGCGAAACTCCTGCTGAGCAGGAACTGATGTAGCTCATCACTCATGAATGAGGATCCCCTGTCACTGTGGATGTAGGCGGGGAAGCCGAACAGAGTGAAGATAGAATTAAGGGCTTTAATGACGGTGGCAGACGTCATGTCGGGGCATGGGATGGCGAAGGGAAACCGGGAGTATTCATCGATCACACTGAGGAAATATGTGTGTCGATCGGAGGAGGGGAGGGGGCCTTTGAAATCCACGCTGAGGCGTTCAAAGGGGCGGGAGGCCTTCACCAGGTGCGCCCGGTCCGGCCGGTAGAAGTGCGGCTTGCACTCCGCACAGACCTGGCAGTCCCTGGTGATTGTCCTTACTTCCTCGATGGAGTAGGGCAAATTTTGTGCCTTAATGAAATGGTACAACCGAGTGACCCCTGGGTGACAAAGGCTGTCGTGCAGGGTCCGGAGTCGGTCTACCTGTGCGCTGGCACATGTACCTCGGGATAGGGCGTCTGGGGGCTCGTTGAGTTTGCCAGGGCGATACTTAATCTCGTAATTATAGGTGGGGAGCTCGATTCTCCACCGCAAGATTTTATCATTTTTGATCTTGCCCCGCTGTGTGTTGTTGAACATGAAGGCTACCGACCATTGGTCAGTGAGGAGAGTGAACCTCCTGCCGGCCAGGTAATGCCTCCAATGTCGCACAGCCTCAGTGATAGCCTGGGCCTCCTTTTCGACGAATGAGTGCCGAATTTCAGAGGCATGTAGGGTGTGGGAAAAGAATGCCACGGGCCTGCCTGCCTGGTTGAGGGTGGCGGCAAGGGCGATGTCCGATGCGTCGCTTTCTACTTGGATGG
This sequence comes from Scyliorhinus torazame, assembly GCF_047496885.1. Classification (NCBI taxonomy): domain Eukaryota; kingdom Metazoa; phylum Chordata; class Chondrichthyes; order Carcharhiniformes; family Scyliorhinidae; genus Scyliorhinus; species Scyliorhinus torazame. Next base: position 5,985,699 of record NC_092722.1, read on the forward strand.
GAAGTGTTTCGTCTACAGCATGCATTCCAGCTTTGGCAATATCAGCTCTGATCCGGGCGAAAGCCGGTTGGGCCTCGGCCGTCAGGGGGAAATGAGTGGACTGTATGAGTGGGCGGGCCTTGTCCGCATAGTTTGGGACCCACTGCGCGTAATATGAGAAGAACCCCAGGCAGCGTTTGAGGGCCTTGGGGCAGTGGGGGAGGGGGAGCTCCATGAGGGGGCGCATGCGGTCGGGATCGGGCCCCAGAACTCCGTTCTGGACCACATAGCCGAGGATGGCTAAACGGTTTGTGAGGAACACACACTTCTCCTTGTCATACGTGAGGTTGAGGAGAGTGGCGGCGCGGAGAAATTTAGCGAGGTTGGCGTCGTGGTCCTGCTGGTCGTGGCCGCAGATGGTCACATTGTCTAGGTACGGAAACGTGGCCCGCAAACCGTACCGGTCGACCATTCGGTCCATCTCCCTTTGGAAGACCAAAACCCCGTTGGTGACGCCGAAGGGGACCCTAAGGAAGTGATATAGACGGCCATCTGCCTCGAAGGCGGTGTATGGATGGTCCGAGTTACGGATGGGGAGCTGGTGGTAAGCGGATTTCAGGTCTACCGTTGAGAAGACCCGGTACTGTGCAATCTGGTTAACCATGTCAGATATGCGTGGGAGGGGGTACACGTCGAGCTGCGTGTACCTGTTGATGGTCTGGCTATAGTCCACGACCATTCAATTTTTCTCCCCAGATTTAACCACTACCACTTGAGCTCTCCAGGGGCTGTTGCTGGCCTCGATGACGCCTTCCTGAAGCAACCGCTGGACCTCGGACCTGTTGAAGGCCTTATCCTGGGTGCTGTACCGTCTGCTCCTGGTGGCGACGGGTTTGCAATCTGGAGTTAGATTGGCAAAGAGGGAAGGAGGATTGACCTTTAGGGTCGCGAGGCTGCACACAGTGAGGGGTGGTAAGGGTCCGCCGAATTTAAGGGTCAGGCTCTGGAGGTTGCACTGGAAGTCCAGGCCGAGGATAAGTGCAGCGCAGAGGTTAGGGAGGACGTAGAGGCAAAAGCCGTGGAACTCTACGCCTTGGACTGTGAGCGTGACCATGCAGTACCCCCGGATCGCTACGCGATGGGATCTGGAGGCCAGGGAGATTTTTTGATTGGTAGGGTGTACCTTAAGGGAGCAGCGCCTTACTGTATTTGGGTGTACAAAGCTCTCGGTGCTCCCGGAGTCCAGTAGGCAGGAGGTCACATGGCCGTTGACTTTCACGCTGGTGGATGCGTTGGTCAGATTATGTGGTCAGGACTGGTCGATTGCCATGGAGGCAAGCCGTTGAGTTGAGGTCCTGGAAGGCCGTTGGTGTCCATGTGCTGCGGGGTGGACAAGATGGCGGCGCCCGGAGATCCTGGGGATTACAAAATGGCGGCGCCCATGGAATGCACGTTGCGGGGGTGGAGCAAGATGGCGGCGCCCATGAAACGCACGTGTTTTGCGGGGGAGAAGATGGCAGCACCCATTGGTCGCACATGGCCTGGGGATGAGAGGAGGATGGCGGCGCCCATTATTCATGACCGGGAGGGTGGGGGCGACCGCGGCCGCTGTGCGGGCCTGGCACACCACAGCGATGTGGCCCTTCTTCCCGCAGGCCTTACAAAGGGCAGCATGGGTCCGGCAGCGTTGGCGGGGGTGTTTTTTGCTGGCCGAAAAATAGCATCGGGGCCCCCAGGAGATCACTGGCTGGCGCGTAGCGCAGGCTGTGGCGGCTGCATGTGGGCCCCATGAAGCGTAGGAGGAGTTGGCCACGCGGTTGGGGGCGTAGGACTGGACATTGCGCAGGGCGACCGTCATGGAGAGCGCTAGTGTTTTAGTCTCTGCGAGGTCACACGTGGCCCCTTCTAGGAGCCGCTGCCTGATAACATCAGACCCAATCCCAGTTACAAAAGCGTCCCAAATAAGGAGATCAGAGTGCTCGTTAGCTGTAATGTCCTGGCAGTCACAGTCCCGCACTAGTGGGATCAGGGCACTCCAGAGGTCCTCGATTAACTCACCAGGTAGTTGAGTACGCGTTGCGACGCGTGTCTGGCGAAGGGCATGTTCGTCTTCTGTTCATAATTTTCTTTGAGTCGAGTCATGGCATCAGCGTGATTGGGCGCATCCTGGATCAGCGGGAAGACTTTGGAGCTGAGTCTGGAGCACAATATTTGAATCTTCTGAGCCTCTGGAACAGGGGTCGGCGCCGCGTTGATATACGCTTCAAAACAAGCTAGCCAGTGCTGGAAGTCCTTTCTGGCTTCTCTTGTGTGTGGATCCAGCTGCAGGCGATCTGGTTTAATCCGGAAGTCCATCTTCTGAATCTGATACTAATAAATTGAGGCACGATCAATTTGACTGGAGACGAAGTTGAATCCAAACTGAGGCTTTATTAGTATGAGGGGCGAAATTCTCCGTTATCGGCGGAAACTCCGCCGATCGGCGCAAAAAACGGCGCAAATCCCACTTGCGTCACGTCATAAAAATGGGCCGATAGTCTGCGGCCCGAAATGGGCTAGCAGCGACGTAACGGGATCCGCGCTTGCGCAGTGGTTCACGCCGTGCAGCGTCATACGCGCCGCACGGCGTGACGGCTCATAAGGCCGCGCAGCTCCCCCCCACCCGACCGGAACAGCCGACCGCAACACCCGACTTGATGGCTGGCCGTCGCTCAGCCCCGAGGTTCGAGTCACGCGATGTGGAGGCGCTCCTGGATGCGGTGGAGCAGAGGAGGGACGCCCTGTATCCCGGGCACGGCCGCAGAGTTGCCCCACGCCACAGCCGGCGTCTGTGGAGGGAGGTGGCAGAGGCCGTCACCGCTGTGGCCCTAACACCACGGACAGGCACCCAGTGCCACAAGAAGGTGAACGACCTCGTCAGAGCAGGCAGGGTGAGCGTCCCCCATATCCCCCATATCCCCTCTCCCCCAAATCCCCCCTCCCCCATATCCCCCCCTCCCCCATATCCCCCCCTCCCCCATATCCCCCATATCCCCCATATCCCCCCTCCCCATATCCCCCCCTCCCCCATATCCCCCATATCCCCCCTCCCCCATATCCCCCCTCCCCCATATCCCCCCCTCCCCCATATCCCCCATATTCCCCCCTCCCCCATATCCCCCCTCCCCCATATCCCCCATATCCCCCCTCCCCCATATTCCCCATATCCCCCCCTCCCCCATATCCCCCCTCCCACATATCCCCCATATTCCCCCCTCCCCCATATCCCCCCTCCCCCATATCCCCCATATCCCCCCTCCCCCATATTCCCCATATCCCCCCCTCCCCCATATCCCCCCTCCCACATATCCCCCCTCCCCCATATCCCCCATATCCCCCCCTCCCCCATATCCCCCATATCCCCCCTCCCCCATATCCCCCCTCCCCCATATCCCCCATATCCCCCCTCCCCCATATCCCCCATATCCCCCCTCCCCCATATCCCCCATATCCCCCCTCCCCCATATCCCCCCTCCCCCATATCCCCCATATCCCCAAGTGAATCCAGCCCTAACCTTAACCTCTGCAATGCACGCGCAACCGATGGCGTGCATTCATATACCTGCCTAACACTGTTGCCTTTTACCCCTGCCACCACCCCCCCCCCCCAGGAGAAGAGCGCACACAACAATAGGGAGCATGTGAGGACTGGAGGAGGGCCCGCTGATGAGAGGTCACTGACCGTACACGAGGAAAGGGCCCTGGAACTGGCTGGCGGACCTGAGGACCGGGAGGTTGCTGATGCAGAGGTCGGGGCCCCACGAGCAAGTGAGCCACCAACAGCCCGTCCCCATATCCCCCCTCCCCTATATCCCCCTCTCCCGTATCACCTGATCACTGCCTGATGTCTAACCATGCATGCTTCATTGTGTATCGCAGGACCAAACGTCCAGGCACCCATCCCCGCAGATGCAGACCGCCCGCAGGATGCCCCTCGGAGACCACGGGAGACGGAGAGACCCGCACCCTCCAGCATGCGACGCCCGCAGGATGCCCCTCCGAGACCACGGGAGACGGAGAGACCCGCACCCTCCAGCATGCGACGCCCGCAGGATGCCCCTCGGAGACCACGGGAGACGGAGAGACCCGAACCCTCCAGCATGCGACGCCCGCAGGATGCCCCTCGGAGACCACGGGAGACGGAGAGACCTGGAGCAACAGGGAGACGACACCCCCGTCACGTGCGGGAGCGACCACCCAGCGATGAGGGGGGCAGCCACAGGCCCCCGTCACATCCGAGCCAGGACACCACTACCCAGGACACCACTATCCAGGACACCCCTACCCGGGACACCACTACCCAGGACACCCCTACCCGGGACACCACTACCCGGGACAGCACTACCCGGGACACCCCTACCCGGGACAGCACTACCCGGGACAGCACTACCCAGGACACCCCTACCCGGGAAGACGAAATACCGGACAGTGACTCAGAGTGGATGGGTGGAGACGAACCCCCACCCCAAAGTGCCATGGAGTCAGAGTGGGACGAAGAGCACGACACAACGCCACTGCTGTCACCAACACCCTCCACCATCGCAGAAACACTCACCACGGTTGGGCACTTTAGTGATGAGGCGTCTGGTACACTCACTGGTGCGCACAACACAGCCGTCCCGGTACAGCAGGTGGAGGTAGGAGCAGCAGAGGGACCGGGCGGTCGGAGGGCAGCCCAGGCCAAGCGAACATCTGCCGCCCAGATGGATCCCGGGTTCCTGCAGTTACCACACCCACACATAGATCCGATGCAACCACCGACACGTAGACGAGCGAATAGGGTGACGGGTGGCTTGCGGCGGCTGCGGTCGCAGGTGGAGGAGTCCACCCGCGTCCAGGAGCTGGGAGTGGTCCCGGTCATGCGTGCCACCCAGGCTGACACCGCACGGGTGGCGTCCGCGGTGGAGGCAATGGGTGCGACGGTGTCAGACATGGGGAACGGTTTGCGAGGCCTGGGGCCTTCCGTGCAGGCGGCGTCTGTGGCCCAGGAAATGGCTGCCCTCTCACAGGAGGCCATGAGCCAGTGCCAGCGCCAGATGGCAGAGGCGCTCAACGCCATAGCCCAGTCTCAGCAGGCCATGGCCCAGTCTCAGCAGGCCATAGCCCAGTCTCTGCAGGCCATGGCCCAGTCTCTGCAGGCCATGGCCCAGTCTCAGCAGGCCTTCGCTGAGGGCATCGGCGCCAGTGGCCATGTGCGAGCTGGCGTCGCACTGTCGCAGACAGGGTTCGACAACCCCCTGGGCTCCATGGCTGCAAACCTGCAGACCCCTGTCGATACCAGCACGGGCCTCCAGGACTGGCAGCGCCAGATGTCGGGGGCGCGTCGGATGGCCAGTCCGTTCGCATCCCCCACCCATGTAGAGGCCTGGGGGCCATCGGGCACCCTGAGGGAGGAGGAGGTGGTGTGGTCCGTCCCGGCTCCCTCTGTAGGGGAGGTCCCGGTACACCGCGACACCTCGGACTCCCCCCCTTCCGTCCCAGGTGCATCGGGTGGGCAATGGGCAGGACAGGCTGGCAGCTCGCCATCCCAGTCGCCCGGGCCGCAGCCTGGCCCATCTAGGCCAGGACGCCCCAGGAAACGGCCGCCAAAGGGATCCAGTGTCAGAGGGCAGGAATCACAGGAGTCCACCTCCAGTTCTGCTGTACCGTCTGGGGAACCACGTAGACGTAGTCAAAGGGCCCGTAAGGCCAAACAATTAGACACTGAGTAAGTTGGCACGGGTGCAGGGCACAGATGAGTTTTAGGGGCTCGGGCACGTGCATGAACTCCTTTGGTTATTAAAGTCAATGTTACACCTACCGAAGCTGCCTTTGTGCTCTGTCCAAAGTGTGCGGGGGTGTCATGTACGTTGAGCGCAAGTGTGTGTGTGAGGGGTGGTCTTACCTCAGCCCCAGGTGAGTCTGCCCCCTTCCCCCTGGGCCGCCATCAACATCCCCCGGGCAGAGGACGGGACCGTGCGCTGCAGTGTCACAGCCGCATGCAGGGATGGTCCGGGTGGATGGTGGTACTGTGGCCATGGGTCAGACATAGTCCAACGATGTAGAGCCAGGAGCTCATCGGAGGCGGGTTGTCATCATTCTCCATGGCCTGCGATAGACACGCGTCCACCCGCAACTGGGTGAGCCCGGCCCGTTGTGTCGCCGGTGGATCGGCAATTGGGAGTGGGGGGGTGGTGTGCATGCGGGTGGGGTGTGTGGGGTTGGGGAGGGGGGTGAGGGTGCTGGGTGGGTGGATGGGTGGGGGGTGTGGGTGGTCGGCTGTTGTCATGGTGTGCGGTCTGTGGCCATACTACCCGATTCCCACGCCCATCTAGTCAGTGAAGCGGGCGTCTATCAGTCTGTCCCGTGCCCGCTGGGCCAGCCGGTAACGGTGGACAGCCACCCGTCTGTGTCTACCCCGTCTGCCCTGACCATTGCCCCCATCCCCCTCATCTGGGGAGGACTGGGCCTCTTCCTGCTGCTCCTCCACTCCGCCCTCCTCTGCCTGCGGCACATCGCCCCTCTGCTGGGCTATGTTGTGCAGGACGCAGCACACCACAATGATGCGGCCGACCCTATCTGACCGATACTGGAGGGCGCCCCCAGAGAGGTCCAGGCACCTGAAACGCATCTTCAGCACGCCAAAGCACCTCTCGATCACTCCCCTTGTCGCTACATGGGCATCATTGTAGCGGTTCTCCGCCTCATTGCGTGGCCTCCGTATAGGCGTCATCAGCCACGATCGCAATGGGTAGCCCCTGTCGCCCAGCAACCAGCCCCTCAGCCGGGGATGGCGTCCCTCGTACATGCCGGGGATGGATGACCGCGACAACACGAATGAGTCGTGTACACTGCCTGGGTAACGGGCGCAGACGTGCAGGATCATCATGCGGTGGTCGCAGACCACCTGTACGTTCATCGAATAGGTCCCCTTCCTATTAGTGAACACGGCCCTGTTATCTGCAGGTGGCCGCACGGCGACGTGCATCCCATCGATCGCGCCCTGGACCATGGGGAACCCGGCAATGGCAGAGAAGCCCACGGCCCGGGCATCTTGGCTGGCCCGGTCCACGGGGAAGCGGATGTAGCGGTGCGCCATGGCATAAAGGGCATCTGTCACTGCCCGGATGCACCGATGCACCGATGTCTGCGATATGCCGGACAGGTCCCCACTCGGTGCCTGGAATGACCCCGTTGCATAAAAGTTCAGGGCCACCGTAACCTTGACGGACACGGGGAGAGGGTGTCCCCCGCCAGTGCCACGCGGTGACAGGTGTGCCAGCAGGTGGCAGATGTGTGCCACGGTTTCCCGGCTCATCCGGAGTCTCCTCCTGCATTCCCGGTCCGTGAGGTCCTGGTATGACTGCCGGGGCCGGTACACACGGGGCGCCCTCGGGTGCCTCCGTTGCCGTGGGGCCGCGACGTCCTCCTCCCCCTCCTCGTCCTGTCGGTCAGGTGTCCCTCCAGCCTGGGCGGCTGCCGCCTGCCCCTCTGCGGCAGCCTGCGCCGCCTCTCTGGCACGCTCCTCCTCCTCCTCCTCCTCCTCCTCATCCAGGGCAACATAGACATGAGCGGCTGCCACCACGGCGGCCAACATCGCTGGATGATCTGAAAACATGACGACCTGGTGGGGGGGAGGGGAACGACGACATGTCATCATTGCCCATATCCCCTCCTCCCCCCAGCCAGGTGGCATGGACCGCATGGGTCCAACTGTTGGAGGCTGGCACCTGGCCAGGTGGACCAACTCATTTGCCCTCCCATCACCCACCCCGGCACGGACCCCCCCCCCCCCCCCCCCAACCTCCACCCCGGCACGGACCCCCTCCCCAACCCCCAACCTCCACCCCAGCACGGACCCCCCCCCCCAACCTCCACCCCGGCACGGACCCCCTCCACAACCCCCAACCTCCACCCCGGCACGGACCCCCTCCCCAACCTCCACCCCGGCACGGACCCCCTCCCCAACCTCCACCCCGGCACGGACCCCCTCCCCAACCTCCACCCCGGCACGGACCCCCTCCACAACCCCCAACCTCCACCCCAGCACGGACCCCCCCCCCCAACCTCCACCCCGGCACGGACCCCCTCCACAACCCCCAACCTCCACCCCGGCACGGACCCCCTCCCCAACCTCCACCCCGGCACGGACCCCCTCCCCAACCTCCACCCCGGCACGGACCCCCTCCCCAACCTCCACCCCGGCACGGACCCCCTCCACAACCCCCAACCTCCACCCCGGCACGGACCCCCCCCCCAACCTCCACCCCGGCACGGACCCCCTCCCCAACCTCCACCCCAGCACGGACCCCCCCCCAACCTCCACCCCGGCACGGAACCCCTCCCCAACCCCCAACCTCCACCCCAGCACGGACCCCCCCCCCAACCTCCACCCCGGCACGGACCCCCTCCACAACCCCCAACCTCCACCCCGGCACGGACCCCCTCCCCAACCTCCACCCCGGCACGGACCCCCTCCCCAACCTCCACCCCGGCACGGACCCCCTCCCCAACCCCCAACCTCCACCCCAGCACGGACCCCGCCCCCCCAACCTCCACCCCGGCACGGACCCCCTCCACAACCCCCAACCTCCACCCCGGCACGGACCCCCTCCCGGCACTCCCCCGGAGCCCAGCCTACTCTAACCACCCCCCCCCCCCGCCGCACACACACACAAGCCGAGACACACCTCTCCTCAGGCAATCAGTCTGTGGCCACGCCATTTCCTGCCCAGAGCCAACCCCCCAGGCCGTCACTCACCTCCTCGCTGGTCGGCGTGAGCCTGGAGCACCGGGTCACGCCGATGAAAAGGAGGTTTGATTGACGTCGACGTGAACGGTCATCACGTCGACGGGACTTCGGCCCATCCGGAAGGGAGAATATCGGCAGGCCGAAAATCGGCTGCCTTGCGCAGACCCGTGACATTCTCCGCGGCAGCGGCGCCATTAACGCCCCGCCGACTTTTCTCCCTTCGGAGACTTCGGCGGGGGCGGGGGCGGGATTCACGGCGGCCAACGGCCATTCTCCGACCCGGCGGGGGGTCGGAGAATGACGCCCCAGATGTGTGGCCTCCCACAGCAGCTGACGAAATGGCTGCGAGCTGAAGGCCACGCATATTTATAACCCGGCTCCTGGGCGGAGCTAGCATGCAGGGGCCAGGTGAACCTCTAGTGCAGGTTCTACCGTACAACCTCAAATATCAGAACACAGTGGTTTACCACATTCCCAAAACCTTGTAGATTCTGGACCAGTCCCGGCAGATTGGAGAGTGACAAATGTAACCCCATTATTTAAAAAAGAAGTGAGGGAGAAAACCGATAATAACAGACCGGTTAGCCTAACATTAGTTAGCAAACTCCACATGGACAGTGACCCAGAGCCAGGATCGAACCTGGGACCTCAGCGCCGTGAGGCAGCAGGGCTAACCAAATCACAGCCTTGACTTTATTAATGCGAGGGATTGAATGCATCATTAAAACCCTGACCTATCCTGGCAGCTCCTGAATGGGATGAGCCCAGTACAGATAATTCACCTGTTCTTCTAAATGTACTATTCCAGGAGGGGGTTGTCACTTGCTGGAAGTCATTGTTTTGAAAAGCAGGAGCCGTGAATGGAGCACATTGTGAAATGTCCAATGGGAATCTTAATCTCTGGCACGGAAAGCGTCCTCTGGAGCCTCGAATATTTTCAAGTAAGCTCTTTTGGCAAGAATGACGATGCATTATTGCTTTGTTAAATGTCATTCCATTTGTTACTCAAGTGAAAACAACTTTATCGCACTGTGTTTCTGCGGGTGACACATTCATTGCCAAAAGAAAGTAAAGAGGGTTTAACATGTGTAAAACTGGTACCTATGAATTCAACATGGTGAACAACAGGTGCCACTCATTCCGCCCCAGAAGTGCTTCACCCATCCTTTGGTGATAGTTCCTCCATTGCATCCAGGGCACATGCCTGAAACAGGCAATGGGAGCTCTGCCAATGCAAGGAGGGGCTGAGCATCAGTTTGAGGATCCCTGTGTATCTTTCGGGACTTGTGGGGGGAAACCGGAGCACCCAGAGGAAACCCACGCAGACACAGGGAGAATGTGCAGACTCCGCCCAGACAGTGACTCAGGCCGGGAATTGAACCCGGGTCCCTGGCGCTGTGAAGCAACAGTGCTAACCACTATGCTACTGTGCCGGCCCAAACGAATAATAGAAAGTCCAAGAACCATGGAGTTGGGACAAGAAGAATATCTCAGGAAGGCAAATAAGTTAAAGGAACAAAGAAGGGGAGACGGTTATATCCTCTCTCATTGAAGATGGTCATTGCCTGACACAACGAGTCACTGGACTCGAAACGTTAGCTGTTTTCTCTCCCTACAGATGCTGCCAGACGTGCTGAGATTTTCCAGCTCTTTCATTGCCTGACACTTGTTTGGTGCGAATGTTACTTGCCACTTGTCAGCCCAAGCCTGGATATTGTCCGGGTCTTGCTGCATTTCGACATGGACTGCTTCATTATCTGAGGAGTTGCGAATGGTGCTGAACATTGTGCAGTCATCCGCAAACATCCCCACTTCTGACCTTATGACGGAAGGAAGATCATTGATGAAGCAGCTGAAGCTGGTTGGGCCTAGGACACTACCCTGAGGAACTCCTGAAGTGATGTCCTGAGCCTGAGATAATTGGCCTCCAACAGCAACAACCTTTGTGCTAGGAATGACTTCAACCAGTGGAGAGTTTTCCCTAATTCCCATTGATTCCAGTTTTGCGAGGGCTCCTTGATACCAGACCTGCTGAGTTTCTCTGGAACTTTCTGTATTTATTTCAGATCTCCAGCGTCTACAGTGTTTTGCTTTTACGATGTGTAACGTCAGGACTGGAAATCATAAGAGCAGCGAGGCAGGAAGTGGAGAGTGAAATGGATGGAGGTGTGTCAGCTGAACCATTTATTCCACGGCACCAATGTGAAAGATCATTTTGTCATCTCAATAAACCTCTGGACATGAGCCCAAACATGTAATAATGCACCTATTCTGTGCCTTTACCCCAGCAACCTGGTAGTGATAGAACCCAAATGCAACCCAACTGTACTGTTGAACCCGATGGAAGGGGTGTAGCTCCTAAATTGTGGTTCAATTTACATATACTGAGCCTCTAATTTCTACGGGAAATGTGGGTCCATTGGGATTGTGAATCTGGCTTACTGTCTCCTATTGCACTTTGGCATTTATCCCACATTGCCTCAGTCAACCACATAGTCAGAAAAGGAAATATTAGGTTTCAAAGTTTGTTGGCTCAATTGATTGTTTTGATTTCTGTTTAACGTTTAGTCTTCATGATGTGGTGAGTATAAAAGACCTGGATGTGCTAGGGCTGCAAATCTTCCTTGTTCCTGTTTAACTTCACCCTGAACTATTTCATTTGAACCACACAGTCAATGAAAATGATTCTGGAGCAGCAGAATGTATTTGCTACATAAGCTACCTCTTAACCTTGGTAGCGTACTTGACCCTGAGATGAGCTTCTGACCGCTTACCCATGTTATTACTCTGACCGCCTATTTCCACCTCTTTAACATTTCCTGACCTGCCCCAGCTCCAGCTCAGCCACTACTGAAGCCATCATCCATGTCTCTATTACCTCTGGACATGGCTAATTCAACACTCTTGGCTCATCTCCCATCTTTGGTAAATATAACTTGTATTGCTTCGTGAAAATGCTAAGTGTGTATCACTGAGAGACGAGTGTCATATTCCTGTCATTCCTTCTTTAAACTTCTCTGCTTCTCTGTCACTCTCTCCACTACTTTAAAAAAAAAATTTAGAGTACCCAATTATTTTTTCAGTTAAGGGGCAATTTAGCATGGCCAATCCACCTAACCTGCACATCTTTGGGTTGAGGGGGGTGAAACCCACGCAGACATGGAGAGGATGTGCAAACTCCACACGGACCGAGGGCTGGGGTACGAACCCGGGTCCTCAGCGCCGCAGTCCCAGTGCTAACCACTGTGCCAGATGCCGCCCTTCTCTCCACTACTTTAAGACGCACTTTAAAACCGACCTTTGCTCAAGCTTTTGTCCGACTGTCCTAATATCTCAGCTCTAGAAACGTTAACTCTTTTCTCTCCCTACAGATGCTGCCAGACCTGCTGAGATTTTCCAGCATTTTCTCTTTCGTTTCAGATTCCAGCATCCGCAGTAATTTGCTTTTGTCTGAATATCTTTATGTGGTTCAGTGACGGGTTCTGTTGGATGATACTCCTGTGAAATGCCTTGTGATGTTTTACCATGTTAAAAGCGCGATATAAATGCCGGCTGTTCTTGTAAGCGATCTGCAGAAATCGATTCTTTATTTTGTCCTGCTCGTTTCATTTCCTATCGCTTCTCTGGGGTGTGGAGACGGGGAACACAGGAATTAGGAGCAGAAGTGGGTAATTCAGCCCTTTGAGCCTGCCCCGCCATTCAATCAGATCACGGCTGACCTCTTCCTGGTCTCAAATCCACCTCTCCATCTGTTCCCCATGTCCCTTTAACCCGTTTTTAAAAATCAAAAATATATCTATCTCCTTCTTGAAACCATTTAATGACTCAGATTCCACCGCACTATGGGGCAGGGAGTTCCACAGATTCACCACCCTCTGCGAGAAGTAGTTCCTCCTCATCTCGGTTCTAAATCTACCGCCTCTCAACCTACAACCTACCGTGCTGGGGCAGCACGGTAGCCTTGTAGATAGCACAATTGCTTCACAGCTCCAGGGTCCCAGGTTCGATTCTGGCTTGGGTCACTGTCTGTGCGGAGTCTGCACATCCTCCCCGTGTGTGCATGGGTTTCCTCCGGGTGCTCCGGTTTCCTCCCACAGTCCAAAGATGTGCGGGTTAGGTGGATTGGCCATGATAAATTGCCCTTAGTATCCAAAATTGCCCTTAGTGTTGGGTGGGGTTACTGGGTTATGGGGATAGGGTGGCAGTGTTGACCTTGGGTATGAGTCAACTTTCCAAGGGCTGGTGCAGACTCGATGGGCTGAATGGCCTCCTTCTGCACTGTAAATTCTATGGTAATCTATGACATCAATGACCTCTTGTTCTAGACTGCCCCACAAGGGGGAACATTTGGTTTACGCTTACTTTGTAAATCTCTTTTAGTAGGAATCAATGAGATAGCAAATGTGTCTTTGGATACAAATAACAATGGAGGTTGTAAATATTTTTGCCTCTAATTCCTGCCCCTCCTTTCTTGAAAGTGATGTTTAATTTTTCCCCCCCAAAAAAACTTTATTCAGAAGATTTGTAAAGTTTTGTAATAGTCCAAATTTGATATCACGCAAAAAGCAATGCAGATCAATTTCTTTATCTGAGTTCTTGATCTTGAAATGAGGTGATTCACTACATTTGGCATTGCAGGTTATATTTACAATGTATGTTTACATTTCATATCAAACATATCCATGTTGGAGTGTGTGGCGAGCCACGTATGGCTACGTAAGGCTGTTGTATATATGTTCACTATTGTTCTACTGTTCTATTAGTATTGTTATCTCCACTGTTGTATATACTTATTGTTATTGCTGTTCTGTTATTGGTTGTTGCTGTTGTACTGTTGGATTGTTATTATTGGTGCTGCTGTTGGCTCCGCCTGTGGCTCCGCCCAGCTGTGGGGGTATAAGGCCTGTTGATCTGGGTCAGCCCTGCAGTGCGGGAGGAGCTACAGGTCGGCATATATTTAGCTTATTAAAGCATCGGTTCACTGCTTCTCAGCGCCTCGTCTGAATTGATGTCTTATCAGAGTGTGAATCCAAAGACATCCATGTTGAAAGCCATGTGAGTTACTGGAAATTCTCAGGGCTTATGTAGACAATACCTTCAGGCGAAGGTGAGAAAGGAAAGATATTTCAGAATCAGCTTTTACTGTTTGCAAATAATAGGCAGTTTTTGTTACATTCTGACTTACTGGGTTCACCAATAGGAATCAGATAACTAACTCTTGTCTAACTAAAGCTTGGGTATGGGATCCATTGTCAAAAATCTTGCCTCTCTGGATGGTGAGTCATGTTATTCTCAAAATACTCGTGTATTTTGAGTGCGAACCCGAGTGAAATTAAATCATGTTTAAGATTGACAATTTGCCATTTACATATTGCACACCTGGATGGCGGTGGTTCAAAGAGGCAGCTCACCACCATATGCCACCTGTTATAGATCCCCCGACCCATCAAGCACGTGGCTCTCTTTGTCCCCGCAGGAGAAGATAGCCCATAATAAACAGGACAGGGCCAAGATGGGGAGCAGAATCCCAACAATCCGAGTTCTCACCCTCTATGAGGAATGGGCTCTGGAGATCGCAGGGTTGCCCGAGGGGAGAGCAGTCATCGACAGTGAGGTTGGCTTGCGCCAGAGAGGTAAGGTTACACTCAGTCTGTGATGACCATGGCTGAGGGCCTCGACATCATGTCCCAGTCGCTGAGGAACTTGTCCAAGATGCAGATTAACATTTCTGAGGCACTGCAGAGCATGGACAAGTCACTGAGGAGCATCGCTCAGGGCGTTGACACCATGGACAGACAATGGGGAGCCTCCAGCTGCCCCTCCGTCCCCTGGAGTGCCCCAGGGCCCTACTGGCACCGTCAGGGAGGAGGAAGGACTGGAGGCCAACCCAGAGCCTGGAACCAAGAATACGATAGCGGTCTCCAGTTCTTCTGAACCCTCCCCTCCTGACACCGGTGCATTTCAAGGGCAGGGGGCAGAACAGCGTGGTACTGCCTCGTCCTATGAGAATCTGGAGATGATGAGGGCCTCCCTGGTCCTCCCCACATGTCGGACCCTTGTCATCTCCTGCCCTCCATCCACCAGCCCCTCCTCAGGCTGGTCCACTAACTCCTCCTGGACTGTCTCCGCCTCCTACTCGGACGAGACTGCATGTCGCTCCTCTTGCTCCTCCTCCTCCAGCATGTCGCCCCACTGCTGTGCCAGATTGTGGAGGGCACAGCAGACCACCACAAAGCGGGAGACCCTCCGGGGGGTGTACTGCAAGACAACTGGCAGAGCGATCAAGGCATCGGAACCGCATTTTCAGCAGCCCGATGCAACACTCAATGACAGCACGGGTGGCAATGTGGGCCTCATTGTATTGGGTCTCTGCTTCCGTCTCCGGCCTCTGCAGTGGCATCAATAGCCATGACCTCAGTAAATATCCCCTGTCCTCCATGAGTCAACCAGTCATAAAACACAGGGGTGAGAAACCCTGACTGTAGTGTTTGATGAGTGTTTGGGAGTTTGTCTGCAGTACGTTCTATGTTCTATGGCATTTAAAAGTTTATTGGATAAACATATGGATGATAATGGCATAGTGTAGGTTAGATGGCTTTTGTTTCGGTGCAACATCGTGAGCCGAAGGGCCTGTACTGCGCTGTATCGTTCTATGTTCTACAGTATCTGGGAGATGCGCAACTGTGACACGGGAATGTCACCACTATGAGGGAGTGTAATTACAGCAACTTTACACAGGCAGTTGCTCTTACAAATGTGGGCATAGGAGTCAACAAAGGCAGCACGGCGGCACAGTGGTTAGCACTGCTGCCTCACAGCGCCAGGAACCTGGGTTCAATTCCGGCCTTAGGTGATTGTGTGGAGTTCGTGCATTCTCCCCGTGTGTGCGTGGGCTTCCCCCGGGTGCTCCGGTTTGCTCCCACAGTCCAAAGACGTGCAGGTTAGATGGATTGGCCATGCTAAATTGCCCTTAGTGTCCAGGGATGTGCAGGTTAGGTTATGGTATAGGATGGAATGGACCAATGGGCCGAATGGCCTCCTTCTGCACAGTAGAGATTGTATGATTCTATGATTCTATGTATGGGAAAGTTGACAACCAGAAGCATGGTTTTGTAGACTGGAAGTTTAAGTGATTTTTAAAGTTGCCATAATTCTGGAAGTCTTGTTGGTAATGTTATTTCCGTATTACTTATACCGTATACACCTGGTTCATCAGATTAAACAGCTAAAGGTACGAGAGAATTTAATATAATGAAAATTTAGCTTGACATAGTTGCCTGCGAACAATTGTCTCATTTGTTGGTTTTGGAATGAGATTAGTATTTTTCGATTTGATAGCCCGCTGAAAGGAACTTCAACTGTTGATGAATTGATAATAATCAGTCAAGCTTTTAAAATCATTTTTGCTCACGTGAAGAAAATAAATATTAAAAAACCACAATAGAAATGACACACCCGCTTGCATCATAATATAATTTATTTTTAAATTAAAAATAAATAAATTTAGAGCGCCAATTATTTTTTTTCCAATTAAGGGGCAATTTAGCGTGGCCAGTCCCCCTACCCTGCACATCTTTGGGTTGTGGGGGCGAAACCCACGCAAATACGGGGAGAATGTGCAAACTCCACACGGGCGTCATAATATAATAATATTTATTATTGTCACATGTAGGCTTACATTTACACTGCAATGAAGTTACTGTGAAAAGCCCCTAGTCGCCACATTCTGGCGCCTGTTCGGGTACCTCGAGGGAGAATTCAGAATGTCCAAATTACCTAACTGCACGTCTTTCGGGACTTGTGGGAGGGAACCGGAGCACCCGGAGGAAACCCACGCAGACACTGGGAGAACGTGCAGACTCCACACAGACAGTGACCCAAGCCGGGAATCAAACCTGATTTAATTAAGGCAGAAGAATCCAAAAGGTTCCAGGTTCCATCACTGGTTTCTATTGAGTTTGTTAATCATCTCCAAAGTGTGATGTGGAAATGCTGGCGTTGGACTGGGGTGAGCACAGTAAGAGGTCTTACAACATCAGGTTAAAGTCCGACGGGTTTGTTTCAAACACTAGCTTTCGGAGCACCATCTCCAAGGTGATGGTAGAAATGTTAAAATGATCTCTGTGGCCCTACGTAGGGGAAAATAGGCTTGGCACATGTCCCTGAGTGTCATCTGGTGCCTCGTGTTGCAGGTATGCGAGTGTGGTCATTGGTTGAGAACAGGATTGGGATCGTTCGTGATACCACAGCTACCTATGGTTGAGAGAGTTGTTGTTGCTCAGCTGCTGGGTTGGTGGGAGAGAATGGCACCTTGGGTGAAAAGACAGGCTGGTTGGCTTCTGTTGAACCGGAGAGCAAAAAAGGTGCCCACACCTTTTGGAGAGAAGGGGCGGTGGGGATTGGTGGAAAACAAAGATATTTCATTCAGTGTGCAACAATCTAGCAGAACCAGAATATAACAGAAAACAAACTACCTTAAAAGGGGCTATCAGATTCCTCTTCAGTAAGACAACGCATGAATACCTTAACAGTACTTTCCTTCACAAGATGGCAGTGTTGTGCTATACTAGTTTCTTCAGGATGCGAGCATTAACAAACTGGTGAAGATGAATGTTTTGTCCTTGGCATGTTCAGATCTAAGAGCTCACATCAACTACCCATGAGCTGTCCCAGTGTGTGGTGATTTGTGGTGATTGTCCCTTTAAAGGCAATACAGCAGAAAAGGGTGGGGGTGACCAATTGGGATTCAGAGAGGGTCATCGCCCCAGGGGGGTGAGGCAGGAGACATGTGGGGGACTAGGTGCAGCTGTGTGCCTGTTGTACTGCTGTGCAGTTCTTATTAAGGGCCAGTAGAAGAACGAAACCTCCAGAAATCGCTGAGATGGCCTTGCCTTAGGATAAAGAGAACTTTTAAAAGTGCAAAATAGAGCAGCCATGTTCATGCCAAAACTCCAAAAGCGTAAGAAAAACACAGAGAAAGTCAGCAGCTGCTGACAGCTGAGAAAAACAGGTGACAGTTTTAAAGCAGCGGTACATTTAAAGCGATAATGTATTTAAAATGACAATGCACTTAAACTGGTAACTGCAAGAAGAAGCAAACGGCTATGGACAAGAAAATTGGAGAAGACCCCAGGTAGAAAAAGGTCCATATACAACGAATACCTCAAGGAAGAGGCAACGGAAGACCTCTGGGGAGGCAATGAAAACCTCAAAGAAAAGGCAACAAAGACCGCAGAAAGAGAGCAAAAGAAGAGCTCAGATACGTTGCAATAGAACACACCCAAGAGAGGCAATAGAAGAACCCAAAACGAGGGCAAAAGACAGATCCAAGATAGAGGGCAACTCTCAAAAAAGATCCATAGATGACAAAGACTGCAAAGAGGAGGCTACAGAAGACCCCTGAAGGAGGGCATCAGAGGATCCCAGAAGGAGGCATTGGAGGATCCCAAGAGAAATGCAGATGGAAACAAGTCAACACTATGTCAAAGACAGATCTGGCCAACAGTGAAGTCAATAGGATTTGGCTGAGGTTAAGACAAGTGGAAATGAAGATTCCATTTGTGAAATGTACAGCCTCAGTGAAGAATTGAATCAGGAGAATAAGAGCTTGAAGAAGGGAAGCTTGGCAAAGAGAAATTAACTGAAGATGTAAAATCATTGAAATTGACAGTGAGAATCAACAATTCAGACAGAGAAAGAAACTGAGATTACGTTCCAGAACACATTGCTGAAATGGTCGCACTAATAAACAGCACAAGAACCAATATCGTTAAATGGTCGATGAAAAAAATACTGAATCGAAATTCTGGAAAGAGAAATTTTTTATCACATGACTTAAGTGCAGAATATGAAACTTTGTCAGTGGATCAAATTAGAGCCCTGGAATTATTGGGCGGGTTTCTCCGGGCTCCCCTGCTGTAATCGCGTTCGCCGATCGGCTGGAGAATCTATGTTGGCGCCGGAATCAGGGGCGGCATCGCTTTCACGATGCTCCGCCTCCTCCAAAGGGGCATACTCCAGGAGTACACTGCACGCCGTTTTGACGGCCTCAGGACGTTACCTGAGGCCCTCCCCCCAATGCTCCGCCCCCGACCGGCCTAGTTCCTGACGGCGTGGGTCTCATGCTATTTTTTGTCGGAAACCCGGCGTGGCGGCTGCGGACTCAGTCCAGCGCCACCACAGTCGGGAGAGGGCCGATCCGAGGGCAAGTGGGACTTTGGCAGGGGCTGGGGGCACTGTCGGGGGGTGGTCTGGGGGTCGAGAGCCTGGCCAAAGGGGGGGCACTATTTGGCAGGCCGGGTCCACGCGTGGCACACGGACCTGGCAATTCTCCGGGCCGTATCAGCAGCTACAGCCAGGTGTTCTTCGCTGCCGTCCCGCTAGCCCCCCACCAAACGGAGGATCGGTTGCCGTTTTATGCCGATTATTCGGTCGTAAAAGGCCACCGGTCCCACGCTGGTCCCAGGTGCCGTTTTCTGGAGCCGCGCGCCCTCGCCGGCAGTGGGATCCTCCGTCCCACCAGCCGGCCAATGGGGTTTCCATTGTGGGCACCCCCACTACTCAGGAAATGCACGGGCGTGAGTGCGCTGCCGGTGAAACGATGAATCCCGCAGAAGGAGAATCCAGCCCCTGATTTATATGTGTCCAACTCATGTATATAATATTTAGTTAGAATTTGGGACTGTATAACTTAGTTATTGACGATTGTACAAAGGAGTTAAAGGGGGAGGAATGTGATGATTGTCCCTTTAAGGGCAGCACAGTAGAAAAGGATCACCTGGCTTGGGTGACCAATTGGGACTCTGAGGCAGGAGACATGAAAGGGATGAGGTGTAGCCACGTGGTTGCTGTGGGACTGTACAGTTTTTCTTAATAATAAATCCTTGAATGTTTCCAATGAAGTCTGTGAAAGTATTTCATTACACGGCGGCTCGCCCACTTGGAATAGTTAGAACGCTGATCTCCATAATGCACTAACAACAAATAGAGAGGCTCTTGCCCACTGATCAAGTGTGAAACCAAGAGTTCTCATTCCTCTGGGTATTGAGGCAGGACTGTTTATTACCCACCCAACTAAGAATTGGAATAGAACTGTACAGTCATAGAATTTTACAGCACAGAAGGAGGCCATTCGGCCCATCATGTTAGCACCGGCTCCCGAAGAGCAACCCAACTAGTCCCATTCCCCAGCCCTATCTCTGTAGCCCTCTCAATTCACCATACTAGTAAAGTCATACTTAATCCTTGTAACATCTATTATGGCAGTGTGGGACAATATTTTAGCATTAAATCTTTGAAAGTAAAATCAAAGTGCACGCATTGCGTGGCATAGCCCTTATTTTAGGTCAACCCTTTGCTGGAGTCTTGTTTTAGCACCAAGAGCAGGTAATAACCTCTAGCAGGTTTCCAGTGATACTGTGCACCCAGGTAAGATGAGGTGAGTACAGTGAAGAATGAATCTTACTTGTTGACGAATCAATGCCTTTTTTATACTGAGTTGAGCATCTTTTCAGGCATGTCACCAGTCGATGGGAGCTATGGATCTGATGCCTTTCATTAAAGCAAATGTGAAACTGACCTTCAAAGAAATAGTTAATGAAGCTCATTGGAATTTGGATAATTATTTCGATTGCAAACATAAAGGAATTTAATGTCATTGTAAAATTATCTGGATAATTGTTTAACAGAGTGCTTAAATCTTTAAATTGGTCTTATTAAGTAAATAGTACCAGTGATTTTTCTGTGGGAATAATTATAATTGATTGTTTGATGTAGAAATCTACAGACATATTTGCGTATGCAAAGCTTTCTTGATAGATTTTCTTGATAAAAGTTAGTGAAAGTTCAAACAGAAATTCAGCTACTGACAGGTTTCTATGTTTAGGGATGAATACATTGGGACAGGTTCATTTAATATTTACATTTTGTTTGCATCATCAGTTTTGCCAGAAACAATGCAATTTTCAAAAGAGAGAAACAAGGCAAGTGGAGCTTCGCACAGTGCATCAGAGTCAAGGATAGGCCAGGTCCTACAATATCCTCTAACACAATATCCTCCAGAGGCTGCATCAGAAAGACCCACACCTACAACAACCTGGGAATTACAGGCCAGTTAGTCTTACTTCGGTGGTAGGCAAAGTAATGGAAAGGGTACTGAAGGATAGGATTTCTGAGCATCTGGAAAGACACTGCTTGATTAGGGATAGTCAGCATGGATTTGTGAGGGGTAGGTCTTGCCTTACAAATCTTATTGAATTCTTTGAGGAGGTGACCAAGCATGTGGATGAAGGTAAAGCAGTGGATGTAGTGTACATGGATTTTAGTAAGGCATTTGATAAAGTTCCCCATGGTAGGCTTATGCAGAAAGTAAGGAGGCATGGGATAGTGGGAAATTTGGCCAGTTGGATAACGAACTGGCTAACCGATAGAAGTCAGAGAGTGGTGGTGGATGGCAAATATTCAGCCTGGATCCCAGTTACCAGTGGCGTACCGCAGGGATCAGTTCTGGGTCCTCTGCTGTTTGTGATTTTCATTAATGACTTGGATGAGGGAGTTGAAGGGTGGGTCAGTAAATTTGCAGATGATACGAAGATTGGTGGAGTTGTGGATAGTAAGGAGGGCTGTTGTCGGCTGCAAAGAGACATAGATAGGATGCAGAGCTGGGCTGAGAAGTGGCAGATGGAGTTTAACCCTGAAAAGTGTGAGGTTGTCCATTTTGGAAGGACAAATATGAATGCGGAATACAGGGTTAACGGTAGAGTTCTTGGCAATGTGGAGGAGCAGAGAGATCTTGGGGTCTATGTTCATACATCTTTGAAAGTTGCCACTCAAGTGGATAGAGCTGTGAAGAAGGCCTATGGTGTGCTCGCGTTCATTAACAGAGGAATTGAATTTAAGAGCCGTGAGGTGATGATGCAGCTGTACAAAACTTTGGTAAGGCCACATTTGGAGTACTGTGTACAGTTCTGGTCGCCTCATTTTAGGAAGGATGTGGAAGCTTTGGAAAAGGTGCAAAGAAGATTTACCAGGATGTTGCCTGGAATGGAGAGTAGGTCTTACGAGGAAAGGTTGAGGGTGCTAGGCCTTTTCTCATTAGAACGGAGAAGGATGAGGGGCGACTTGATAGAGGTTTATAAGATGATCAGGGGAATAGATAGAGTAGACAGTCAGAGACTTTTTCCCCGGGTGGAACAAACCATTACAAGGGGACATAAATTTAAGGTGAAAGGTGGAAGATATAGGAGGGATATCAGAGGTAGGTTCTTTACCCAGAGAGTAGTGGGGGCATGGAATGCACTGCCTGTGGAAGTAGTTGAGTCGGAAACATTAGGGACCTTCAAGCAGCTATTGGATAGGTACATGGATTACGGTTAAATGATATAGTGTAGATTTATTTGTTCTCAAGGGCAGCACGGTAGCATTGTGGATAGCACAATTGCTTCACAGCTCCAGGGTCCCAGGTTCGATTCCGGCTTGGGTCACTGACTGTGCGGAGTCTGCACGTCCTCCCCGTGTCTGCGTGGGTTTCCTCCGGGTGCTCCGGTTTCCTCCCACAATCCAAAGATGTGCAGGTTAGGTGAATTGGCCAATGATAAATTGCCCTTAATGTCCAAATTGCCCTTGGTGTTGGGTGAAGGTGTTGAGTTTGGGTAGGGTGCTCTTTCCAAGAGCCGGTGCAGACTCAAAGGGCCGAATGGCCTCCTTCTGCACTGTAAATTCAATGATAATCTATGATTAATCTAGGACAAAGGTTCGGCACAACATCGTGGGCCGAAGGGCCTGTTCTGTGCTGTATTTTCTATGTTCTATGTTCTAACAGCAACGTTTTCAGCGACAGATCCAAGCATCCGTTCTTGGCGACAGCACCTGTATTTTAGCATTTTCACTCCAGCTTCAACAGGGGTGGCAGGGTGGTTAGCACTGCTGCCTCACAACGCCAGAGACCCTGGTTCAATTCCAGCCTTGGGTGACTGTGTGGAGTTTGCACTTTCTCTCCGTGTTTGCGTGGGTTTCCTCAGGGTGCTCCGGTTTCCTCCCACAATGCAGGTTAGGTGGATTAGCCATGCTAAATTGCCCCAGGGATGTGCAGGTTAGGTAACAGGGATAGAGCAGGTCGATGGGGCGTGGACCTGGGGAGACTGCTCCTTTGGAGGGTCGGTGCAGACTCGATGGGCCGAATGGCCTCCTTCTGCACTGTAAATTCTGTGATATCTGTGATATCTGAGGGTCGGTGCAGACTCGATGGGCCGAATGGCCTTCTTCTGATCTGTAGGGATCCTATGATTTAATCCTAAATCTGAAACAACAGTGGTGCAATATACATCAGAGGAAAAATGGCATCTAAACACTTTCGTGGTATCATTTACAGAGGTCACCATAAATCACACTGACAAGTTAACTCCAAAAACCAGACCAACTTTAATGTCCTTTAAATCATTGGCTTCAGGAGCACAGAATCAGCATCGAAACTCTTATCCAACGTTTTGTCTAATATGTCAATATCTGTCATGTTTCGCAAAATTAAATGAAGCAACACCTCTACCTGCAGCAACTTATCCCCCAAACTTTGAACTAAGATTGAAAATTTTTCAACCATTCTTTCAAAATGAACTGTGGCGATGATAGCGGTGAACCTGCAGTAAATGGGATCACAGGTCTGTCACAGGACCGGAAGCTGGCCTATTTACTGGGGCTGACTCTGCAGAAGACACACCTGCTGAACATGAGGGTTTAACTTTGGTGGGCAATAATGCACTAATGCCCATTTTGCTGTCACAAAAATTAATCTAATTGGTCAGAAAACCTCCTCATTCAGCACTTGCCACTCACAACATCGCAAATGTCATCCAAAGAATTACACAAAACAACAATTGTAAAGCAGACAGGAAAATCATGGGAAATGTTACCACATCAGACAGGTTCTGAACTTTCCAATGGTTCGTCCAATCTAATTCCTAAAATGGCGTCCCATCCATCGCATAAATACTCACTGATAAAGTCAGCCATACGGTGCCATCAGCAACAGAATCTGGTCTTAAACTTTCAGTTGTCAGTATTAACTAGAAGCGTGAGGATAGGGATCAATTTGATGGAAGGTTAGTAATGAAACAGCGTTGACATCTATTGTGTGATCAACCTCATTGATTTTAGTGATGGCAAATACGTTCTGAATTAACATGATCCAAACCACAAGTTCAATTAAAACTTCAGCAGCAAATACAACCATGGAACCAACTGGAATAATATCACTGAACAGACGTCTAGTGGTGTTACAATGACTAACATTTGTAAGAACTTTGGAGATAGTTCAATGGTTCTATCACAGGGAATAACAATTAAAGCGACTATCGTTCTCAATGAGATAGTTCAAACTGTGGCTGTCTTCGTTGCTGTGTTAGTGATATTTTCAAATGATGACAGTTAATGAAATGAAATGAAAATCACTTATTGTCACAAGAGATGAGGAGGAATTTCTTCAGCCAGAGGGTGGTGAATCTGTGGAACTCTTTGCCACAGAAGGCTGTGGAGGCCAATTCACTGAGTGTCTTTAAGACAGAGAAAATGAAATGAAATGAAAATTGCTTATTGTCACAAGTAGGCTTCAAATGAAGTTACTGTGAAAAGCCCCTAGTCGCCACATTCCGGCGCCTGTTCAGGGAGGCTGGTACAGGAATTGAACCGTGCTGCTGGCCTGCCTTGGTCTGCTTTCAAAGCCAGCGATTTAGCCCTGTGCTAAACCAGCCCCCAGGCAGTTAACAAAATATAAGGAAGGTAAAACTGAGATTAATGATGAAGAGTCCCGTTTTGTCATCAATAACGATCCACACTCTGGTACCCGTGACCTCTCGAACAGTATTGGTGTGGGAGGCAATTCCAGGAATACACGTAATAAAGATCCCATGAATTCCAACAACACCTTTCAAGGTCAGAAATAAATGGTATCATTTCTCAGTATGAAGATTGACAAAAAAAGACTTACATTAAAATTATGTATTTCCCAATCACCCGATGGCCCAAAGCACTTTACAGCCAATAACGTAACTTCGAAGTGCAGTCATCGCTGGAATGACGGGAACCGGCAGCTAATTTGTGCACAGCAAGCTCCCACAAACAGCAAAGTGATAATGACCAGATCATCTGTTTTAGTGACATTGATTGATAAAGGGATAAATATGGCCCTGCACTCCCATTCTCTTCTTCGAGATTAGTGCCCTGGGGTTTTTATATCGACCTGAGAGGGCAGAACAGCCCTGGGTCTAAAGTCTTATTCAAAAGGTGGGGTATCTACTCCATTTGACAAGAAAACATCAACAGCAACAAAGCACATGAATCAATTCACAGCTAGAAGCGTCTCCGTCACAAGTAGGCTGACATTAACACTGCAATTAAGTATAAGGCCGATGTTGTAGATTGTTTAATTTTTCCTGTTCGGGTACACAGAGGGTGAATTCGGAGTGTCCAATTCACCTAACAAGCACGTCTTTAGGGCCTTGTGGGAGGAAACCAGAGCACCCGGAGGAAACCCACGCAGACACGGGGAGAATGTGCAGACTCGCGCAGACAGTGACCCAAACCAGGGATCAAACCTGGGACCCTGGCGCGGTGAAGCCACAGTGCTAGCCACTATGCCACCGTGCTGCAAGTGACTTGGAAAAACAAACATTTTAATCAGCACGTGGATGGACACCTTTATCGATTCAATCAAGCTTCTGAAAAAATATACCAGAAGGAGATTGCCAGTCGGATGAATTTGGTAAAACAGCACAATGGAGTTTTTGATTTGGCTGTTCCAAAAAGAATTGTCCCTCACTGTGTGCCCCGGTAAATTCTCATGATATCTCACATAAAATCAGGACATTAGCTGTTAAACACCTTCAGAATTGTAGAGAATGATCATATTAGAAATTCAGGTTCAAAACCAGTAATCAACAAACTGGTGTCAGCCTCTTACCCACTCGGCCCCATTACACTTGAAAGACATTTTCAATTTTAGGGAGTTTATAACACCACATATTTAATTAAATATATCAAAATATAAAATGATTGCGAAACTATGTACACTGAGATCAACAAATGTACTTTTAAATGATAAACCAATCACTACAACAGCTTGTGAATGAAATGAGAAGGTGTACAACTGCTGCATTAAGGAGGAAGACCTTTACACTGGCAGCTTGCAGGAGGAAACGTTAATTGTGGTGGTGTTGCTAGTTCTGACGTAACTTTGGTGACTCAGGAACTGAAGAGCAAAGCAAGGAGCTGTCTATCGATATTCATTATGTTACCAACTACCTTTCCAGAAACAACTAAATATTGTCAGTCAGTAAGGCAGCTTAGAGCTTCTCAATCACATCAAGCCAATTACCAAACTAGAGACCAGAGGAATTATACAATGACAAGTTGTTACGATCCGGTGACCAGAAACCTTTCGTTTAATGTAGACAAGGTTTGAAATTGCCTGTTAGTTCATATTTATCTCAAGTTAATTTTGCATGTGAGAGAATAAGATCAATATTGTAGATTGTTTAATTTTTCTGAATTGCAGTTTATTTTGTTTGTTGTAAAAGAGTGGAATCTCGTGGCTTTATTCTCTTAGCGACCGGAGAATCCAGCCCATTGGCGTAGGAACAGGAGAAGGCCATTCAGCCCCTCCAGTATACTGCTCGAGCTTGACATCAACAGCTAGACCTCCTGCAAAACTTTGATATTTGTAAGAGATCTACCATGCGGAATTAGTGAGGAACTTGCAGCACTAAAACTCAGTAGAAATTTGAGTTCAAACTTTTCGGATGCAAACAAGAATCGTTTATTGCCTCTATTTGATTATAATTGAGAGTCACTTAAATTTTATTCTCTGATAAGTCCAGCGAGCAAAAAGGACTTAAAGAGAAGCAACTTGTACACAATTTAACTTTTAAAAATAATACAGAAATGGTTTCTTGCTTATGGCACAACAGCTTGCATTTACTTCAAGAGTTAGAGTGGAAAAGTGAAAAATAGAGATAGCGAATAGTTTAGATCAAAGTATTGAATGATCCGGATAAAGATTGCCTTACGAACCTTCACGGTTATAAGAAATCATATCAGTCTTTAGCCATCTATCTACACCTCTAAGTCATTCTAATTGGTTTGGGTTAGAATCAAATGAGTTTGATTTGATGGTTAGCTGTCAATCTTTAATGTGCAACATTAGCTTTAAATGTTTCATGTCTGAATACTTGTGCATGTTATGGAATGCAATTCTGTGCTGTTATCACGACCAGTTTAAACCCTGGACTTCTGCTGACTTAGCTGTTAGCCACATTGTAGACAATAGCGCCTTAATGTTGCTCTGGTGCCTGCCCTGTCCTTGGATTGATATCTGGTACGGTTTGTGTTTTAATGTCACACTGTCTTGCAAATGTATTTGCTAGAACAATGGAGCTCAGTAAAAGTGAATGATGCTGTGTCATGCTGTTTTGTGTCTCTATTGAAGCTATATGTTTTGAGATGACCTGAGGTTATGAGTGAATTTAAAATAGATATTTAAAACCGGGGCTTAATATTTTACGCTAAATAGCCATCTTTTACCTATCAGGTGTATTCGAAAATAGTTGGTTTCTACAATATTATTCACATCATTCTTGTTGCACCATTAAAATTCTGAAGTACAGAAGCTACTGAAATGGCCCTGCAATCTTCTTCACCAAACTTTCTGTTAAGAGGATCCAGTCCAAATATTCAGTCAGGTGGAGAGAAGAGGAAAATTAAAAGATACTATGCACCGGAAAAGCATCTGGGCTTTCAGATCTCAAGCTGCCCACAGAACCTTGTAAAATTAACAACACATCAACCGGATCCAAAACTTTTAATTGAAGCTCATGACAGCAATAATTCGCCAAGACATGACATCACTAAATATTAAATGTTGAAGCAAACACTTAGGCCTTGAAATTATGTCTTCTGTGAAGAGTAAGAAAGGAATTGTTAAAATAAGTTAAAATAACATCTTCTTCAAAATGGAAGACAAAGGAATTTAGTATAAAAAGATGAAGCATTTCTAATCTAAATTCCAAACAACAGAATCTCAAGGTTTTTGATGTTCCCTCACTAAATATTGGATTAAATATAGAAATATTCTGAAAACCTCCTGGAATGCAGAGCGCAGTGATGATCTTCACTGAGACGATATTAATGATAAAACGAGCTCATGAAGATCGACATCACCTGAAGAATTGAGCGTAATTAAAATGAAACCTTTGTGCATTTCAATGTGATTTTGATGCTATTACTGAAGAATGGCACTCTTCTCTCTGTTGCTTCCGATATTGGCATCAGGGGTTAGCAGATTTAGAACAGAGATGAGGAGAAATTGCTTCTCCCAAAGGGTCGTGAACCTGCGGAATTCACTACCCCAGAGGGCGGTGGATGCTGGGACATAAGTGGGCAGCACGGTAGCATTTTTGAGATAGCACAATTGCTTCACAGCTCCAGGGTCCCAGGTTCGATTCCAGCTTGGGCCACTGTCTGTGCGGAGTCTGCACGTCCTCCCCGTGTGTGCGTGGGTTTCCTCCGGGTGCTCCGGTTTCCTCCCACAGTCCAAAGATATGCAGGTTAGGTGGATTGGCCATGATAAATTGCCCTTTGTGTCCAAAATTGCCCTTAGTGTCGGGTGGGGTTGCTGGGTTATTGGGATAGGGTGGAGGTGTTGACCTTGGGTAGGGTGCTCTTTCCAAGAGCCGGTGCAGACTCGATGGGCCGAATGGCCTCCTTCTGCACTTTTAATTCTATGATATGATAAGGAGGAGTTAGACAGATTTTTAATCAGTAACGGGTTGAAGGGTTATAGAGAACGGGCAGGAAAGTGGAGCTGAGGCCGAGAGATGATCAGCCATGATTGTACTGGCTGGCAGAGCGGGCTCGAGGGGCTGAATTGCCCACTCCTGCTCCTAGTTCTTATGTTCTAAGTGTCCCAGACAAGGTAGAGCACCCTTGTATACAGAGTAAAACTCCTCTGCGTTGTCTCAATCAACCTCACAGCAGAACTCAACGACAACAGACAGATAGATTCTCCCACATCAGCAATTGCTTGGCCTCGGTGACTGAAATTACCAGTTCGGACCAATCAGTCCACAGGAAATGGATCGAATGGTCTAAATACAGTTCAGGCCAGAGAGTCACTGTCATCTCATCGCTCTAACCCAGCTTGATTTCTGGTTCCAGGAGTAAACTGCCAGAGTCTAATCCATTAAGTTGACCCAAGTGGCAAATGTTCAATGATAAATTGGAGGCCACAACTCATCAATTCTGTATTTTCCCTGATTAGCATTTCCTTTGGCATCTGAAGTTATTTAATGATCAGATCTTATAGCTTCAACCTTACATTCTACAAAGGGAAAATGATGTCACAGGTATTAACACCTCCAATCTTGCGCACACAGTCTATGCTTGGTCTAAGGATCATCACATTCCTTTCGAAATGATTCAACAGTTCGGAACATAGGAACAGGAAGGAGGCCATTCAGCCCATCGATACTGCTCCACCATTCCATGTGACCGTGGTTGATCATCCACTTCAATGCCTTTTCCCCACACGACCCCCATATCCCTCTGCGTCTGGGATTTAGAAATCTATCAATCTCTGCTTTAAACCTACTCAATGACTCAGCTCCACAGCTCCGAGAGAATTGCAATACATCTGAGTCTCCCTTCTTTTGAAATTGTGCCCTGAATTTACAATTGTTTTGCACAATTTGTCATTAGTTCACTTCACAAGTGTTTTTGAGAATCACAGATGACCCAAGAAAAGCACAAGTAACCACCCGCGGCCAGGGAGGTCGGACAGTCACCTCCGGCACGGCACGGACCATGCAGACGCTGCGACAACGAATGAACGGACATCGCGTGACAATCACCAGGCAGGAATGTTCCCTTCCAGTCGGGGAACACTTCAGCAGTCAAGGGCATTCAGCCTCTGATCTCCGGGTAAGCGTTCTCCAAGGCGGCCTTCAGGACGCGCGACAACGCAGAATCGCCGAGCAGAAGCTTATAGCCAAGTTCCGCACACATGAGTGCGGCCTCAACCGGGACCTGGGATTCATGTCACATTACATTCATCCCCCACCATCTGGCCTGCAAAATCCTACCAACTGTCCTGGCTTGATACAATTCACACCTCTTTAACCTGGGGTTACCCCATCTCTGGATCTGTAAAGATTTAATCACCTGCTAATGCTCGCATTCTAAGCATTGTCTGGCATCTTTGAATCTGTCTATATATATGTTTCTGGAACATACCTCTTCATTCACCTGAGGAAGGAGCAGCGCTCCGAAAGCTAGTGACATCGAAACAAACCTGTTGGACTTTAACCTGATGTTGTAAGACTTCTTACTGTGCTCACCCCAGTCCAACGCCAGCATCTCCACATCATTTCTTTATAAAGTTGAAGTACCTACCCTGAACATCTTTGGGTTGTGGGAGTGAGACCCACGCAGACAACGTGCAGATTCCGCAGACAGTGACCCAGAGCCGGAATTGAACCTGGGACCTCGGCGCCGTGAGGCAGCAGGGCTAACCCACTGCGCCACCGTGCTGCCCTCTTAAAGGGAAACCTTTGAGGTTGGCTAGCCAGAAATGCCTGTTCTGGACTATGGAGTTTAAATATAAAACAGAACATAGAAAGTACAAAATTCCATCTATCACAATTAAATTGCAGACGGAGGTGTGGAAGGGCAAATAGTCAAGTGGAGCCACAATGTCAATTAAACTATCAGCTGTACTTTATAAAAATACAGAACAAAGCAAACAGCGTCTGGCTTTATTGGTCCATGTGTGGAATGTATATTAGACTGATGTACAACTACTGGATCCATCTGGGATTCGAGGCAAACATTTTCCACATTCATATTCCAAACTGGACCTGTTACCGCCCTCCCCAATGGGGCAGACCCGCTCTCCAGTGTGCTGAAGTCAGTTTGTCTCAGGCAAGCTGGTAAAAGAGGTGCTACAGACAGTCAGCCTTCATGACTAGATTGTCCTCGCTGTATAATTGCAGAATTAACTGACTTTTAAACGAGAGAAGAAGTCATTTTGGCAGAATCCATTTATATTTGGAACGAGAGTTTTGCCTTGGATCATAGAATGTTACAGCTTTAAAACAGACCATTCGCCAATTAAGTCAGCACTTGTGCCCCCCCGTCAGCCACATCGGCTAATCCCAGTCTCAGGCTTGTTCGCTGCGTCAAGCTGCTATCCAATTCATCAAGACTGGGCTCAGCTTCAATTAGAATTTGGGGCAGAGGATCCCATGTGCTAATCCCCCCTTCTGTGGAAAGGAACTTATCCTGAGCTCTCTTTTCATCCTTTTCCTGATCATGTGGAATTTCCGTCTGTCATCAGTTTTCCCGCCGAGTGGGAACTAACTTTATTTTAACCCTTTCTGAACCCAAAGACCTCGAGCAAATGATTCCGAAGGCGGAGAAGGTTGTCAAAGAGGTTTGAGGAATGATGAGGCGAAGTTCAATTTTGGGAATGCAAAAGAGGCCAGTTATACACCAAACTGATTGACTTTAATGAGTAGGATAATTGGGCAGATTTCTAACAGGCTGGCTGATTTGCTGAGGTCAGTTTTGGCAGCACGGTAGCACAAGTGGATATCACTGTGGCTTCACAGTGCCAGGGTCCCAGGTTCAATTCCCCGCTGGGTCACTGTCTGCGCAGAGTCTGCACGTTCTCCCCGTGTCTGCGTGGGTTTCCTCCGGGTGCTCCGGTTTGCTCCCACAGTCCAAAGACGTGCAGGTTAGGTGGATTGGCCGTGATAAATTGCCCCTTAGTGACCAAAAAAAGGTTAGGCGGGGTTATTAGGTTACGGGGATAGGTGGAAGTGAGGGCTTAAGTGGGTCGGTGCAGACTTGATCGGCCGAATGTCCTCCTTCTGCACTCTATGTTCTATGTTCCTTCCAATGTTGAGTTTCATTCTCAATGTTTCCAAGTTTAAAAACAGGCAATAATTCTACATCTGAAAGGTGGAGGACCTTTTTCAAAACCCGGGCCAAATAACTTCTTTTACGCTCCCACATTTTGTCCAGTGCCGCATTCCCACTTCCCGAAGATTTGTGCTAAGTAAGGCGGTTGTGGACATGTGGCCACAAGAAAATTGGATTCACTTCCTCAAAGTTTTGAGTTTGGAAACGGGTGTTGGATGGAGCAAAGATGCTGCTGGCACTTTCTGGACCAACATCACGCAGAACAATGTGAAGGGAAACATCAAAACCAGCAGAAAATCATTTCCGCAGGCAGTTTTCTTTTTCACTGCACAATCTGTTATTCATTTTGTTCCCGCACTTTGTCTGCCAGCTTTTCCAAATTGAAGTGACATGTGGCGCTCTGCACATTCTGGCCACACGGTGCCAGTAAAACACCTCTTTCTTCCACACTCAGTTCCATTTGTTAAGTTTCTACTTTCTAAAACAGTACACGGGTCCCTGATTTCCCAGTACCCTCGCTATATCCATGTAATGGGACTTGGAATAACTCTGAACAGTCTCAAAGGTTGTCCTAAATGTAACATTTATATTTTATTTAACTGCGTCCTATGAATAAACATTGCATTTTGAGATATTGCTGTGGAGGTTTATTGAGTGTCTCAAACCATTAATGAAATATTCTATTGTTCTCCTTCCCTGGATGTAACAAAACAACCAAAGGTACATCAAGAAGATGAGCTGAGTGGCAGAGTCTTATAAACCCGCCTTTGCACTTTGCTAATCTGCATTTAAATTCAACAGCAAGTTACACTGATGTTGCGTTTTTTAAAATAAATATTTTATTGAGGTTTTTTTGTATTATAACAACGCAATAAACAATGTACATGAAACTATAAACATAGTGCAAAAGCCATCTCCCTCACTTACAGGTCCCACCTTTATTAACCCCCTACTCTAAGCTAAACTAACCCCTCCACTTCTGCTGACGATTAATTTTCCGCGAAGAAGTTGACGAACGGTTGCCACCTCCGGGCGAACCCTAACAGTGATCCTCTCAAGGCGAACTCGATTTTCTCCAAACAGAGGAAGCTAGCCATGTCCGATAGCCAGGTCTCCGACTTCGGGGGCTTTGAGTCCCTCCAAGCTAATAGTATCCGTCTCCGGGCTACCAGGGAAGCAAAGACCAGAATGTCTGCCTCTTTCTCCTCCTGGATTCCCGGGCCTTCCGACACCCCGAAAATCGCCACCTGTGGACTCAGTGCCACCCTTGCCAGAATCCCCTAAGCTTCGGACATGCCCAGAACATGTGGAAATGATTCGCTGGTCCTCCCGCACATTTTGCAATCCTGTCCTCCACCCCAAAGAATCTGCTCATCCGGGCCACTGTCATATGAGCCTGGTGAACGACCTTGAATTGTACCAGGCTGAGCCTGGCACATGTTGTGGACGCGTTGACTCTACTCAACGCGTCCGCCCACAGACCATCCTCTATCTCTCCTCCCAGCTCCTCCTCCCACTTGCGCTTCAGCTCCTCGGTCTGCATCTCCTCTGACCCCATAAGTTCCTTGTAAATGTCCGAGACGCTCCCTTCTCCTATCCACCCTCTGGAAACTACCCTGTCCTGAATCCCCCTTAGCGGTAGGAGTGGGGAGGTTGAGACCTGTTTACGTAGGAAGTCCCGCACCTGTAAATACCTGAATTTGTTTCCCCTCGCCAACCCAAACTTCTCCTCCAGCGCCCTCACACTCAGAAAGCTCCCCTCTATAAACATGTCCCCCATCCTCTCAATCCCTGCTCTCCGCTATATCTGGACCCCCCATCCATACATCCCGGGGCAAACCGGTGATTATTACAGATTGGGGACCAGACCGATGCTCCCTCTGCTCCCACATGTCTCCTCTATTGCCCACAGACTCTCAGGGCCACCACCACCACGGGGCTGGTGGAGTACCGTGCCGGCGGGAATGGCAGAGGCGCAGTTACCAACGCCCCCAAACTGGTGCCCTTGCATGAAGCCGCCTCCGTACGCTCCCATGCCGACCTCTCCCCCACCACCCACCTCCTGATCATGGCTATATTCGCCGCCCAGTAATAGTTACTGAAGTTTGGCAGCGCCAGCCCGTCCTCTCCCCGACCTTCTGTACCCGCGGGGTCTTACCCGCCAAACAAAGCCAGAGACAACTTTGAAAAAAAGATTAAAAAAGGACAGCGGAAAAGATGGGGACATATTGAAACACGAACAGGAATCTCGGGAGGACCGTCATCTTCACCGTCTGCACCCTCCCAGCCAGTGACAACGGGAGCGCGACCCACCTCTGAAATTCGTCCTTCATTTGGTCTACTAGCCGGGTCAGATTTAATTTATGCAGCCGGTCCCATTCCCGGGCCACTTGAATGCCTAGGTACCTAAAGCTTCCCCCTACTAATCTAAACGGCAGCTCCCCAATCGCCTATCCTGTCCCCTCGCCTGGATCGCAAACACCTCACTTTTCCCCATATTTAGCTTATACCCTGAAAACCGGCCAAATTCCCCTAGAATCCTCATGATTTCTTCCATCCCCTCTATTGGGTCCGACACATACAGAAGCAACCACCTTCCAGCCCCTTGAGGCTCTCAGAGCAATTGCCAACGGCTCTGTAGCTAGCGCGAACAACAGTGGGGAGAGGGGGCATCCCTGTCTCATCCCCCGGTGCAGTCTAAAGTAGTCCGATGTTGTCCTATTCGTCTGTACGCTCGCCACAGGAGCCTGATACAGCAACCTGGCCCAGTCAATAAAGCCCCGCCCAAACCCAAACCGTCCCAGTATCTCCCACAGCTAAACGCATTCTACCCGATTAAAAGCCTTTTCTGCATCTATTGCGATCACAACCTCCACCTCCCTACCTTCCGGGGGCATCATGATCACGTTTAACAACCTTCTTATGTTGGCCACCAAATGCCTACCCTTAGCAAACCCCGTCTGGTCCTCCCCAATAACGTCCGGAACACAATCCTCAATCCTGGAGGACAAAATTTTGGCCAGCAGTTTGGCGTCCACATTCAACAGGGATATCGGCCTGTAGGACCCACACAGCTCCGGGTTCTTGTCCCGCTTCAGAATCAGCGAAATCGTGGCCTGTGACATCGTTGGGGGCAGCATCCCTCTTTCCCTTGCCTCATTGAACATCCTCATCAACACCGGCCCCAATATCACAGAGAACTTTTTATAAAACTCCACTGGGTACCCGTCCGGCCCCAGGGCTTTACCCGCGTGCATGGCCTTCAGACCCTCCACTATCTCTTCCAACCCGATCGGGGCCCCCAGCCCTTCTACCAGCTCCCCGTCCACCTTTGGGAAATTCAGCCCCCCCAAGAAGTGCCTCATCCCCTCCGGCCCCGTAGATGTTCTGACCTATACAGCCTACTGTAGAAATCCCTAAACACCTTATTCACCCCTGCTGAATCTCCAACCAGGTTCCCATCTCCGTCATTTACTTTCCCTATCTCCCAGGCTCCCTCCCTCTTTCTAAGCTGCTGTGCAAGCATTCTGCTGGCCCTCTCTCCATGCTCATAGATCGCCCACCTCTCCTTTCTCAGCTGCTCCACCGCCCTTCCTGTGGTTAACAAGCTGAACTCCGCCTGTAGCCTCCGCCGTTCCCTTAAAAGCCCTGCCTCTGGGGTCTCCGCATACCTCCTATCGATCTGTAGTATCTCCTTAACCACTCGGTCCGTCTCTGCCCCGTCCACCTTCTCCCTATGGGCCCGCATCGAGATCAGCTCCCCTCTGACCACCGCCTTCAGTGCTTCCCACACCACCGCTGCTGAAATTTCCCCCGTGTCGTTGACCTGCAGGTAGTTCTGAATACATTTCCTCAGCCGCTCGCACACTCCTTCATCCGCCAAAAGTCCCACGTCTAACCTCCAGTGCGGGCGCTGGTTACTGTCTTTACTAACCTGCAGGTCTACCCAGTGCGGAGCATGGTCTGAGATTGTGATCGCCGAGTACCCCGTGTCCACCACCCCTGCCAGTAAGGCCCTGCTCAAAATGAAGAAATCGTTCCGGAAATACACCCGGAACTCCTTCAGCCTCGGCTGCCCAAATCTCCATGGATCCACCCCACCCCCATCTGCTCCATTGAACTCTTTTAGTTCCTTTGCCATTGCTGGCACCCTGCCCGTTTTCGAGCTTGACCGGTCCAAGCCAGGGTCAATAACAGTGTTGAAGTCCCCTCCCGTGACCAACCTGTGCAAGTCCAGATCCGGTATCTTCCCCAACATCCTCTTTATAAACTCCACATCATCCCAATTTGGTGCATACACATTTACTAATACAACCTGCACCCCCTCCAGTTTCGCACTGACCATAATGTACCGACCTCCCACATCCGAGACTATTCTACCCGCCTCAAACACCACCCGCTTATTGATCAGGATCGCGACCCCTCTAGTCTTTGAATCTAGTCCCGAGTGAAAGACCTGACTGACCCAGACTTTCCTCAATCTAATCTGGACAGTTATTCTAAGGTGCGTCTCCTGCAACATTACCACGTCCGCCTTCAGTCCCCTAAGATGCGCGAACACGCGTGCCCTCTTGACCGGCCCATTTAACCCTCAAACATTCCAGGTGATTAGCTTAGTTGGGGGCTCATTGTCGTCCCCCCCCCTTTGCTGATCAGCCATCCCCTTTTTTGGGCCCGCCTCCAGCCCATGCTCCGTGCCTCCACCACCTTGCCCCCAGTCAGCCTCCGCCCCCAACCTCCTCTCTGTCCCTTGGCCCAAGTCCCTCCCTCGTCAGCAGAACATTCAACCCCCTCCCCCCCCCATAGTCACAATACTCTGTAACCCAACCCTTTTGATAAACCAAACATATGCACCCCCCAACCCCACTGCATTTCCGAGAGCTAGCCCGCCCAGCTAGCTTGGTGACCCCATCCCTGGCGCCGGATAGTCTCCCACCTATTGTTCCCTCCCCCCCTCCCCCCCCCACTCATACAAACGTACTCCAACATCAAACAATCCCCACACAATTGCCCGATAGAAAAACACCAAAATCTAAACAAGCACACCTCCATCCCCCAACAGTGCAAATGAAAACCTTAACCCACTCAGCTCTGCCACTGGTCCCAAATCAATGCAAAAGGCATTACAAACAGCTTACACAAAACGAAAAACGAGAATTTTCTTTTAAAGAACAGAGAAACAAAAAGAAAAAAAAACCATGAACGTTGCAGCAAAGTTCAAAAGTTCTCAGTCCACCACCAGTCCTTTCCTTTTCACAAAGTCCAGCGCGTCCTCAGGCGACTCAAAATAAAAGTGCTGTTCCTCGTATGTGACCCAGAGACGGGCCGGATACAACAGTCCGAACTTCACCTTTTTCTTAAAAAGGATCGACCTAATCTGTTTGAAGCCTGCTCTTCTCCTGGCCACCTCCACACTCAGGTCTTGGTAAACCCGCAGGATACTCTTGTCCCACTTACAGTTCCTTGTCTGCTTGGCCCACTGTAGAATGCGCTCCTTATCCATGTACCTGTGGAATCTCACCACCATTGCCTTTGGGGGGTCTCCCGTTCGCGGCTTCCTTGCGAGTGCTCTGTGAGCCCTGTCCACCTCCAAGGGTCAGGAGAATGCCCCCTCCCCCAGCAGCTTCTCAAACATGTCTGCGATGTATGCCCCAGCGTCCGCTCCTTCGGACCCCTCCGGGAGCCCAACGATTCTCAAGCTCTGCCGGCGGGACCTATTCTCTAGGACCTCCACCTTCTCCAGGAGCTTCTTCTGCTGGTCTCTCAGCATCTCCACCTCCAGCTCCACCGCAGTTTGATGTTCCTCCTGCTCAGCCAGCGCCTTCTCCACCTTCTGGATCACCCGACCTTGGGCGTCCAATCTAAGCTCCAGCCGCTGAATTGACTCTTTTATCAGGTCCAAGCAGTCCCGTTTCTGCTCAGCAAAGCCTTCCTGAATAACTTGCATCAGCTGCTCCGTTGACCGCTGGGTCGACAAACCAGAGGTCCGGTCCTCCGCCGGGCTGTCTCCCGCTGCAGCTTCAGCCCAAGCCTTCTCTGTCTTTCTGTTTCTGCCTTTACGAGCACTTCTAGTCCTTCTCTCCATGCACCGATGTGGGAATTCAGTTCACAATTGCCCCTGTCATCAATTTTACAATTCAAGTCCGTTATAAATTGGGGAAAAGGTCCAAAAGTCCGACCCGAGCGGGAGCCGCCAAATGTGCAACTTACTCCTTCATAGCCGCCACCGGGAGATCAGTGATGGTGCTTTTTTGCCAGAGCGATCCCTTCCAGGTTCCCAGGAGTTTATCGAACAGATTTGAAACGGAGGCACTTAGAGAGGAATGAGGAGAGGTGACCAAACATTTGGTTAAAGAGGTTTGTTTGAGCACATTCCTCTTTGTTGCTGGAGAAGGTGTTGTCATTAATGGGGTTGGAGGGTGGGGTCGTCCTGGCGGTTTATGGGAGGATTTTGGAAGAGGGAAAAGGGCAAGATTCTCCGGTCTGCCAGCTGCGTTTTCCTGTGCGGCACGCCCTCGCCAGCTGGGGGACTCTCCGTTCCGGCAGCCGGCCAATGGGATTTCCCATTGTGGCCACTCCCACGCTGTCGAGAAAACCGCGGGTGTATGTGTGTTGCCGGCGGAGGAGAGGATCCCGTGACGGAGAATTCCGTCCAAGGTGTCCTTGGAGGGGGGGGTCCAAGGCCAACGGGGAGGAGTTGCCGGGGATGGTGCTGGAGAAGGGGTTGTGGTGTGAGGTGAATATCTCAAACTCGTGTGTGAGGCTGGGGCTGATCCTGCTAAAAGTGGTACACAGGGCACACCTGACGAAGTTGAGGATGAGCCAGCCGGCTGTTTGAGAGGGTGGAGGACATTTGTGAATGGTGTGGGAAGTGTCCAGCTAATCATGTATACACGTTCTAGTCCTGCCCGAAGTTGGGGGAACTTTGGAAGTTGTTCTTCAGCACCATGTCGGCGATCTTGCGCGTGGACTTGGAGCCCGGGGGCCATATTCGGGTTGTCAGATCTGCCGAGGTTGCAGGCGGGACTGGGGGCAGATGTTTTAACCTTCACCTCGCTGATCGCTAACGGGCTCTGTTGGGGTGGAGGCCAGCTTCTCCACCTGTGCCGCGGTGTGGCTGGGCGACCAAATGGAATTCCTGCATTCAGAGACGATACAGGCCAGAACTGGAGGACAGCAGATATCTCAGACGGTTGTGGCTCTGGAGGAGGTCACAGTGACCATGGAGGGATTTGAAAAGAAAGGTGAGGATTTTAATTTGAGATGTTGTTGCGGTGATGAAACAAAGATGAAATGGAATTTTCTCTCACACGACCAGTGGGTGTTTTACTGATGATTTTCGCTGTTGAATGCTCACCATAAAAACCCAGCAAAAAGCTTCCGATCTTTGTGACTGGGATGTGGGGAGCTGCAGGAAAATTGAGTCAAGCCCAAGATTGCGTTGAATGGTGGAGCAGGTCCGATGGGCCGAATGGCCTACTCCTGCTCCCACATCTAATGGTCTTATTTTGAAGAAGAGTAGGAGAGTTCTCCCCAGCGTCCCCGCCAATACTTCTCCTCAATCAACAGCACACAAGCAGATTACCTGGTCATTGTCACATGGCTGTTTCTGGGAGCGTGCTGTGAGCGGATTGGCTGCCACACGGCCTACATTAAAAAAGATACTTCATTGACTGGAAAGTGTTTTGAAACATCGGGTGGTTATGAAAAGAGCTACGTAAATGCAAGCCTTTTCTTTGATGTTCTTTGAATGTTCTAACACATTTCACAGCAGATCAATTACTTTTGGTAACCAATGTTCTCATATCAGCCGACGAGATCGATGTGATCAATAACAAATTTATCTGTTTCAATCATT
Organism: Scyliorhinus torazame; assembly: GCF_047496885.1. Classification (NCBI taxonomy): domain Eukaryota; kingdom Metazoa; phylum Chordata; class Chondrichthyes; order Carcharhiniformes; family Scyliorhinidae; genus Scyliorhinus; species Scyliorhinus torazame. The sequence continues at coordinate 6,025,271 of NC_092722.1, forward strand.
GGTTCAGAGATAAACATTGCCCAAGGCATTGAGAGAACTTCTCCCTCCTGGCGAGGGCGCGCTGCACAGGGAAACACAGCTGAAAGGTTCGATGGGAACGATCCCGCCCAGGTAGCGCTTTAGAACATAGAACATAGAACATTACAGCGCAGTACAGGCCCTTCGGTCCTCGATGTTGCGCCGACCTGTGAAACCACTCTAAAGCCCATCTACACTATTCCCTTATTGTCCATATGTCTATCCAATGACCATTTGAATGTCCTTAGTGTTGGCGAGTCCACTACTGTTGCAGGCAGGGCATTCCACGCCCTTACTACTCTCTGAGTAAAGAACCTATCTCTGACATCTGTCCTATATCTATCTACCCTCAATTTAAAGCTATGTCCCCTCATGCTAGACATCACCATCCGAGGAAGAAGGCTCTCACTGTCCACCCTATCCAATCCTCTGATCATCTTGAATGCCTCAATTAAGTCATCTCTTAACCTTCTTCTCTCTAACGAAAACAGCCTCAAGTCCCTCAGCCTTTCCTCATGAGATCTTCCCTCCATACCAGGCAACAGTCTGGTAAATCTCCTCTGCACCCCTTCCAATGCTTCCACATCCTTCCTATAATGTGGCGACCAGAATTGCACGCAATACTCCAAATGCGGCCGCACCAGAGTGTTGTATAGCTGCAACATGACCTCATGGCTCCGAAACTCAATCCCTCTACCAATAAAAGCTAACACACTGTACGCCTTCTTAACAACCCTCTCAACCTGGGTGGCAACTTTCAGGGATCCATGTACATGGACACCGAGATCTCTCTGCTCATCCACACTGCCAAGAATCTTACCATTAGCCCAGTACTCAATCTTCCTGTTATTCCATCCAAAATGAATCACCTCACACTTTTCTGCATTAAACTCCATTTGCCACCTCTCAGCCCAGCGCTGCAGCTTATCTATGTCCCTCTGTAACTTGTAACATCCTTCCGCACTGTCCACAACTCCACCGACTTTAGTGTCATCTGCAAATTTACTCACCCATCCTTCTACGCCCTCCTCCAGGTCATTTATAAAAATGACAAACAGCAGTGGCCCCAAAACAGATCCTTGTGGTACACCACTAGTAACTGGACTCCAGTCTGAACATTTCCCATCAACCACCACCCTTTGTCTTCTTCCAGCTAGCCAATTTCTGATCCAAACTGCTAAATCACCCTGAATCCCATGCCTCCGTATTTTCTGCAGTAGCCTACCATGGGGAACCTTATCAAACGCTTTACTGAAATCCATATACACCACATCAACTGCTTTACCCTCATCCACCTGTTTGGTCACCTTCTCAAAGAACTCAAAAAGGGTTGTGAGGCACGACCTACCCTTCACAAAACCGTGTTGACTATCTCTAATCAAATTATTCCTTTCCAGATGATTATAGATTTTTCCCACAACAGAAGTAAGGCTCACTGGTCTATAGTTACCGGGGTTGTCTCTACTCCCCTTCTTGAACAAGGGGACAACATTTGCTATCCTCCAGTCTTTTGGCACTATTCCTGTAGACAAAGATGACTTAACGATCAAGGCCAAAGGCTCAGCAATCTCCTCCCTAGCTTCCCAGAGAATCCTAGGATAAATCCCATCCGGCCCAGGTGACTTATCTATTTTCACACTTTCCAGAATTGCTAACACCTCCTCCTTATGAACCTCAAGCCCTTCTAGTCTAGTAGCCTGAATCTCAGTATTCTCCTCGACAACATTGTCTTTTTCCTGTGTGAATACTGACGCAAAATATTCATTTAGCACCTCTCCTATCTCCTCGGACTCCAAGCACAATTTCCCACTACTGTCCTTGACAGGCCCTACTCTTACCCTAGTCATTCTTTTATTCCTGACATATCTATAGAAAGCTTTAGGGTTATACTTGATCCTACCTGCCAAAGACTTCTCATGCCCCCTCCTGGCTCTTCTTAGCTCTCTCTTTAGGTCCTTCCTAGCTAACTTGTAACTCTCGAGCGCCCTAACTGAACCTTCATGTCTCATCTTTACATAAGTCTCCTTCTTCCTCTTGGCAAGTGTTTCGACTGCTTTAGTAAACCACGGTTCCCTCACTCGACCACTTCCTCCCTGCCTGACAGGTACATACTTATCAAGGACACGCAGTAGCTGTTCCTTGAACAAGCTCCACATTTCCATTGTGCCCATCCCCTGCAGTTTTCCTCTCCATCCGATGTATCCTAAGTCTTGCCTCATCGCATCATAATTGCCTTTCCCCCAGATATAACTCTTGCCCTGCGGTATATACCTATCCCTTTCCATCACTAAAGTAAACGTAATCGAATTGTGGTCACTATCACCAAAGTGCTCACCTACCTCCAAATCTAACACCTGTCCTGGTTCATTACCCAGTACCAAATCCAATATGGCCTCGCCTCTCGTTGGCCTATCTACATACTGTGTCAGGAAACCCACCTGCACACATTGGACAAAAACGGACCCATCTAATGTACTCGAACTATAGCGTTTCCAGTCAATATTTGGAAAGTTAAAGTCCCCCATAACAACTACCTGTTGCTTTCGCTCCTATCCAGAATTATCTTTGCAATCCTCTCCTCTACATCTCTGGAACTTTTCGGAGGCCTATAGAAAACCCCTAACAAGGTGACCTCTCCTTTCCTGTTTCTAACCTCAGCCCATACTACCTCAGTAGACGAGTCCTCATCAAACGTCCTTTCTGCCACCGTAATACTGTCCTTGACTAACAATGCCACCCCTCCCCCTCTTTTACCACCTTCCCTGAGCTTACTGAAATATCTAAATCCCGTCACCTGCAACAACCATTCCTGTCCCTGCTCTATCCATGTCTCCGAAATGGCCACAACATCGATGTCCCAGGTACCAACCCATGCCGCAAGTTCACCCACCTTATTCCGGGTGCTCCTGGCATTGAAGAAGACACACTTTAAACCACCTTCCTGCCTGCCGGTACACTCCTGCAACTTTAAAACCTTACTCATGACCTCACTACTCTCAACCTCCTGTATACTGGAGCTACAATTCAGGTTCCCAAGCCCCTGCTGAACTAGTTTAAACCCTCCCGAAGAGCATTAGCAAATTTCCCCCCCCCAGGATATTGGTACCCCTCTGGTCCAGGTGTAGACCATCCCGTTTGTAGAGGTCCCACCCGCCCCAGAATGAGCCCCAATTATCCAGAAATCTGAAACCCTCCCTCCTGCACCATCCCTGTAGCCACGCGTTCAACTCCTCTCTCTCCCTATTCCTCGATGAAAGCATGACAGGTTGGTGAATATATTAATATGTTTTATTTCTGTTACATTCCATCTGATAACTGTGCGATTGTGTTTGGCTGTTGGTCTCCACTGTGACCTTTGTGTGTTGGCTCTTTGTAAACACAGAATTCTGAGCAAGCTACAAAAGGTGAACCCTTCTCTCAAACTAATTGGAATGGGCCAACACTGTCCATTAAAGGTTGGAGCCCAAAATCTGCAAAACAAGGATGGGAACATTCTTAAAGGAAATGCTCACTTGGGATTGACTCTTGATGCTATTAGGCAGTAGAGACAGTTGTTCTCCCAACACAATTTTACCAACTAACACCTGTATTAGATATATGAATGCTCAGTCCAGATAATCGGTGCAAGTTTTACTTCCTCTCTCTGGCCCAGATAAAACGGTAGATGAGATAAATCCCTCCTTTGCTGCGTCCTCAGCTGGAACTTTCACTAGTTGGCTAATCCGCCTATACGAATCAAAAAGGAGTCTCATTAGTCAATGCACATTGGCTCCAAACAGAAGAATGAGACCCGAACACAGTTTAGATGGGCTACTGGGCGGCATGGTGGCACAGTGGTTAGCACTACTGCCTCACAGCGCCAGGGACCCGGGGTCGATTCCAGCCTTGAGTGACTGTGCTGAGTCTGGACTTTCTCCCCGTGGCTGCGGAGGTCACTTCCGGGTGCTCCGGTTTCCTCCCGCAGTCCGAAGACTTGCATGTCCGGTGGGATTATGGGAATAGGCCACAAGTGTGGGCCTAGGTGGGGAGCTCATTCAACGGATTGGTGCAGACTCGCTGGACCAAATGGCCTCCTTCTGCACTGTAGGGATTGTATCGACAGGGCATGGATGGCCTCCTGTGACAGTGTTGAGAAGGAGAGGTCTCGAAAGAGTAAATCAAAAGTGTGGAGCTAAAAGGATAAGAGTGGTCCCTGTGTTGAGCCCTCTCTGGATGGACCTTCATTTCCTCCTGTTCAACCACCAGGCTGTTTGATATTGGGCAGATCCTGACAGCAGCGAGCAGCAGGAAGCTTGTGTGGGGTCTGCAGCTCACTGTCAGCATGTTAATGAGAAGCAGCCTTTAAAATGCTGTTGCTTCATGTTAGAGAAACAGGCGGCTGAATCACTGCACCGTCTACACTCACCGCACCGTCTACACTCACCGCACCGTCTACACTCACCGCACCGTCTACACTCACCGCACCGTCTACACTCACCGCACCGTCTACACTCACCGCACCGTCTACACTCACCGCACCGTCTACACTCACTGCACCGTCTACACTCACCGCACCGTCTACACTCACCGCACCGTCTACACTCTCCGCACCGTCTACACTCACCGCACCGTCTACACTCACTGCACCGTCTACACTCACCGCACCGTCTACACTCACCGCACCGTCTACACTCACCGCACCGTCTGCACTCACCGCACCGTCTGCACTCACCGCACCGTCTACACTCACCGCACCGTCTACACTCACCGCACCGTCTACACTCACCGCACCGTCTACACTCTCCGCACCGTCTACACTCACCGCACCGTCTACACTCACCGCACCGTCTACACTCACCGCACCGTCTACACTCACCGCACCGTCTACACTCTCCGCACCGTCTACACTCACCGTTCCGTCTACACTCACCGCAGCGTCTACACTCACCGCACCGTCTACACTCTCCGCACAGTCTACACTCACCGCACCGGCTACACTCACCGCACCGTCTACACTGACCGCACCGTCTACACTCACCGCACCGTCTACACTCACCGCACCGTCTACACTGACCGCACCGGCTACACTCACCGCATCGTCTACACTCTCCGCACCGTCTACACTCACTGCCCCGTCTACACTCACCGCACCGTCTACACTCACCGCACCGTCTACACTCACCGCACCGTCTACACTCTCCGCACCGTCTACACTCACCGCACCGTCTACACTCACCGCACCGTCTACACTCACCGCACAGTCTACACTCACCGCACCGTCTACACTCACCGCACCGTCTACACTCACCGCACCGTCTACACTCACCGCACCGTCTACACTCACCGCACCGGCTACACTCACCGCACCATCTACACTCTCCGCACCGTCTACACTCTCCGCACCGTCTACACTCACCGTACCGTCTACACTCACCGCACCGTCTACACTCACCGCACAGTCTACACTCACCGCACCGTCTACACTCACCGCACCGTCTACACTCACCGCACCGTCTACACTCACCGCACAGTCTACACTCACCGCACCGTCTACACTCACCGCACCGTCTACACTCACCGCACCGGCTACACTCACCGCATCGTCTACACTCTCCGCACCGTCTACACTCACCGCACCGTCTACACTCTCCGCACCGTCTACACTCACCGCACCGTCTACACTCACCGCACCGTCTACACTCACCGCACAGTCTACACTCACCGCACCGTCTACACTCACCGCACCGTCTACACTCACCGCACCGTCTACACTCACCGCACCGTCTACACTCACCGCACCGGCTACACTCACCGCACCATCTACACTCTCCGCACCGTCTACACTCTCCGCACCGTCTACACTCACCGTACCGTCTACACTCACCGCACCGTCTACACTCACCGCACAGTCTACACTCACCGCACCGTCTACACTCACCGCACCGTCTACACTCACCGCACCGTCTACACTCACCGCACCGTCTACACTCACCGCACAGTCTACACTCACCGTTCCGTCTACACTCACCGCACCGTCCACACTCACCGCACCGTCTACACTCACCGCCCCGTCTACACTCACCGCACCGTCTACACTCTCCGCACCGTCTACACTCACCGCACCGTCTACACTCACCGCACCGTCTACACTCACCGCACCGTCTACACTCACCGCACCGTCTACACTCACCGCACCGTCTACACTCACCGCACCGTCTACACTCACCGCACCGTCTACACTCACCGCACCGTCTACACTCTCCACACCGTCTACACTCACCGCATCGTCTACCCTCACCGCACCGTCTACACTCACCGCACCGTCTACACTCACCGCACCGTCTACACTCACCGCACCATCTACACTCACCGCACCGTCTACACTCACCGCATCGTCTACCCTCACCGCACCGTCTACACTCACCGCATCGTCTACACTCACCGCACCGTCTACACTCACCGCACCGTCTACACTCACCGCACCGTCTGCACTCACCGCACCGTCTACACTCACCGCACCGTCTACACTCACCGCACCGTCTACACTCACCGCACCGTCTACACTCACCGCACCGTCTACACTCACCGCACCGTCTACACTCACTGCACCGTCTACACTCTCCGCACCGTCTACACTCACCGCACCGTCTACACTCACCGCACCGTCTACACTCACCGCACCGTCTACACTCTCTGCACCGTCTACACTCACCGCCCCGTCTACACTCACCGCCCCGTCTACACTCACCGCACCGTCTGCACTCACCGCACCGTCTACACTCACCGCACCGTCTGCACTCACCGCACCGTCTACACTCACCGCACCGTCTGCACTCACCGCCCCGTCTACACTCACCGCCCCGTCTACACTCACCGCACCGTCTACACTCACCGCCCCGTCTGCACTCACCGCACCGTCTACACTCTCCGCACCGTCTGCACTCACCGCCCCGTCTACACTCACCGCACCGTCTACACTCACCGCCCCGTCTGCACTCACCGCACCGTCTACACTCTCCGCACCGTCTACACTCACCGCACCGTCTACACTCACCGCACCGTCTACACTCACCGCACCGTCTACACTCTCCGCACCGTCTACACTCACCGTTCCGTCTACACTCTCCACACCGTCTACACTCTCCGCACCGTCTACACTCACCGCAGCGTCTACACTCACCGCACCGTCTACACTCTCCGCACAGTCTACACTCACCGCACCGGCTACACTCACCGCACCGTCTACACTCACCGCATTGTCTACACTCACCGCACCGGCTATACTCTCCGCACCGTCTACACTCTCCGCACCGTCTACACTCACCGTTCCGTCTACACTCACCGCAGCGTCTACACTCACCGCACCGTCTACACTCTCCGCACATTCTACACTCACCGCACCGGCTACACTCACCGCACCGTCTACACTGACCGCACCGTCTACACTCACCGCACCGTCTACACTCACCGCACCGTCTACACTGACCGCACCGTCTACACTCACCGCACCGTCTACACTCACCGCACCGTCTACACTCACCGCACCGTCTACACTCACCGCACCGTCTACACTCACCGCACCGTCTACACTCACCGCACCGTCTACACTCACCGCACCGTCTACACTCACCGCACCGTCTACACTCACCGCACCGTCTACACTCACCGCACCGTCTACACTCACCGCACCGTCTACACTCACCGCACCGTCTACACTCACCGCACCGTCTACACTCACCGCACCGTCTACACTCACCGCATCGTCTACCCTCACCGCACCGTCTACACTCACCGCATCGTCTACCCTCACCGCACCGTCTACACTCACCGCATCGTCTACCCTCACCGCACCGTCTACACTCACCGCACCGTCTACACTCTCCGCACCGTCTACACTCACCGCACCGTCTACACTCTCCGCACCGTCTACACTCACCGCACCGTCTACACTCACCGCACCGTCTACACTCACCGCACCGTCTACACTCTCCGCACCGTCTACACTCACCGCACCGACTACACTCACCGCACCGACTACACTCACCGCACAGTCTACACTCACCGCACCGTCTACACTCATCGCACCGTCTACACTCACCGCACCGTCTACACTCACCGCACCGTCTACACTCTCCGCACCGTCTACACTCTCCGCACCGTCTACACTCACCGCACCGTCAACACTCACTGCACCGTCTACACTCACCGCACCGGCTACACTCACCGCACCGTCTACACTGACCGCACCGTCTACACTCACCGCACCGTCTACACTCACCGCACCGTCTACACTCTCCGCACCGTCTACACTCACCGCACCGTCTACACTCACCGCACCGTCTACACTGACCGCACCGTCTACACTCTCCGCACCGTCTACACTCACCGCACCGTCTACACTCACCGCACCGTCTACACTCTCCGCACCGTCTACACTCTCCGCACCGTCTACACTCACCGCACCGTCTACACTCACCGCACCGTCTACACTCACCGCACCGTCTGCACTCACCGCACCGGCTACACTCACCGCACCGTCTACACTCACCGCACCGTCTACACTCACCGCACCGTCTACACTCACCGCACCGTCTACACTCACCGCACCGTCTACACTCACCGCACCGTCTACACTCACCGCACCGTCTACACTCACCGCACCGTCTACACTCACCGCACCGTCTACACTCACCGCACCGTCTACACTCACCGCACCGTCTATACTCACCGCACCATCTACACTCACCGCACAGTCTACACTCACCGCCCCGTCTACACTCACCGCACCGTCTACACTCACTGCACCGGCTACACTCACCGCAACGTCTACACTCACCGCACCGTCCACACTCACCGCACCGTCTACACTCACCGCACCGTCTACACTCACCGTACCGTCTACACTCACCGCACCGTCCACACTCACCGCACCGTCTACACTCACCGCACCGTCTACACTCACCGCACCGTCTACACTCACCTCACCGTCTACACTCACCGCACCGTCCACACTCACCGCACCGTCTACACTCACCGCACCGTCGACACTCACCGCACCGTCTACACTCACCGCACCGTCTACACTCACCGCACCGTCTACACTCACCGCACCGTCTACACTCACCGCACCGTCTACACTCACTGCACCGTCTACACTCACCGCACCGTCTACACTCACCGCACCATCTACACTCTCCGCACCGTCTACACTCACCGCACCGTCTATACTCACTGCACCGTCTACACTCACCGCACCATCTACACTCTCCGCACCGTCTACACTCACCGCACCGTCTACACTCACCGCACAGTCTACACTCACCGCCCCGTCTACACTCACCGCACAGTCTACACTCACCGCACCGTCTACACTCACCGCACCGTCTACACTCACCGCACCGTCTACACTGACCGCACCGTCTACACTCACCGCACCGTCTACACTCACCGCACCGTCTACACTCTCCGCACCGTCTACACTCGCCGCACCGTCTACACTCACCGCACCGTCTACACTCACCGCACCGTCTACACTCACCGCACCGTCTGCACTCACCGCACCGGCTACACTCACCGCACCGTCTACACTCACCGCACCGTCTACACTCACCGCACCGTCTACACTCACCGCACCATCTACACTCACCGCACCGTCTACACTCACCGCACCGTCTACACTCACCGCACCGTCTACACTCACCGCACCGTCTACACTCACCGCACCGTCTACACTCACCGCACAGTCTACACTCACCGCACCGTCTACACTCACCGCACCGTCTACACTCACCGCACCGTCTACACTCACCGCACCGTCTACACTCACCGCACCGTCTATACTCACCGCACCATCTACACTCACCGCACAGTCTACACTCACCGCCCCGTCTACACTCACCGCACCGTCTACACTCACTGCACCGGCTACACTCACCGCAACGTCTACACTCACCGCACCGTCTACACTCACCGCACCGTCTACACTCACCGTACCGTCTACACTCACCGCACCGTCTACACTGACCGCACCGTCTACACTCACCGCACCGTCTACACTCACCGCACCGTCTACACTCACCGCACCGTCTACACTCACCGCACCGTCTACACTCACCGCACCGTCTACACTCACCGCACCATCTACACTCTCCGCACCGTCTACACTCACCGCACCGTCTAAACTCACTGCACCGTCTACACTCACCGCACCATCTACACTCACCGCACCGTCTACACTCACCGCACCGTCTACACTCACCGCACCGTCTACACTCACCGCACAGTCTACACTCACCGCACCGTCTACACTCACCGCACCGTCTACACTCACCGCACCGTCTACACTCACCGCACCGACTACACTCTCCACACCGTCTACACTCACCGCACCGTCTACACTCACCGCACAGTCTACACTCACCGCCCCGTCTACACTCACCGCACAGTCTACACTCACCGCACCGTCTACACTCTCCACACCGTCTACACTCACCGCACCGTCTACACTCACCGCACCGTCTACACTCACCGCACCGTCTACACTCACCGCACCGTCTACACTCTCCACACCGTCTACACTCTCCGCACCGTCTACACTCACCGCACCGGCTACACTCACCGCACCGTCTACACTCACCGCACCGTCTACACTCACCGCACCGTCTACACTCACCGCACCGTCTACACTCACCGCACCGTCTACACTCACCGCACCGTCTACACTCTCCACACCGTCTACACTCTCCGCACCGTCTACATTCACCGCACCGGCTACACTCACCGCACCGTCTACACTCACCGCACCGTCTACACTCACCGCACCGGCTCCACTCACCGCACCGTCTATACTCTCCGCACCGTCTACACTCACCGCCCCGTCTACACTCACTGCCCCGTCTACACTCACCGCACCGTCTATACTCTCCGCACCGTCTACACTCACCGCACCGTCTACACTCACCGCACCGTCTACACTCACCGCACCGTCTACACTCACCGCACCGTCTACACTCACCGTTCCGTCTACACTCACCGCCCCGTCTACGCTCACCGCACCGTCTACACTCTCCGCACCGTCTACACTCACCGCACCGGCTACACTCACCGCACCGTCTACACTCACCGCCCCGTCTACACTCACTGCCCCGTCTACACTCACCGCACCGTCTATACTCACTGCACCGTCTACACTCACCGCACCGTCTACACTCACCGCACCGGCTCCACTCACCGCACCGTCTATACTCTCCGCACCGTCTACACTCACCGCACCGTCTACACTCACCGCACCGTCTACACTCACCGCACCGTCTACACTCACCGTTCCGTCTACACTCACCGCCCCGTCTACACTCACCGCCCCGTCTACACTCACCGCACCGTCTACACTCTCCGCACCGTCTACACTCACCGCACCGGCTACACTCACCGCACCGTCTACACTCACCGCCCCGTCTACACTCACTGCCCCGTCTACACTCACCGCACCGTCTATACTCACTGCACCGTCTACACTCACCGCACCGTCTACACTCACCGCACCGGCTCCACTCACCGCACCGTCTATACTCTCCGCACCGTCTACACTCACCGCACCGTCTATACTCTCCGCACCGTCTACACTCACCGCACCGTCTACACTCACCGCACCGTCTACACTCACCGCACCGTCTACACTCACCGTTCCGTCTACACTCACCGCCCCGTCTACACTCACCGCACCGTCTACACTCACCGCACCGTCTATACTCACTGCACTGTCTACACTCACCGCCCCGTCTACACTCACCGCACCGTCTACACTCACCGCACCGTCTACACTCACCGTTCCGTCTACACTCACCGCACCGTCTATACTCTCCGCACCGTCTACACTCACCGCCCCGTCTACACTCACCGCACCGTCTACACTCTCCGCACTGTCTACACTCACCGCACCGGCTACACTCACCGCACCGTCTACACTCACCGCACCGTCTACACTCACCGCCCCGTCTACACTCACTGCCCCGTCTACACTCACCGCACCGTCTATACTCACTGCACCGTCTACACTCACCGCACCGTCTACACTCACCGCACAGTCTACACTCACCGCACTGTCTACACTCACCGCACCGTCCACACTCACCGCACCGTCTACACTCACCGCACCGTCTACACTCACCGCACCGTCTACACTCACCGCACAGTCTACACTCACCGCAACGTCTACACTCTCCGCACCGTCTACACTCACCGCACAGTCTACACTCACCGCATTGTCTACACTCACCGCACCGTCTACACTCACCGCACCGTCTACACTCACCGCACCGTCTACACTCACCGCACCGTCTATACTCACCGCACCATCTACACTCACCGCACAGTCTACACTCACCGCCCCGTCTACACTCACCGCACCGTCTACACTCACTGCACCGTCTACACTCACCGTACCGTCTACACTCACCGCACCGTCTACACTGACCGCACCGTCTACACTCACCGCACCGTCTACACTCACCGCACCGTCTACACTCACCGCACCGTCTACACTCACCGCACCGTCTACACTCACCGCACCGTCTACACTCACCGCACCATCTACACTCTCCGCACCGTCTACACTCACCGCACCGTCTATACTCACCGCACCGTCTACACTCACCGCACCGTCTACACTCACCGCACCATCTACACTCTCCGCACCGACTACACTCTCCACACCGTCTACACTCACCGCACCGTCTACACTCACCGCACAGTCTACACTCACCGCCCCGTCTACACTCACCGCACAGTCTACACTCACCGCACCGTCTACACTCACCGCACCGTCTACACTCACCGCACCATCTACACTCTCCACACCGTCTACACTCACCGCACCGTCTACACTCACCGCACCATCTACACTCACCGCACCGTCTACACTCACCGCACCGTCTACACTCACCGCACCGTCTACACTCACCGCCCCGTCTACACTCACTGCCCCGTCTACACTCACCGCACCGTCTATACTCACTGCACCGTCTACACTCACCGCACCGTCTACACTCACCGCACCGTCTACACTCACCGCACAGTCTACACTCACCGCACCGTCTACACTCTCCGCACCGTCTACACTCACCGCACAGTCTACACTCACCGCACTGTCTACACTCACCGCACCGTCTACACTCACCGCACCGTCTACACTCACCGCACCGTCTACACTCACCGCACCGTCCACACTCACCGCACCGTCTACACTCACCGCACCGTCTACACTCACCGCACCGTCTACACTCACCGCACAGTCTACACTCACCGCATTGTCTACACTCTCCGCACCGTCTACACTCACCGCACCGTCTACACTCACCGCACCGTCTACACTCACCGCACCGTCTGCACTCACCGCACCGTCTGCACTCACCGCACCGTCTACACTCACCGCACCGTCTACACTCACCGCACCGTCTACACTCACCGCACCGTCTACACTCACCGCACCGTCTACACTCACCGTTCCGTCTACACTCACCGCCCCGTCTACACTCACCGCACCGTCTACACTCTCCGCACCGTCTACACTCACCGCACCGGCTACACTCACCGCACCGTCTACACTCACCGCCCCGTCTACACTCACTGCCCCGTCTACACTCACCGCACCGTCTATACTCACTGCACCGTCTACACTCACCGCACCGTCTACACTCACCGCACCGGCTCCACTCACCGCACCGTCTATACTCTCCGCACCGTCTACACTCACCGCACCGTCTATACTCTCCGCACCGTCTACACTCACCGCACCGTCTACACTCACCGCACCGTCTACACTCACCGCACCGTCTACACTCACCGTTCCGTCTACACTCACCGCCCCGTCTACACTCACCGCACCGTCTACACTCTCCGCACCGTCTACACTCACCGCACCGGCTACACTCACCGCACCGTCTACACTCACCGCCCCGTCTACACTCACCGCCCCGTCTACACTCACCGCACCGTCTACACTCTCCGCACCGTCTACACTCACCGCACCGGCTACACTCACCGCACCGTCTACACTCACCGCCCCGTCTACACTCACTGCCCCGTCTACACTCACCGCACCGTCTATACTCACTGCACCGCCTACACTCACCGCACCGTCTACACTCACCGCACCGTCTACACTCACCGCACCGTCTACACTCTCCACACCATCTACACTCACCGCACCGTCTACACTCACCGCACCGTCTACACTCACCGCACCGTCTACACTCACCGCACCGTCTACACTCACCGCACCGTCTACACTCTCCACACCGTCTACACTCTCCGCACCGTCTACACTCACCGCACCGGCTACACTCACCGCACCGTCTACACTCACCGCACCGTCTACACTCACCGCACCGTCTACACTCACCGCACCGTCTACACTCACCGCACCGTCTACACTCACCGCACCGTCTACACTCTCCACACCGTCTACACTCTCCGCACCGTCTACACTCACCGCACCGGCTACACTCACCGCACCGTCTACACTCACCGCACCGTCTACACTCACCGCACCGGCTCCACTCACCGCACCGTCTATACTCTCCGCACCGTCTACACTCACCGCACCGTCTACACTCACCGCACCGTCTACACTCACCGCACCGTCTACACTCACCGTTCCGTCTACACTCACCGCCCCGTCTACACTCACCGCACCGTCTACACTCTCCGCACCGTCTACACTCACCGCACCGGCTACACTCACCGCACCGTCTACACTCACCGCCCCGTCTACACTCACTGCCCCGTCTACACTCACCGCACCGTCTATACTCACTGCACCGTCTACACTCACCGCACCGTCTACACTCACCGCACCGGCTCCACTCACCGCACCGTCTATACTCTCCGCACCGTCTACACTCACCGCACCGTCTATACTCTCCGCACCGTCTACACTCACCGCACCGTCTACACTCACCGCACCGTCTACACTCACCGCCCCGTCTACACTCACCGCACCGTCTACACTCTCCGCACCGTCTACACTCACCGCACCGGCTACACTCACCGCACCGTCTACACTCACCGCCCCGTCTACACTCACTGCCCCGTCTACACTCACCGCACCGTCTATACTCACTGCACCGTCTACACTCACCGCACCGTCTACACTCACCGCACCGGCTCCACTCACCGCACCGTCTATACTCTCCGCACCGTCTACACTCACCGCACCGTCTATACTCTCCGCACCGTCTACACTCACCGCACCGTCTACACTCACCGCACCGTCTACACTCACCGCACCGTCTACACTCACCGTTCCGTCTACACTCACCGCCCCGTCTACACTCACCGCACCGTCTACACTCTCCGCACCGTCTACACTCACCGCACCGGCTACACTCACCGCACCGTCTACACTCACCGCCCCGTCTACACTCACTGCCCCGTCTACACTCACCGCACCGTCTACACTCACCGCACCGTCTACACTCACCGCACAGTCTACACTCACCGCACTGTCTACACTCACCGCACCGTCTACACTCACCGCACCGTCTACACTCACCGCACTGTCTACACTCACCGCACCGTCTACACTCACCGCACCGTCTACACTCACCGCCCCGTCTACACTCACCGCACCGTCTACACTCACTGCACCGGCTACACTCACCGCAACGTCTACACTCACCGCACCGTCCACACTCACCGCACCGTCTACACTCACCGCACCGTCTACACTCACCGCACCGTCTACACTCACCGCACAGTCTACACTCACCGCAACGTCTACACTCTCCGCACCGTCTACACTCACCGCACCGTCTACACTCACCGCCCCGTCTACACTCACCGCACCGTCTACACTCACCGCACCGTCTACACTCACCGCATTGTCTACACTCACCGCACCGTCTACACTCACCGCACCGTCTACACTCACCGCAACGTCTACACTCTCCGCACCGTCTACACTCACCGCACCGTCTACACTCACCGCCCCGTCTACACTCACCGCACCGTCTACACTCACCGCACCGTCTACACTCACCGCACCGTCTACACTCACCGCATCGTCTACCCTCACCGCACCGTCTACACTCACCGCACCATCTACACTCTCCGCACCGTCTACACTCACCGCACCGTCTACACTCACCGCCCCGTCTACACTCACTGCCCCGTCTACACTCACCGCACCGTCTATACTCACTGCACCGTCTACACTCACCGCACCGTCTACACTCACCGCACCGTCTACACTCTCCGCACCGTCTACACTCACCGCACTGTCTACACTCACCGCACCGTCTACACTCACCGCACCGTCTACACTCACCGCACCGTCTACACTCACCGCACCGTCCACACTCACCGCACCGTCTACACTCACCGCACCGTCTACACTCACCGCATTGTCTACACTCTCCGCACCGTCTACACTCACCGCACCGTCTACACTCACCGCACCGTCTACACTCACCGCACCGTCTGCACTCACCGCACCGTCTGCACTCACCGCACCGTCTACACTCACCGCACCGTCTACACTCACCGCACCGTCTACACTCACCGCACCGTCTACACTCACCGTTCCGTCTACACTCACCGCCCCGTCTACACTCACCGCACCGTCTACACTCTCCGCACCGTCTACACTCACCGCACCGGCTACACTCACCGCACCGTCTACACTCACCGCCCCGTCTACACTCACTGCCCCGTCTACACTCACCGCACCGTCTATACTCACTGCACCGTCTACACTCACCGCACCGTCTACACTCACCGCACCGGCTCCACTCACCGCACCGTCTATACTCTCCGCACCGTCTACACTCACCGCACCGTCTATACTCTCCGCACCGTCTACACTCACCGCACCGTCTACACTCACCGCACCGTCTACACTCACCGCACCGTCTACACTCACCGTTCCGTCTACACTCACCGCCCCGTCTACACTCACCGCACCGTCTACACTCTCCGCACCGTCTACACTCACCGCACCGGCTACACTCACCGCACCGTCTACACTCACCGCCCCGTCTACACTCACCGCCCCGTCTACACTCACCGCACCGTCTACACTCACCGCACCGTCTACACTCACTGCACCGCCTACACTCACCGCACCGTCTACACTCACCGCACCGGCTCCACTCACCGCACCGTCTACACTCACCGCACCGTCTACACTCACCGTTCCGTCTACACTCACCGCACCGTCTACACTCTCCACACCGTCTACACTCACCGCACCGTCTACACTCACCGTTCCGTCTACACTCACCGCCCCGTCTACACTCACCGCACCGTCTACACTCTCCGCACCGTCTACACTCACCGCACCGGCTACACTCACCGCACCGTCTACACTCACCGCCCCGTCTACACTCACTGCCCCGTCTACACTCACCGCACCGTCTACACTCACCGCACCGTCTACACTCACTGCACCGCCTACACTCACCGCACCGTCTACACTCACCGCACCGGCTCCACTCACCGCACCGTCTATACTCTCCGCACCGTCTACACTCACCGCACCGTCTATACTCTCCGCACCGTCTACACTCACCGCACCGTCTACACTCACCGCACCGTCTACACTCACTGCCCCGTCTACACTCACCGCACCGTCTACACTCACCGCACCGGCTCCACTCACCGCACCGTCTATACTCTCCGCACCGTCTATACTCTCCGCACCGTCTACACTCACCGCACCGTCTATACTCTCCGCACCGTCTACACTCACCGCACCATCTATACTCTCCGCACCGTCTACACTCACCGCACCGTCTACACTCACCGCCCCGTCTACACTCACTGCCCCGTCTACACTCACCGCACCGTCTACACTCACCGCACCGTCTACACTCACCGCACCGTCTACACTCACCGCCCCGTCTACACTCACCGCACCGTCTACACTCACCGCACCGTCTACACTCACTGCACCGTCTACACTCACCGCACCGTCTACACTCACCGCACAGTCTACACTCACCGCACTGTCTACACTCACCGCACCGTCTACACTCACCGCACCGTCTACACTCACCGCACCGTCTACACTCACCGCACCGTCTACACTCACCGCACAGTCTACACTCACCGCAACGTCTACACTCTCCGCACCGTCTACACTCACCGCACAGTCTACACTCACCGCATTGTCTACACTCACCGCACCGTCTACACTCACCGCACCGTCTACACTCACCGCACCGTCTACACTCACCGCACCGTCTACACTCACCGCATCGTCTACCCTCACCGCACCGTCTACACTCACCGCACCATCTACACTCTCCGCACCGTCTACACTCACCGCACCGTCTACACTCACCGCCCCGTCTACACTCACTGCACCATCTACACTCTCCGCACCGTCTACACTCTCCGCACCGTCTACACTCACCGCACCGTCTACACTCACCGCACCGTCTACACTCACCGCACAGTCTACACTCACCGCATTGTCTACACTCACCGCACCGTCTACACTCACCGCACCGTCTACACTCACCGCACCGTCTACACTCACCGCACCGTCTACACTCACCGCACCGTCTACACTCACCGCACCGTCTACACTCACCGCACCGTCTACACTCACCGCACCGTCTACACTCACCGCATCGTCTACCCTCACCGCACCGTCTACACTCACCGCACCATCTACACTCTCCGCACCGTCTACACTCTCCGCACCGTCTACACTGACCGCACCGTCTACACTCGCCGCACCGTCTACACTCACCGCACCGTCTATACTCACTGCACCGTCTACACTCACCGCACCGTCTACACTCACCGCACCGTCTACACTCACCGCACCGTCTACACTCACCGCACCGTCTACACTCACCGCACCGTCTACACTCTCCGCACCGTCTACACTCACCGCACCGTCTACACTCACCGCACAGTCTACACTCACCGCACTGTCTACACTCACCGCACCGTCTACACTCACCGCACCGTCTACACTCACCGCACAGTCTACACTCACTGCACTGTCTACACTCACTGCACCGGCTACACTCTCCGCACCGTCTACACTCACCGCACCGTCTACACTCACCGCACCCTCTACACTCTCCACACCGTCTACACTGACTGCACCGTCTACACTCACCGCACCGTCTACACTCACCGCACCGGCTACACTCACCGCACCGTCTACACTCACCGCACCGTCTACACTCACCGCACCGTCTACACTCACCGCACAGTCTACACTCACCGCATCGTCTACACTCACCGCACCGTCTACCCTCACCGCACCGTCTACACTGACCGCACCGTCTACACTCTCCGCACCGTCTATACTTATTGTAGCGTCTATATTCACTACAGTGTCTATACTCCGTGCACTGTCAATACTTCAAGTTTTGGAGTGAATGGCCTATTTTTGTTTGTAGAACTCTGTATAGTACAAACTTGGATGGGTGTTTGAAGAGAGTTTGGAATATCTAAGCCAAAAGTCCTGCCTCAGTCGGAAAGTTAATTTGATAACAACAAGTGTTTGTTGTGCTTTCCAATGTAGAAGCATTGTCTCGTCACATTAACACAGGACTGGAAAATACACCATTCAGATACATGCCATTATGAATTCCTCTTTTGAAGTTATACTCAAGAGGAATGATGGGAGGTGCAGGTAGCTGGAGAATGAATTGAAGCTAGTTTCATGTTTCAGTGACTATGCTACCATTTCCAATTGTGTCGGAATTAGCCCGGCTTGATGCAAGGGAATAACTGTTTCCTGTCTATAATTATTAATAACTCATTTTAACACTCACCAAAATAACCTTAATTCTGGGAAAATATTGCAGTAGGATTAATTGAACTGATGAATAAATATTCTCAATGGATCCTCAACTTGGAACTGTGAGGTGTGAGTTGTATCAATATACAGCTTCCAGGAAAGGCACAGATGGTAAAATGAGATTATTCAATCAGATCAATGTTACAATCTGTAATTTAAATAAAAATGTAAATATAACTGCTGCATATTTACTGCAAAATTAACAAATGTACTATCTGGAGCTGCATTCCACACGTAGGCTGGATTTTAATGTCGGAAATGATGGAGAGATTTTCCATTTGGGAGACGAGCTTCGGGATTCTCTGCCGGTGGGTTCCTCCGCTCCGGAGGAGGCCCACAATGGGAAACCCCATTGGCCGGCTGGAGGAACGGAGAATTCCAGTCCGGTGGGGACGCCTCGCGCCGGATAATGGGGCTGGCCAATTCCGCCTTTTGTTCTCCCGCCAGAGATGAATCGCCTCTGATTTGCCCTCGCGCTGGGTGCGTGACTCTAGAGGTGTTTCACTATTCCATATCATGCACACTTCTGCATGGCAAGGATTGCGAGGGATTCCCACACAAATCCCACTATCGTTTTGAGTGGGCGGTCCGATAGTGAGGTCTGGCGACTGAACCCCCTTACCCCCCGGAATGCAATTCTGTCCCCCCCCCCAACCACAGGATTTGCTGTGTCATCCCTCCCAAAGTACAAGGATGACCCAACCCCCCACTGACTCTCTACCAGATATCCCCTTACAGAGACCCACATCAGAACCCCCCCATTTCAGAGACCCCACCAGAACCCCCCCCCCCGTTACAGAGACCCCACCAGAAACCCCCCCGTTACAGAGACCCCACCAGAAACCCCCCCATTTCAGAGACCCCACCAGAACCCCCCCCCCCCCCGTTACAGAGACCTCACCAGAAACCCCCCCATTTCAGAGACCCCACCAGAAACCCCCCCCCCCGTTACAGAGACCCTCACCGGAGACCCTCATTACAGAAACTCGCGCTAGAGACCCTCCCATAAGAGAACCTCCCCACCAGAGACTCCCCATTACAGAGACGCCGCCAGAAACCCGCTCATCAAAGAGACCCCCACCAGAGTGGTCGGCATAAGAGTGACCCCACCAGAAATCCCTTTATTACAGGAAGTCCAAACAGTGACAATGAAAAAAATAATTACTGCTTTAAAACTCACCTGTGCCCTACACCTGCTGGCTCAGGCAGAAAAAGCAGCACTGGTAAATTCCAAGAATGTGAAAACCACATCAGCTAGGTTTAAAGCCCTCAGACCTTTGATCTGCAAGGTTTTGATTCATATCAATGGGAAATTGGTTTTACCTGACAGTGATTGACAGCCTGCCACAACAAGCTGTCTGGATTGTTTAATTTAATTACCATTCATGCTTGAATGGATCTCAAGCTTCGAAATTAACAGCAGTATTTATAAACATCTTCATGAACAGTTAAGTACTTTCTGCAGAGAAGAAGAGGAAGTGAGAGCACTTAACTGCCTTTGATGTGGTACCGCGCTCCATGCCATGGATGCAGTCGGGGAAGAGGCGAGAAGGGCCATGAGTTCCCCACCCGATTCAATTCTGCCCATAGATTGACCTAAATTCAGAATCAACCAAGCTTTATCTTCATAATTAAGACAAAATAATTTATTAAAGTATTTGAGAAAATGACACACAATCAAACTTTTTCAAAATTGATTTTTAACATTTTTTCCATTAAGGGGCAATTTAGCGTGGCCAATCCACCTGCCCTGCACATCCTTAGGTTTTGGGGGCGAAACCCACGCAAACACGGGGAGAATGTGCAAACTCCACACGGACAGTGACCCAGAGCCTGGATAAAACCTGGGACCTCGGCGCCGTGAGACATCAGTGCTAACCACTGTGCAACTGTGCCACCCTGGAATACAATTAACCTTACTCACATGTATGGGGCGGGATTCTCGACCCCCCGCCGGGTCGGAGAATCGCCGGAATACGGCGTGAATCCCGCCCCGCCGCTCCGACACCAGCTGTCGAATTCTCCGGCGCCGGTTTTCGGGTGGGGGCGGGGTCGCGCCGTGCTGGTTGGGGGCCATTGGAAGCTGCCCCCCCACCCCCCGGCAATTCTCCGGGGCCCGATGGGCCGAGCGGTCGCCAGTTTTCGGCCAGTCCCGCCGGTGTGAAATGGACATGGTCCATCCCGGTGGGACCTGGCTTAGAGGATGGCTAGCGGAGTCCTTGGGGGGGGGGGGGGGGGCGCGTTGGGATCCAGCCCTGGGGGGGAGCCCCCACGGCGGCCTGGCCCGCGCTCGGGCCCCACCGATATGTGGGTGGGTCTGTGCCGTGGGGGCACTCTTTCCCTCCCCGGCGGCCTCTGTCGGGCTCCGCCACGGCCGGAGTGGAGAAGAAACCCCACGCGCATGCGCAGGAAACCCGCTGCCGGTTCTGCGCATGCGGTTCTGCTGGCGCCGGCAGAGTTGGCGCCGCGCCAACCGCCGGTTGGCGATGCGCCAACTCTGCCGGCGCCAGCCTATCCCCGGAAGTGCATAGGATTCCGCAACCTCCAGGCGGCCCAACGCCGGAGTGGTTCTTTGGCGATGGCGTCGGGCCGTCCCGCCAATTGCGGTAGAATCCCAGCCATGGGGGTTTAGATTATGATGCAATGGTTAATATATTGACCGTTAAATTCTGCGACTGGTTTGAAATTAGTGAAGACTATAGAATGAAATGAGTGTCTCATATCTAAACTGTGGGACATGAACTGGCAGCATCAATGTAATCCTTCTGGTGTTACTGGGTATCTGCGAGGGTATCCCAACATGAAACATGGGTTGGTGGGGGTGCATAGTTTTGTTTTTGGAATGGTGTGAGGAGCCAGTGAGAATAAGCGCCTCAGTCACATTGTGGAACAATTATTAAAGACTATTTATTAAATAAAAGAAAAGACAAACACAGACGAACACGACTACAATTCTCTCAGACAATTAAGTATATGAATCACTGACCACACACACAGTTTATGGAGAACAAATCCCTTGTTCCAAAATATATCGATGATTCCCGAACACCTCAAGAATTCCCCTTTCCACAAACAACATCCAAATTAAATAAATCCATAAATCAAACCCAGCCTATAGTTACCACACAATACAGGGCTGACAATAAAATCTGGAAACCATCTTTTCCCGGTGCAGCAAAGATATTTAAATTGCCTTTCCGAAGGTTTCTGCACTGCCTTGGATCTCTAACTTAGATGAGAGCCTATCCTCCTGGCTGTTCCACGTAAACTGGCCCCCCTGCTTCTGAGGGTGCTGGCAATTATACAACTTTACCCATTGATTTTTCATTCTGCGTATTTCGCTGTCTGCCTCTCACAAATGCCTTCTCTCTAGAAATTAGCACGTGTATACCTCCACTGATCTCCCAGACGCCAAGGTAAGCTGTCTCTACTATTTTGGACATTTACACCTGATTCTGTCTAGATGCCTGCTAATCTCATCACTGAAAAAGTCGCATCTCACCATGCATTTTGAATGCTGGCTACTGCAGTCGCTAGGCAGGTTTCTACCTGCTGCTGGACAGATCACATCCGATCATGCCTTATCAAATTCATTATACTGCTGGTACTGGGTAGATCCATGACAATGGCGACAGGACAAAACTATCCATACCCTGTCCATATTCAAAGAGGCAGAAGAATGGCTGCAGGATAAGGTGGGGATGGGGTAATGGGGCAAAAGTTGGTGCGGCTCATTGATGGGAAAACAGCGGGAAATTTCACTCTGTATTTAATCTGTGCTAGAGTTTACCTCAAAGGTGCTGGAGGCAGATAATATCTGGGCCAGAGAAAGACTCCTGGTATTCCAGCCCGGAATTCCTGACCCATGTCAGTAATGAAGCTGTGGGTATCAGTGGAACCTCAAGAAATTCTCCTTTTCTTATGTTACAAGTAGAGAAAGGCATTTCACTCTCCAACAGCCATATTCCCATCACATTCCCACATCCCTTTTCATTGATTGTGATTGGGGAAAAGGTTCTCCAGTATTTCTCTTGTCCGTTCTTTCGAATTGAATGGGATGTGTTCAAACATCAATCCCGTGGACCTGTGGGTGCCACTGCCAGAATACTGGCCGCTAGCCACGGGGATGAAAAACCATCAGGGCGTTAAAATTATTGGGTGTGTTTTTTTTACATTTTATTTGAATATATTTATTCATTATGTATAAAAATATTCAAGAGAGAGAAAGAGACTGTTTGGCCGGGATTCTCCAATCCCGCAGCTAAGTTTTGACGCCCGCATGAAAAACAACGCGAACGACACCAGCATCAACGGGCCTCGATTGTCAGGTATGTACCCCCTGTACCCCCTCCTAGGGGGCGAGGTCGGCACTGGAGCACGGCCGGCGTGAGATCACGCATGTGCGTGGGTTCCCGTCTCCGCGCCGGCCCCTGGGCAATATGGTGGAGCCCTACAGGGGCCCGGTGCGGAGGAACATAGGCCCCCACGGAAATAGCCCGCCTGCCGATCGGTAAGCCCCGATCGCGGGCCAGGCCACCATGGAGGCCCCCCCCCCCCCCGGGGTCGGATGCCCCCGACCCCCCACCAGGACGGCCCCCATAGACAGAACGTCCAGGTCCCGCCGTGTGGAACCATACGTGAAGCACGCCGGTGGGACTCGGCTGAACATGGCGGGCACTCGGCCCATTGAGGCCCGGAGAATCGCCGGGGGGGGGGGGGGGGGGGGGGTGTGGTTTCAACGGCCCCCGACCGGCGCTGCGGCGATCCCGCGGGCGCCTGAGAATCGGCCAGCCGGTATCGGGGTGACGTGGCGCGATTCTCACGCCCCCCCGGGGATCCTCCGACCTGGCGCGGAGCTGGCTAATGCCGGCCTTTGTTTGGAGATTGACGGTGAAGATGATGAAACTTTCAGGCATAAGTGACGACATTTCTGGGTTCGAATCAGTTAGTCATGTTAACCTGGAGTTGAAAATTGAAGTAATTTATATGCCGCCTTTTACAAACTCAGCATGTCCCAAATTGCTTTGTAACCAATGAAATACTTTCTGAAGTGTCGTCACTCTTGTATACCCTCGCCGATTAGTGCAGCGGGATGAAGACTAAAATGAAAGCTGTGACAAGGTTATCGCCTGACAAAACTGTAATGGAATGTGGGCATTAGAGAGCTACACAACCTTGGTAGTAGCAGTGTACACAGCGTTAGGCTCGCTCACTGCTTTCCCGAATCCCTGCAGACCGCTAGACTATGGCAATTGGTGCCAAATGTCACCTCCTTTTGCTGTTTACAACAGCTCCATTATTTACTCCCCTTGCCTCACACATTTTGGTGTAAAATTACAAAAAGGCTCTGAGCTTTCACATAGGGACTTCGGACCAGGAAGAGGCCATTTCGCTCCTTCGGTCTGCTTCATTCAATAAGAGCTTGGCTGATCTGTGACCGCACTCCATTTACCCCCATCGTTTTTTCCACATCTCTTAAAATCTTTGATTAACAAAAAAAATCACTCTCAAAGTTAAAAATTTTAATTGATCCAGCACCAGTTGCTGCACTGTCAGAGGGTCAGGACGGAGGGGCACTGACAGTGCAGCACTCCCTCAGTACTGACCCTCTGACAGTGCGGCACTCCCTCAGTACTGACCCTCTGACAGTGCAGCACTCCCTCAGTACTGACCCTCTGACAGTGCAGCAGTCCCTCAGTACTGAACCTCTGACAGTGCAGCGCTCCCTCAGTACTGACCCTCTGACAGTGCTGCACTCCCTCAGTACTGACCCGCTGACTGTGCAGCACTCCTTCAGTACTGACCCTCTGACAGTGCAGCACTCCCTCAGTACTGACCCTCTGACAGTGCAGCACTCCCTCAGTACTGACCCTCTGACAGTGCAGCACTCCCTCAGTACTGAACCTCTGACAGTGCAGCACTCCCTCAGTACTGAACCTCTGACAGTGCGGCACTCCCTCAGTACTGACCCTCTGACAGTGCGGCACTCCCTCAGTACTGACCCTCTGACAGTGCAGCACTCCCTCAGTACTGACCCTCTGACAGTGCAGCACTCCCTCAGTACTGACCCTCTGACAGTGCAGCACTCCCTCAGTACTGACCCTCTGACAGTGCAGCACTCCCTCAGTACTGAACCTCTGACAGTGCAGCACTCCCTCAGTACTGAACCTCTGACAGTGCAGCACTCCCTCAGTACTGACCCTCTGACAGTGCGGCACTCCCTCAGTTCTGACCCTCTGACAGTGCGGCACTCCCTCAGTACTGACCCTCTGACAGTGCAGCACTCCCTCAGTACTGACCCTCTGACAGTGCGGCACTCCCTCAGTACTGACCCTCTGACAGTGCAGTACTCCCTCAGTACTGACCCTCTGACAGTGCAGCAGTCCCTCAGTACTGAACCTCTGACAGTGCAGCACTCCCTCAGTACTGAACCTCTGACAATGCGGCACTCCTTCAGTACTGAACCTCTGACAGTGCAGCACTCCCTCAGTACTGACCCTCTGACAATGCGGCACTCCTTCAGTACTGACCCTCTGACAGTGCAGCACTCCCTCAGTACTGACCCTCTGACAGAGCAGCACTCCCTCAGTACTGACCCTCTGACAATGCGGCACTCCTTCAGTACTGACCCTCTGACAGTGCGGCACTCCCTCAGTACTGACCCTCTGACAGTGCAGCACTCCCTCAGTACTGACCCTCTGACAGTGCAGCACTCCCTCAGCACTGACACTCTGACAGTGTGACACTCCCTCAGTACTTAAATCGTCAAGTCTGGAGGTAACAATGAGATGAATGAGGATTTCAGTAGATGAGCTGAAACAGGGGAGGAATTGGACAATGTTACAGAGGTGGAAATAGGTATTGGAGCTGCACAAACATGACTTGGAAGCTCATGTCAGGGATATATATTTTTTTCATGGGATGTGGGCCCCTATTTATTGCCCACCCAACTGCCCCTTGAGAAGGTTATGGTGAACTCTCTTCTTGAAGCGATGCAGTCCATGTGATGTAGGTACACCCACAGTGCTGCTAGGGAGTTCCAGGATGTTGCCCCAGCGACAGTGAAGGAACGGCCGATATATTTCCAAGTCAGGGTGATGAGTGACTTGGAGGGGAACCTCCAGGTGGTGGGGTTCCCAGGTATCTGCTGCTCTTGTCCTTCTAGATGGTGGAGATCAGGGGTTTGGAAGGTGTTGTTGAAGAAGCCTTGGTGAGAGGCAGTGCACTCGAAATGAGGGTTCTTTGGGGTGTAGGTGGATATGCGGGGTTTGTGTGCTAAAAGGGGATCTCTGGGCTTTCCTGGGGCCGGGCAAGGGGGAAAGGGACCCAGGCGGGGGCCTCCACGCTGGCCGGTTTAAGCCGGCCAGTGAACGGGAGTGAGGTGGGGGGAGGGGCTGCGGCCATCGGAGCCTGGCAGAATAGGGTCCGAGTGGTCTAGCCGGGGTGGAAAGTTGGGGGGGGGAAGGAACCGAGGTTGGGGGGAGGAGTTTTACAAGAGGCAGTGGACGGGAGGAGTTGGAGACTTGGGGGGGGGGGAGGAGCGGGCGGGGTACAACTCTTGGGTATCATGTACGGTACTCTTTCAGAGGTTGGAGGGCGTTGAGTGTAAGGGGGGGGGGGAGTGGACTCTATAGGTCAATGGTGACCATGGGCGGTGCCGGACTCCTTTTTCTTTTTCTCCTTTGTGTTTTGTTGCCACCGTGGGAGGGTTTGTTTTATTGGATGAACATATTGACAGGTGGGCCGTTGTTTGGGGTGGTGCGAGGACGGGATCGTTGGTATTGTTCAGGGGATTGATTTTGTATTTGTTACCGTTTACTGTCTGTGGGTGGGGTGTAAAGTTTTGAAGGAAAATGTGAAAATGTAGAATAAAAAAATTAAAAAAAAAACACAGTTTGAATTCAATTAGTAAATCTGGAATTCTCAATAAAGTTGTCGATGAAACTGTGATTGATTGTTGTAAAACACATGGGCCTTAGGGAACGGAATCTGCCATTCCTAGCTGGTCTGGCCCACATGGGACTCCAGGCCAACAGGTTGATTCTTAACTTCCCTCTGGGGTGGGCGAGAAGGCCCCTCAGTTTAAGGGTAATTAGGGATGGGCAACAAGAGTTGGCCTCACTGCTGATTCCCACATCCTATGAAAGAATACTGTGTAATTAACAGCTCGGAAGAAGAGTCATCCCAACTCAAAACGTTAACTCTGTTTCTCTCTCCACAGATAATGCCAGACCTGCTGGGTTTTCCCAGCATGTTCAGTTTCTATTGTTTTACTTTTTCACACCGGCCAACATGCCAGCCAGGTTGTTTTCCAAGCCCGGAGCCTCAGGCGTGTCTAGTTGATAATACGGGCAGGAGAAACCTACCTTCACCTTCGAACGACAGCTAAAACTGTGCTTCCTGACAAAGACATCGATGAGAATGCCGCTTCAAACCATCAGTACACCTTGAATAAGTAGCGGAGGCTATTAATATTACCAAGGAAGATGGCTGTGCTTGTTGGAGGTCAATAATCTCAGCCCCAGGAACTTGCTGCCTGAGGGTTGTGTCCTAGGCCCAACCACCTTCAGCTGCTTCATCCGTGACCTTCCTTCTACCATAGGGTCAGATATGGGGATAATTGCACAATGTTAAGCACCATTTGCAATTCCTCAGATGCTGAAGCAGTCCGTGCCCATACGCAGTAAGAACCTGTCCAAGAAAACAGCTCACCACCATCTTCTCAAGGGCGATGAAGGATGGGGAATAAATGCTGTGAGTGAATTTAAAAAAAAACATGAACAGAGTTGGAGAGAGGAGCCAGCGAGAGTGGGGGTGGCCTTAGAGAGCTCTCAGTTAATGCAGAACATCTTTCCGTCTAAATTAAGAATATTCTCAACCCTAGAACAGGATACTTGAATTTTTGAAAGTGAAGCATGACTGTGTGGTATCACAACCCATTGATGCACAATAGATTATTTTTTATGATATTCAGATGGATTTTAAGTGACATCAAATGCCTGGCTTGATTTAGTCATGAGAAAGCTTCCATTAAAAGACAACAGTTTGTTGAAAAAAGGCACCATGGTTGCTTCAGTTGACTCCAGGACTGGACAGAGCTGATATAAACATGGTGGTCACATGTCATAAACATATGAAAGAGACTGTCAAAAGTGACATAGAAATAATGCAAAGGGAAACTTCACAAAAACACTGAGACAAGCAAATAGATTATAACAATCTCAGATTAATATTTGTAATCCAGAGGGAAAGAGACTGGAAGAAAAAATAGAGAGATAAGTATCAACGGAAAAGTAGGGTGAGAACTGGGGAGTAAGCAGAGGAATGAGAGGAGGGTGAAGAAAAGAGAACGTCAGATAAACTAAATGCAGAAAAGGAGAGGGAGAATGGAAATAAGCCAGCAAAAAGAAGGAATAAGAAAATCAAAGAGACCAAGAAAGCATACAAGATACACGTCGGGGAAAGAGCAAAAAACATGACCAACATGATGATGTGGTAAAAGGTTTAAAAAAAATATTTTTGCTCCTCTACATGCGTGAAAATCAAAGAAGTGGAGAGTTTCTGTTCCACTGGTAAGCGAGAAATCATGCAGGAGAAAAAGATTCCACCAAAATTGCAGGAGGTTGTATTAAAGAAGGAAAATTCTGGGTTGAAAAGTGGATTGTGAGAAATAGAATTGAACCTCCTCTCGAATGTAACAGCATAGTGTGTGGACTGTCCCATTTTATCCCCATCGTGATCAACGCAGTGACATATTTAGTGCTGGAGTCTTAATATTGGAAATAACAATTTGTACTGTGGAGAAACTGTTTACTCACAAGTCACAAAGCAAACCAAATCTATCAGTCAGATATTGCCTTCAGCAGCATCAATAAATAGCTGATGTAGAACCGAGAGCACTATTCATTCAACACATTTCTCTCACATTTCTATTTGCTTCCCATTTTTCAAGAGAGGGGTTTATGTACTTAAAAGGGGATCCACAGTGTGCGTTTGAACAACAGGTCGACTTGGAAACATTTTTAACATGTTTACGATAATGAGACAGTTTGTGACGCCTTAAATGTGACATTTCCACTTGATACACAGCCATTGTAGTTAGTGAATAATGAGCTGTTAAAATGACCTATTTTAGATGAACAATTAACAGATTAACATTTTCAAAGATGTGAATAGAGCACAAATGACACACTAAATATACTAACAAAACAGGGCTTTGATAGAAATTAACAGAGGGAAATAGTTGCTTTTAACTAGATGTTTAATCAGTGAGTTAACTCATAGAAACATAGAAGGAGGCTATTCGGTCCATCGAATCTGCACCGGCCCCTGGAAAGAACACTCTACTTAAGCCTATGCCTCCACCCTATCCCCGTAACCCCACCTAACCTTTATTGGACACTAAGGGGCAATTTATCATGGCCAATCCACCTCACCTGCACATCTTTGGACTGTGGGAGAAAACCGGCGCAGACACAGGGAGAAAGTGCAGAATCCACCCAGACAGTGACCTGAGGCAGGAATTGAACCCGGGTCCCTGCAGCTGCAAGGCAGCAGTGCTAACCACTGCGCCACCGTGCCACCCTCAAGATGAATCATCTTGTAGAACAGCAACAAAATAAAGATTAAAATTCTTAAAAGGTAATATTGGATAAACTACTAATCGTACATAAATTATTTAAAGAAAACATATTTGAATGATTAAAAGATTGCATCTTCCTATTTTTAAGTGGTACCAATATGCTTTTTATAGTTTTTAGAAAAGCTGATTTCCACATGTTCTATAAAAGTCGCTATTGTGTACGAGGGCTGGATTTTTCTTTGTTTTCATGTGGTTTATTTTATCGCTTAACCTATCGTTTGACCACCAAACTTATTACAAAGTGAAAACTTTCCTTTTTATCTTTTATTCATTCAAAGCAGCGAGAAACATATGTCCCACATCTGGCTAATGCACCATATGCTTTAAAGTCAAGTTTATTAATCTGTCACAGTTTTCCCCCCAAGATGCATACAATAAATGAGCTTTGATATCATGGAGCAGTTTTTTTTGTTGACGAAATTAAGTAAGATAGTGGTGGCCAATACCATGTTACTCAAACGTTCTTCAGCAGCAGAACAGATGTGTAAATCAATGTAAACCGGAACAAAAACTATCAATGAGGCACATTTCTAATTACTTGATCTTCTGGGGCTGTGTCACAAGCTGCATCTTGATAACACATCGTTTTAATTTGCTGCAATCTTCACAGAAAAGGACAGTTTTCTTTTTTTAGATCAGTTTTCCTTCCTTTTCCCATTCTTGAGACTTTGCTTTCATAAATCTTCTCCACAACCGGAGGGTGAGGGTAATGAGATACAGACTCCCTCGAGGTGGAGGACAGGAAGAATGGAGATTGGGGGGAGGTCTGGGGTTTGGTGGGGGTGGTGGCGGAGGGGGGTGGTGGGGGTGTTTTTGGGAGATTTTCAACGTGTCAGTGGCCTTCTGTCAAGTCCCTTCTTCAGAATCGGACGACCTTAGGAGCAGAAATAGGGCCCATCGAGTCTGCTCCGCCATTCGATAAGATTATGACGTATACTTGATTGTTGGATATATTAAACAGTATTTGTCTACTGGTTCCCTTTGCAGGGAGTTCCTTACATCCTCCTCCCTCTCCATAATCCGAGCAGCCCCTATATGGAATCCTCTACCTTCTTCAAACCCTGGTGTAAGATCATTCCTGTTTTGCATTTCCCAGCCTATCAGTGCAAACCTGTTGCTTTGCTCCGAGTTCTAATCTTTCTCCTTCCCCCAAGTTCAAAATTCAACTCAAACAAATTGCACATATATAGTGAGAACCCTGGCTGACACACAACTGTGAGTGAAGTGGGCCTTTAATACCATAAATATTGGCAAACTGATCACGTGCTTTCAATGAGGTATAAATATGAGTTTACTGAGAATATTAATGGCTGGTTTTGGCTATTCCAGCTGCTTTTTAAAATTTAACCCGTTTCTTTCATTCATCAACGTGGCAATATTTGAGCTGCTTTTGTGTGCCACTGAAGGAAGAGAGAGTTTAATAATTTATTGAAGAAGACACATGGATCAGATTTCCCTGTGCTGTCCTTGTGCAGTGAATGATTCTGAGAGATGCGAGCAAAGGAGAGCTTTGACTCTTTAATCCTCTTCCACCTGACGCTTGTTCAGTATTGCTGCAGCAATGACTGTGACATTTCACTAACAATTAAAATCTTCTCATTGAAAGCAATATAAGGTTGAGAATTTAAGCCACCATTTCTGAATTTTATATGATGAAATCAATGGGTTTGCTGAAGTCAGCAGCAACGTGCAATAGTGTTTGTTTTGCGTAACTGGCAGAAGTTTAATCCTTTTGCTGCAAGATTTGCAACTTATCCATGGCCCTTGCATTGTTTACTGTCAGTCAGTTACTCTCCTGCAAACTGAGTTGTTGGCAAGGATGAATGAGATAATCACTTTTTCAATTCGCAAACAATTGTCATTGTTTATTGTGTGCATGTGGGGGAGGAGGTTATAAGTAAGTGTGCGTCTGTATGTATGTGGGGAGGTGCATTCTGTGGGGGATGGTAATGTGGTGTGTGAGGGTGTATATGTCGGGGAGGAGGGTGTGTGAGGGTGTATATGTCGGGGAGGAGGGTGTGTGAGGGTGTATATGTCGGGGAGGAGGGTGTGTGAGGGTGTATATGTCGGGGAGGAGGGTGTGTGAGGGTGTATATGTCGGGGAGGAGGGCGTGTGAGGGTGTATGTGTCGAGGAGGAGAGTGTATATGTCGAGGAGGAGGGTGTGTGAGAGTGTATATGTTGGGGAGGAGGGTGTGTGAGGGTGTATATGTTGGGGAGGAGGGTGTATATGTTGAGGAGGAGGGCGTGTGAGGGTGTATATGTCGGGGAGGAGGGCGTGTGAGGGTGTATATGTTGGGGAGGAGGGTGTATATGTCGAGGAGGAGGGTGTGTGAGAGTGTATATGTTGGGGAGGAGGGTGTGTGAGGGTGTATATGTCGGGGAGGAGGGTGTGTGAGGGTGTATATGTCAGGGAGGAGGGTGTGTGAGGGTGTATGTGTCGAGGAGGAGGGTGTATATGTCGAGGAGGAGGGTGTGTGAGGGTGTATATGTTGTGGAGGAGGGTGTGTGAGGGTGTATATGTTGAGGAGGAAGGTGTGAGGGTGTATATGTCGAGGTGGAGGGTGTGTGAGGGTGTATATGTGAGGAGGAGGGTGTGAGGGTGTATATGTCGAGGTGGAGGGTGTGTGAGGGTATATATGTCGGGGGAGGGTGTGTGAGGGTGTATATGTCGAGGAGGAGGGTGTGTGAGGGTTTATATGTCGATGAGGAGGGTGTGTGAGGGTGTATATGTCGAGGAGGAGGGTGTGTGAGGGTGTATATGTCGAGGAGGAGGGTGTGTGAGGGTGTATATGTCGAGGAGGGTGTGTGAGGGTGTATATGTTGTGGAGGAGGGTGTGTGAGGGTGTATATGTCAGGGAGGAGGGTGTGTGAGGGTGTATGTGTCGAGGAGGAGGGTGTATATGTCGAGGAGGAGGGTGTGTGAGGGTATATATGTCGGGGAGGAGGATGTGTGAGGGTGTATATGTCGAGGAGGAGGGTGTGTGAGGGTGTAAATGTTGAGGAGGAGGGTGTGAGGGTGTATATGTCGAGGAGGAGGGTGTGTGAGGGTACATATGTCAAGGAAGAGGGTGTGTGAGGGTGTATATGTCGAGGACGAGGGTGTGTGTGGGTGTATATGTTGAGGAGGAGGGTGTGAGGGTGTATATGTCGAGTGGAGGGTGTGTGAGGGTATATATGTCGGGGAGGAGGGTGTGTGAGGGTGTATATGTCGGGGAGGAGGGTGTGTGAGGGTGTATATGTCGAGGAGGAGGGTGTGTGAGGGTGTATATGTCGAGGAGGAGGGTGTGTGAGGGTGTATATGTCGAGGAGGAGGGTGTGTCAGGGTGTATATGTCGAGGAGGAGGGTGTGTGAGGGTGTATATGTCGAGGAGGAGGGTGTGTCAGGGTGTATATGTCGAGGAGGAGGGTGTGTGAGGGTGTAAATGTTGAGGAGGAGGGTGTGAGGGTGTATATGTCGAGGAGGAGGGTGTGTGAGGGTACATATGTCAAGGAAGAGGGTGTGTGAGGGTGTATATGTCGAGGACGAGGGTGTGTGTGGGTGTATATGTTGAGGAGGAGGGTGTGAGGGTGTATATGTCGAGTGGAGGGTGTGTGAGGGTATATATGTCGGGGAGGAGGGTGTGTGAGGGTGTATATGTCGGGGAGGAGGGTGTGTGAGGGTGTATATGTCGAGGAGGAGGGTGTGTGAGGGTGTATATGTCGAGGAGGAGGGTGTGTGAGGGTGTATATGTCGAGGAGGAGGGTGTGTCAGGGTGTATATGTTGAGGAGGAGGGTGTGTGAGGGTGTATATGTCGAGGAGGAGGGTGTGTGTAATGACTTAGGCCAGGCCTTTGAGATTGGCCAATTAGAATACGAGTTTCCTGATTAGTGGCCCAATCAGGGAACCCCTTTCTGTGTAAATAACAGGGAGTGTCAGATCCTCCTGGTGTAGACAGCGAGCTGAGTGCACGCCCGTGGTAGACAGCGAGCTGAATGCACGCCCAGTGTAGACAGCGAGCTGAATGCACTCCCGGTGTAGACAGCGAGCTGAGTGCGCTCCCGGTGTAGACAGCGAGCTGAGTGCACTCCCGGTGTAGACAGCGAGCTGAGTGCACTCCCGGTGTAGACAGCGAGCTGAGCGCACTCCCGGTGTAGACAGCGAGCTGAATGCACTCCCGGTGTAGACAGCGAGCTGAGTGCACTCCCGGTGTAGACAGCGAGCTGAGCGCATTCCCGGTGTAGACAGCAAGCGGAATGCAGTCCCGGTGTAGACAGCGAGCTGAGCACACTCCCGGTGTAGACAGCGAGCTGAGCGCACTCCCGGTTTAGACAGCGAGCTGAGCGCACTCCCGGTGTAGACAGCGAGCTGAGCGCACTCCCGGTGTAGACAGCGAGCTGAGCGCACTCCCGGTGTAGACAGCGAGCTGAGCGCACTCCCGGTGTAGACAGCGAGCTGAGCGCACTCCCGGTGTAGACAGCGAGCTGAATGCACTCCCGGTGTAGACAGCGAGCTGAGTGCACTCCCTGTGTAGACAGCGAGCTGAATGCACTCCCGGTGTAGACAGCGAGCTGAGCGCACTCCCGGTGTAGACAGCGAGCTGAGTGCACTCCCGGTGTAGACAGCGAGCTGAGCGCATTCCCGGTGTAGACAGCGAGCTGAGCGCACTCCCGGTGTAGACAGCGAGCTGAGCGCACTCCCGGTGTAGACAGCGAGCTGAGCGCACTCCCGGTGTAGACAGCGAGCTGAGCGTACTCCCGGTGTAGACAGCGAGCTGAGTGCACTCCCGGTGTAGACAGCGAGCTGAATGTACTCCCGGTGTAGACAGCCAGCTGAATGCACTCCCGGTGTAGACAGCGAGCTGAGCGCACTCCCGGTGTAGACAGCGAGCTGAGTGCACTCCCGGTGTAGACAGCGAGCTGAGTGCACTCCCGGTGTAGACAGTGAGCTGAGTGCACTCCCGGTGTAGACAGCGAGCTGAGTGCACTCCCGGTGTAGACAGCGAGCTGAGTGCACTCCCGGTGTAGACAGCGAGCTGAGTGCACTCCCGGTGTAGACAGCGAGCTGAGCGCACTCCCGGTGTAGACAGCGAGCTGAGTGCACTCCCGGTGCAGACAGCGAGCTGAGTGCACTCCCGGTGTAGACAGCGAGCTGAATGCACTCCCGGTGTAGACAGCGAGCTGAGTGCACTCCCGGTATTACAGTGGCGACGAGGAAAGCGGAACGTTCCGAAGGAACTTGCTCATCAGCAGCTGCCACATAGAAGTTACAGTGTAGAAGGAGGCCTTTCGGCCCATCGAGTCTGCACTGGCCCTTGGAAAGAGCACCCTACTTAAGCCTCCATCCTATCCCCGTAACCCAGTAACCCAACCTAACCTTTTTGGTCACTAAGGGCAATTTATCACGGCCAATCCACCTAACCTGCACGTCTTTGGACTGTGGGAGGAAACCGGAGCACCCGGAGGAAACCCACGCAGTCACGGGGAGAATGTGCAGACTCCGCACAGACAGTGACCCAAGCCGGGAATCGAACCTGGGACCCTGGGAGCTGTGAAGCAACTGTGCTAACCACTGTGCTACCCACATATTGAGGGCAAGCCACTGACAGGCAAAATGCCTTTATTTTGTAAGTTGGATTCTTTTGATCCTGAAGCGCAAGACT
Source organism: Scyliorhinus torazame (assembly GCF_047496885.1). Lineage (NCBI taxonomy): Eukaryota > Metazoa > Chordata > Chondrichthyes > Carcharhiniformes > Scyliorhinidae > Scyliorhinus > Scyliorhinus torazame. The sequence goes on from NC_092722.1 coordinate 6,061,374, forward strand.
GGGCCCAATATTTAGAATGGATGAAGTACCTTTTTACAGCAAATGATATAATTCCGGATGAAAAGCAACTGGTCATTCTGCTGACCGCGTGCGGGCCAGCAGCCTTTGCCATTCTGCGCAGTCTCACTTTTCCGGACGCACCGGACACAAAAACTTTCCAGGAATTGACGGACTTAGTAAAAGAGTACTATGACCCTAAGCCAACTCTGATCCTGCGAAGGTACCGGTTTTACTCACCATTCCGAGACACGGGGGAGTCAGTCACCAACTTTTTAACAAGATTAAGGCGATTAGCCGAGGCTTGCGAATTTGGCCTGACGCTAAATGAGATGCTCCGAGACTGTTTGGTGTGCGGAATAAGCAATTTAGCAATACAGAAACGTCTGTTAGCAGAGACCGAGCTGGATTGCAAACAAGCATTGCAGCTGGCTTTGTCCTTAGACAAAGCGGCAAGCACATGAGTTACAGGGCACTCCGATGGAGATAGACGCCCATACCAGTGAAACTGAGTTAAGGGACTAACGCTGGGGGATAGGCAACTGCACAGCCACCCTCAGGAACAACTCGGGGACTAAAGAATCCAGGCCCACTTGCAGAACAGTTCCTAAGCAAGGGAAAATTAGGTCCAGACAGACGGCAGCCCCTCCAGCTTATCGTCTGGCAAGATAATGAAGTTGTTGCCAAAGTTTGGAGCCAGAGAGGAGAAATAGAAGCCCAAAACCAACATCTTGGAGAAGGACACATGGGCCGGGGTACAGGAGAATGTATACCCTAGAAGCCCCACCTACCTCCGACGAGGAACAACTAAATTGTGTAACGATGGTGAAATCAAAACCCATTAAATTATCCATAAGGTTGAATGGACATCCCACACGGATGGAAGTCGACACTGGAGCAGCCGTATTAGTGATCGGGGAAACAGTATTCAATAAAATTCACACTGGACTCCAACCCTTATTCCTAACCAGGACCTCGGCAACACTGAAGACTTACACAGGGGAACCACTGAGCGTGTTGGGCACAACGCGTGTACCTGTGGCTTATGGAGAGGAACTGGTTAGGGTGCCTTTAATGGTAGTGAAAGGTGCAGGACTAAGCTTATGGAGACGAAACTTGCTAAAAGAGATCCAGCTGGATAGGATAAACATTTTCCAGCTGGAAAATGGCCGCCTGAGTGAACCCTGTGCAAATACCCAGAGGTATTCCGAGAAGGGCTCGGAACAATAAAGGGAGCAAAGGCGACATTGCATGTAGATCCAGAGGCAGTCCCAAAATTCTACAAGGCCCGACCCTTCACATTAAGGCAGAAAGTCGATATGGAAATAAAACGATTAGAGCATGAGGGAATAATAAAACCGGTCCAGTTTGCAGAGTGGGCGGCACCCGCGGTGCCTGTCGTTAAGCCGGACAGCTCAGTCTGCCTTTGTGGAGATTTCAAACAAACGCTACTCACAACTGGACAAATACCCAATTCCCCGGATTGAGGATTTGTATGCAAAGCTGGTTGGAGGACTCTGATTCTCAAAGCTGGATATGAGCCACGCATATCTACAGCTGAAGCTGGACGAAGAATCACAAAAATTCTCAACGATAAACACCCTGAAGGGCCTTCGGGGTATCGTCAGCCTGTGCGATATTCCAGAGGACAATGGAGAATATATTGCAAGGGTTACCACAGGTCGCCATTTACCTGGACGACATCCTCAATACGGGAAAAACAAGGGCAGAACACCTGCAAAGCCTGGAGGAAGTCCTTAAGACGTTTTCAGCAGCAGGCGTGCACTTCAAGAGGGAGAAATTTGTTTTTCCAGCATCTCAAGTTACCTATCTGGATACAAGGTTGACAAGTCAGGGCTCCACCCTTTGGAGGATCGGGTGAGGGACGATTAAAGATGCCCCGGCCCTCACCACAATCCAGGAGTTAAGATTTTTTTTAGGACTGGTGCCATATTACGGAAAGTTCATACAGAACAGGGCTTCCATCCTGGACCCCCTACACCAATTACTACAAGGGGCAAGCCTGGGAGTGGTCCGCCCACCAAGACAGGGCTTTCAAGAAGATAAAACAATAGCTCTCCTCAGAAAACGTCTTGGCACACTACGACCCCAGGAGAGAGTTGGTGCTCACTTGCGACGCGTCTCCATATCGCACTTCAATGAAACATCATTTTGTTCACCCAGATCGATCCTGCACCCGCCATTTCATGGCCTCCTGCTCCACGAATGCCCACACACTCGGTGCTTCATCGCTGCGCGGTGTGAGAATGTCAGCGCCGTGTCTCTCCCACCTCCCACATTGGTGAATCAATAAAAAAGCATTTCTGCTGGCATGGGGGGCAGTGCCATGTGACAGTGCCAGGCATCAATGGCGGGGGTAGGGCCAATCATGTCCCAAGATCTTTCCGACAAGATGTTTGGTTTTGGCCTCTCGCAGGATTTTGTGCCCATGTCTCCAAAGGCTTTGGCAGAAGTCATTTTGGCTCAACACATGGTGTCAGGAGTGTGCAGCTGAAATTGAGTGGATTTTGAGCTGAACGCGAGCCAGCCACTGTAAGAATAAGGGGCGGAATTCTCCGGTATCGGCGCGATGTCTGCCGGCCGGCGCCAAAAATGGCGTAAATCAGTCGGGCATCGCGCCGCCCCAGGAATCCTCCGCATCTTGAGCGGCTGAGCCCTAACCTTGAGGGGCTAGGCCCGCGCCGGACTGATATCCGCCCCGCCAGCTGGCGGGAAAGGCCTTTGGTGCCCCGTCAGCTGGCGCGGAAATGACATTGCCGGGCGGCGCATGCGCGGGAGCGATAGCGGCCGCTCACGGCATCCCCGCGCATGCGCTGTGGAGGGAGTCTCTTCCGCCTTCGCCATGGTGGAGACCGTGGCGAAGGCGGAAGGAAAAGAGTGCCCCCACGGCACAGGCCCGCCCGCGGATCGGTGGGCCCCAATCACGGGCCAGGCCACCGTGGGGGCATCCCCCGGGCCCAGATCACCCCGCGCCCCCCCCCCCAGGACCCCGGAGCCCGCCCGCGCCGCCTTGTCCCGCCGGTGAGAGAGGTGGTTTAATCCACGCCGGCGGGACAGGCATCCTAGCAGCGGGACTTCGGCCCATCCGGGCCGGAGAATCACCGGGGGGGGGGGGGGGGGCGCCAACAGGCGTGGCGCGATTCCCGCCTCCGCCGAATCTCCGGTGCCGGAGAATTCTGCAACCGGCGGGGGCGGGATTCACGCCAGCCCCCGGCGATTCTCCGACCCGACGGGGGGTCAGAGAATCTCGCCCCAGAAGAGAATAATTGATACTTCAATCTGCAACTTTGTACAGGACATTGACTGCTGGGTGCATCAGTCTGGCTTTGAATATTCCGGTACCCTCTCTCTAACAGATTAAGGGAAATGTGAAAATAAATTGGAAATTCTTCCTGTGTCAATGGCTGAATTAGTTGCCACACTGTTAAATAAGAAAACGGAATTGTTACTCTCATTTATTCAGATATCAGTGCCGGGGAAAGAGTGCTCTGAGCTTTATTGCACGCCAGCCCTCATTGAGTAGCAGAAAACCCAGTCTCATGAAATTTTGGAGACCTTGAAGGCTCACTTAGAGCCTTCTCTTAATGTTATTTATGAAAGCTATACGTTCAACACCAGAGCTCAGGGACAGGGGGAGAATATTGTGATTTTGAACAAGTGAAGAGTGATCTGTTCAGAGATACGATTGTCTTAGGAGCAGGAGACCCTGCCATGGGAACACGCCTGCTAAGAGAAGAGAAACTTACTCTCAAGAAAACTATTGAAGAATGCAAAAACTCTGAAGTGGTTAATTAACAACAGAAGTGTATTGATTGGAGAAGTGACGAGGCTTTACTCTGCGACCATCCAATCAGAAATGGAGGAAAGGAAGAACTAACTTAAAGAAGGGATGAGAAGGGTCAAGGCCAGAGTACAGGATGTAAATGTTGCAGAGGACACCGCACTAAAGAAAAGGAAACAAGACCAGAGTAAATGCAGTGATCTAACCCCCGAGAAGCTGAAACACCTCAGGAGCAAGTTGGAACGAGGAGAAGCAAGCTGAGGAGATGTTGGGCGATGAGTCTGACCAATCACTCTACACCCTGGAACAGGGTGGCATCCTCCAGCCTTGAGGAAAGAAGTGGTTTGTGACGATTGCTATGGAGACTACAGAAGGAGAGCTTTGGTTAATGTGAAGTGTCAGGTATATTGCAGGCACCTGCAACATCAGAGCTCCGCAGACCCGTGCGAAGTGGCTCAAAGTGGTGACCTGAAAGTGAAGCTGCCAAAGGTAAAGCTGACGCTCGGTGATGGGATGATGGTCACCCCCAGAGGACAAACTAAACTGAGAGCCCAAAGGAATAGGAAAAGGGAAGGTCTAAATTTCCAGATTGTTGACACTAAGAAAAACCCACTCATCTCCGCTGAAACAAGCCAAAAACTCGGTCACTCTACATCCAGCAGAAGAGGCTTGTCAGTGTTTCCCATGGCACAAAGCCATTGGCTGTTGAACAGATCCAGAAAAATTACAGAGTTGTTTTCGCAGGTTTTGGAGATCTTCCTGGTAAATATCACCTTGAAATAAGTGAAAATGTGAGACTAACTCAATGGGGGCGATTCTCCGATATGGAGGCCAAGTGTTCGCGTCGTCGTGGGCGCTGTCGCGTTTCACGACGGCGCGAGCAGGGCCCGGGCACGACCAAATCTGGCCCCCACTGGGGGCCAGCACGGCGCTGGAGCGGTTCACGCCGCTCCAGCGTCCTTACGCGGTTCCAAATTGGCGCTGCGCCAACCCGTGCATGCGCAGTTGGGCTGCGCCATCCTGCGCAGGCGCAGGGAACGTCTTACGCACGCCAGCCCCTCAACAACATGGAGCTGGTGTTCTGGGGCAGTGCGCGGAAGGAGGTAGGCCCGGGGGGGGGAGAGGCCGGCCCGCCAGTCGGTGGACCCCGATCACGGGCCATACCCTATCGGAGGCCATCCCGGTGAAGGAGCCCCCCTCCCTCGCCCACAGGCCGCCCCCCGAGCATTCCCGCAGAGTTCCCGCCGGCAGTGACCAGGGGTGGACGGCGGCGGCAGGAACCTGTCGTGTCGTAGCGCCGGTTCTCCGAGCGGCCCGGTGCGAATCGCGCGCCGCTGGTTTCCGGGGGGTGGGAGAATCGCGTGCGGGGGTCGGGGCGGTGTGGCGCGATTTGCGCGCCGCCCCGGCGATTCTCCCACCCGCGTGGGGGGGGGGGGGGGAATAGCGCCCAATATCTCCCGAGAAGACTTCTAGCTGCCATCACGTCCAGGCTGAAGGACAAGAGAGAGGATCTGGAAAAGATGAGAGTAATCAATAAAGTGACAACTCCTACAGACTGGATTAAAAATATCAACATCCCCACAGTGCCAGGAGACCAGAGTCCGCTCTCCCCTTTGAGAACTGACTGGTGCTGATTTAACCTGAGGGTCACCACTCCTCGGGGAGGGGCAGGGTTAAGAAAGATTAACTGGATTAGCAGCGGGATAGCAGTCAAACCAGCTGGGAAGCGGAGAGTGTGCATACATCCAAAGGACCTCAATAAAGCTTCGACGAGATCTCACTCCCTTGTGCAAACCACTGAAGATATTCTGCTGAAACTTGCCAAGGCAAAGGCCTTTACTACCCCAGGTGTGAGTGGTGGATATTGGCGAGTGAAGTTGGATGAAAGCAGCAGTTTTCTGACTACATTCTGGATGCCATTTGAGTTTGAGTATGTTGTTTGGCATTTTGACTGCTTGAGAAGAGTATCAATGCCGGCGGCATGACATAATCAATGGTCTTCCAGAAGTGTAAACTATCACGGATGACCTGCCAGGCTTTGGGCGAGGATCAGAATCTAGTGAGACTGCTGGAGAGAAACTGAAGCAAGAAAAAAAAAAACTGCAACTGAAATTGATTGAAGTGACGGGCATTGGTCACTTATCCGACGGGGAAAAGACTCCTCTCTAATCCTGACAAGGTGAGGGCTGTAGCAGAGATGCAGCAATCAACAGCTGAGGATGCGAGGCGAAGGTTTGTTGGATTTGTCCTTGTCCAATTTTTCATCTGAGTTTGAACCTTTATGCAAACTCACTGCAAAAGATGTTCAGCGGGTATGGGGGCACAGAACAAGGAGCAGCTTTCACCCACACCGGTGACAACAGCGGCACTGCCGAAGTACTGTGATGTCAGTGACAAAGTCACCCTGCAGTGAGATGCTAGTTAAACAGGCCTTGGAGCAACCCTCCACTGCAAGGGCACCGGTTGTATCTGCAGCTGAGCGTGAACACAAACTGAACAACACTATGCACAGATTGAGAAAGAGTGCCTGTGTTTGGGAGCATTCTTACCAATACCTGTTTGTGAGAGACAAAGTAGATTCTGACCACAGGCCACTTCAAAGCATCTTTCTCAAACCACTTCTACACCCTCCAAAGCATTTGCAAAGGATTTACTCATTTACAGATATATTATATGCAAGTGAAGTACAAGCAGAGGAAGCGGATGCATATCACTGTTAGGCTGTTGAGTCTTTGAAGGGAACCACTGAGGTTAGTATAGAATGTGAAACCTTCCAGATTGAATGGGAAGCAACAGCACAGCATTGCTCTGGAAGTCATCAACCCGGCAGAGACACTGAATCTGACACTCAAGCATCTTGCTCAGATCAGGCAAATTATGAAATGAGATACAACTCTCCAAAGAGTTACAGGAAGTAGGAATGAAAGGATGATCTAAAGCCACCAAGGACCCACCTGTTGCTGGTTTAGCACACTGGGCTAAATCGTTGGCTTTGAAAGCAGACCAAGGCAAGCCAGCAGCACGGTTCGATTCCCGTACCAGCCTCCCCGAACAGGCGCCGGAATGTGGCAACTGAAGCCTACTCGTGACAATAAGCGATTTTCATTTCATTTTTCATTTGCTACAAGAGAGTATTGGACATACAGAGGTTTCCCATGATGGCACGTTGTACAAAGGATGCAGAGTTATCATCCCTAAGGAAATGAGGAAAGGAATATTGAAATGCATTCATGCACCCATCAAGGAATCAAGTCTAGTTTGAGGATGGCAAGAGATGTTCTATTCCAGGCATGGGCAATGAGATCAAGGACCAACTATTAGTGCAGTGCTTGTACTTAAGATCAGGCTCAGTAAACTAAAGAGCCGCTCGTGACTCATGACATAGGCAGACCATGGATAAAGCTTGGAGTAGACCTCTTGAATCTCTTTGGAACTGGCTATCTCATTGTCATCAACGTCCATGATGACTGCGAGTTGCAAGCTGGTGTCAGTGGCTACTAGTGGGATTGTAGAATGCCTGAAAGCATGCTTTAGTTGTCTGACATTGTGATGAGTGGCAATGACCCCCAGTTCCCAAGTGAAGAAATCAGACATTTCATGAATGACTCAGTAATTCAGCACGACACATCATCTTTGCACGACCCTTAGCAACGCTCACCTCGGCAATGGAATTCCCCGGGGAGGCAATATCGATGCAGGACCCAGCAGATGCACAGCTAACAATGACCGACAAGTGTATCACTAGAAGACCTGAATATTTGAAAGATTATGGTAGTCTCCAACATGGAGATTTTTATGTTCTCCTGCCTGAGCTGAATCGCACCAGATTTGTGCTCCTGCTGGGAGCGCAAATGAGGAAGCGATTCCCAATCCATCCCCATGCAAATTTAGTCATGGTGAGGATTCAAGGGAATCCCGTTATCGGGCCACTATTTTGAGTGGGTGGCCTGGTAGTGACTGGCTACCCCGCCACAGCGTAATTCAGCCTCCCACCCACAGATTTTCTGGGTCCCTCCCTTTCTCCAAGTACATGGGTGACCTGACCTGACCCCCCAAAGAGACCCCCGAAATAACACAACTCCCCAGAAACCCCCTAAATAAAGAGACGCCCCACAGAGACCCCCTAAATAAATGAACTCCCGCAGAGAACCCCAAAGAAAAAGGCACCCAAAGAGACCCCTAAATAAAGAGACCCTCACAGAGATCTCCTAATTATGGAGACCCCCACAGAGCCCTCAGAATATGGAACCCCCCCTCCCCCATAAAAGAGACCACTTTCAGGACACCCCAAAGAAAAGAGACCTGTGTTTGGAAACTCCCCAAAAAGAGAGACCCTTATTTGGAAGCCCCCCTAGAAAAGAGACCCCTGCCAGAAAGCCCCCAGAAGAGAGACCCCAGTCTGGAAGTTGGAGAGCAGTCAGACAGAGGCAGTGAAAACAATCACTGCTTTAACACTCACCTGGGCAATACACCTGGTTCAGACACAGGAAGCAGCACCTGTTAATTCCTGGAAAGAGAAAACCAGTCAGCTGTAAGTAAACATCCTCAGATATTTCAGCTGCAAGCCATTCATTCATTTCTCTTTGATATTTATTTTTCTCGGCTGTGATTGACAGCTTCCCCACACCACAGCTGTTCCATTTATCTTCCTTCACAGCTGAGCAACTCTGAAGTGCTCTAACCGCAATGTTTATCAACATCCGGCTTTGATTGACAGCTCCTGGACTGCTTCAAACAGAATTGAGTGCTGTCAGTTTCTCGGGGACCACTTCAAAATAACTCAACCGTGAAGGGAGGTGACTGAAAACACTTCATTTCCTCACTTAAGTCCTTCCCTAACAGCACTGTGGGTGTACCTACACCACATGGACTGGTTCAAGAAGGCAGCTCACCACCACCTTCTCAAGGACAATTAGGGATGGGCAATGAAGGATGAGCTGGCGAGTGATGAACGTTCAAGTTCTGACGAATGGGTTAACTGCTCAACCTCCTCCTCCTCCATTCTTGAGGTTACAGATAGAACAGTTTTTCGAACCCAAGGCTACTTTATGTTGTGACCCCGCCTGCAGCTTAAAATTTAATATGGAAAATCCGATTATTTGCAGTAAAATGCTTTGCTGCATCAAAACCAAGATGAGGCAATTAATATTTTTTAAATGAAAAACAAAGATCATTAAAACGCGATGTGTATAAAAATGAAGGATTCCAGCAAATCTGTAGAGCCTGTTTATTTCATTTGCATATTGTGTTAATCAAATGTTATTCAATTTTTCATACAGTTTGTGTAGGTCACCTGAAAAGTGCTTCTGCCTCTTTAACATTCAATTGTCTCATTCAAAAAATAATGAAGCCCCACTATCATTATCCTTTTATTAATAACTACCAGTCAAATTAGTGATGCTCCACTGAGATACAGAGTGGGGCTTTTTAATCACTTCAGTGGTGAAATACAATTCACTACATTTCTGAAATGTATTATAAGGAAAAGCAGAACAAGTGTTGTTTAAGTTTATGCCCTAGTTTATTCAAATCATAACAAGGGTGTATGTCATGCTGAAAGGCAAACTAAGAATTCAACTGACAGCGCAAATAATTACAGCCGTTTTCAGCAACTTTACCGCAGTCTGTTCACATTAGATTCAAACAGCCTCTCCCATACTCATTGGGGTAGAAATCCAGGCCTGCTTCTGAGCTCAGACTCAGGTCGGCCCGACATTGAGCTGTCATCAAAATATTCCAGCCCCCGGTGCACCTCCACAGATAGATCTCGGGCTGGATTCTGCGGCGGGGGGACCCTCCGCTTTGCCGGCAGCGCACTCACGCCCCTGGAATTCCCGACGGCGTGGGGGTGCCCACAATGGGAAACCCCATTGGCCGGCTGGCGGGGCGGAGAATCTCGCCTCGGGCTGGGACACGCCGTGCCGGAAAACGGGTGCGGCGGGACGGAGAATCCCCGCGCTACTTTCTTTCGGACTGAATTTTGGCAGGTGGCAGCCCTCTGCGAGGCTGTGGGTGGGGGATTGTGAAGTGTACGGGTGCTCAGCATCACAACGGTTAACCTGGGGATTGGAGAACAGTACCACCCACAGCATGATGTCGATGGACACATGACAGTGGATGTATGGAGAGACTCGAATAGAAGTCAGCATGAGGTTAGCGCCTAGTTCAGGCGATACTCCCCGTGTCTGCGTGGGTTTCCTCCGGGTGCTCCGGTTTCCTCCCACAGTCCAAAGATGTGCAGGTTAGGTGGACTGGCCATGATAAATTGCCCTTAGTGTCCAAAAAGGTGAATTGGGGTTACTGGGTTAAGGGGGATGGGATGGAGGAGGTGTGTGCTTGAATGGGGTGCTCTTTCCAAGGGCCGGTGCAGACTCGATGGGCCGAATGGCCTCCTTCTGCACTGTAAATTTTATGATTCTATGATTCTATAACAGATTGGAGGGGCTAGCAGAAGGTGAATGGTGGGGTATGCTTGCTATAGGTGCTGGGAGCAATCCTGCTTTTCCTGACTCCACGGGAAGGTTAGCTGTAGTGACTGTGGAGTCTACTGAAGAAGCTTGAACAGGTTGTTCAACACCTGCCCTCTCAACTGTGATTAATATTGGAAAGGGGCCTTCAACAGCTATCCGACTCCCCCCACCCCCCCAGGTAACATATTAAAAAATATGGACCCACAGATTCAGCAGTGGGACAATTGTCTGTGCAGTTAATGGTCTATTTGTACTATAAATGCCTGAAAATCGGTACATCATCAAATGCTGTCTGCCCCCCTCACCTGGTGTGGCCTACATGTGACTCCATACCCACAGCAATATCACTCCACTCTAGAGCCAGGAGGGTAACAAATGTTGACCTGTGAGAAATGCCCACACATCCCAGTGCAAACATTGCGATTTTTAAAACTGAGTTTTTAAAAATCAAAATGAAAAGAATCGGAAACTTTAGTGGAGATTTTAACAATTATTATTATCATGTACACTGCTTTAAACTTATTCTGAACATCTTACCCTCTGCTCTCGTCCCAACATCAGAGCACTTCTATCAGTTTGTGTTGGTGGTCCGAGCAGATGGGGTTGAAACGGAAAGAAATGGGAGTGGGCGTGATTACACAGGCAGTTTGCAGACTCTTCGAGTCAGTTCCACAATTATCCACGTGTGCGAAGGTTTGAATGTGTCCTGTTGTTACTGAAGTGAATAGTGAAGCAATGGATAATGAATCGTGGTCCGGTTTTCACACAATAACATTACAAGCCGCTCAAGCTACGAATCTACTCCTGGGCAAGGCTAAAACGGGACAGTAACTACATTAACAAGTGTAGCAAATCGGCAGGACAATGTAGATATTCACTCTCAGCAATCAACCACTGCTGCCTGATAGACAGGCAGATGCAAAAAATATGAGGGACTTGCTAATTTTACTTGGTTGAATGCTTCATCAGATCCAAGCGTTCAGTGAAAGATGGTCGAGCTAAAAAGCGCATTGCCAGTAGAACACCAATCTGAGTATATGTGTTGCTCCTCGAGCAGCCAGTACCTCAAAGTGTGGAGGTTCCATCAACTACCAACAAAACTGTGCACAAAAGATGTACAAGTTGTCATTGGCAAAACAGGGGAAGAGGATTTGAATGCTTTTAATACTTGCCAAACATCCATATCCAGAGAATGAAAGGTAGAATTTACTGTTAGTGCCAGAATCCCTACACTGCAGAAGGAGGCCATTCGGCCCATCGCGTCTGCACTGATCCTCCGAAAGGGCACCCTACCCAGGCCCACCCCCCACCCTATCCCCGTAACCCCAGCTAACTGCACATCCTTGCATACTAAGTGACAATTTAGAATGGCCAATCCACCTAACCTGCACATCTTTGGACTGTGGGAGGAAACCCACGCAGACACGGGGAGATAGGGCAAACTTCACACAGACCCCCAGTCGCCCAAGGCCGGAAGTGAACCCGGGTCTCTGGCGCTGTGAGGCAGCAGTGCTAGCCACTGTGCCACCAACGGTGCCACCGTGCGGCCCTTCCCTCGAACATAAATGGGCTAAAGTCTTGTTTAACAGGGAGAAGAGAAGAAAGTTATAGAATTACATTGAACATTTGTCTGCTAATATTATGAACAGTAATTGCTATCTTTAAATGGTGCCAAAACAGAATGAAGCACGCCAACATTTGATTACTGATGAAAGATAACTGAGAATCAAGGAATAGAAATCATCCGTCGAGTAACAGTGATCAAACTTGCATCCGCAATGGGTATCTGACATCTGTTAAACGAGGGGTTCATAACATAATATTCTGCAATTTGTGGCTTGAATCTTATCAGGATTCTCTTTCAGTAATGCCAGTGGCTCGAGCAGAAAATGACAATGTTAAAAAATGCAGGAGTCTTTCATTTACCCACAGCGGATTCATTATACATTTCCAATTTATACTCATATAATTTACAGTTACTGTAACTTATTAGTGGCACTAAGTTGCGCTACACCAATATTTTGATTTAATTCGAGCACAGGATGATAATGTTGGTTTCTGCTCCAATCTTTACTCCATAGCAAAGATATTGGATGGCCCATAAACTAAAGTCTTAATGAGCCTTTTTATCTTTTTCTGAACTGAATAGTGATATTCATTGCCTCAGATTGCAGCATGGGTGTCACAGCGGCTGATCTGTTACTTTCCCCCTTTGCCAAATGAATGGCCTGCGTTTTGCAGCAGAACGACAGCGGAATTGTCAATGTTTGGCGTCATTATGGCACTGAAATTGACAGCAATGTCTGAAGTCTGCACAGGCACAGTTGAGTGTGTGAAGCTGTTGGCAGTATTTCCAAGCTTCTCCAGAGGTTGCGCTGCTGAGGCTCCCAGAGCACAACCAATTGGAAACTAATGGAATTGTCAAGATCTTGCACTCTGATAGACTGTTAGCCCCACGGTAAAAACTCTCAAAACTGTTACACCTTGAGCAACTTTGGAATTACTAAGAAATACCCTCAGTGGCCCTCAGTGGCTAATTTAACATTTGTGAAATGTCAAATTTCTCGGTAGAGGGCAGAATTCCCCCATACTTTTTCAGTGTCAGGCTCTGACTGAAAACGGGTGTGTAGCTCTCCAGCTGCACAGTCGTGTGGTTAGCCCAAATCTTGGCATCTCTGAGAAACAAACACAGTGGACGTGGTTTATGCTGTCACTGTGGCAGGGCAGGCCTAGTAGAGCCAGCAAGTCCGGGCGCTCTTTAGAAATGGCGCCTGATCAGCATAGAAAGAATCCCCCTTAGCAACAGCCCTCCATCGGCCTTCCCAGAGGGTCCGTCCTGGTACTGCCCTGGCACAGGTTGTCACAACCAGATTGGCACCACCAGATCAGCACATCCTGTGCCAAGGGGTAGTGCCCAGGCATGTCTCCCCCCCGCCCCCCTCCCCCGGGGCCTATACTTACTTCTGGGCCCCCGGAGATTCCCCTCGACTGTTTCATGTTTTAAGATCGCTATTGTAAACCTTGCCAACGTGATGCTTGAATATTCAGTGAAGGGGATCACATGATGTAATTATATTAAGATGTACGTAAAGGCATTAAAATGAGGTTCTTGCCTTTTGTGGGCGTAAACTTCATTACGCCACTGGTAAGTGGCGGGAAAAATCGGGAAACGAGATCTCGCCTGTGAGAAGCTGGTTTCCTGATTCACGCGAGATTTTGTACCCGCGTCACCAATCTCGCTGGCTGCGAACGCGGGCGTAAAATCCCCCCCAGTAAATCATACTTTTGAGAAAAATTCCTTTTATTTTTTCAAAATTTATTTTTCTTTGTTTTAGCTTCCCTCTTAATTCAACCATAATATTTTGCGATCTGAGAATTAAAGTGAGGGATGCTTTTAACTTCCCGGGCTGCTGTCTGTGGGAATACTTCAAAGTGACAGGCTGCCTACTTGATTGTCGGTATCACTGCTGCTTCACGTTAAGACATCCCCTTGACTCAGCACCAGATTCAAGCTGCCATTAAGGGAAGGGAAAACCACACCAGTAAGAGCACTGGGTCTTTATGAGCAACTTTCTTTGAGGTCAGCCACTCCTGAGCCAATAAACTCATGGTATTAAAGCTGGTAGACGGTAGAAAAGTGTTGTGCCAAAGACTGAAATAATTGCAATAAAATCCAGTTTATGTTACATGAACTGTGAAATTGAGGAAACAGTACTTGCCAGAAGAGCTTTTGTTGAGGATCACTATTAAGTATTTAAATGGATGGGTGCCTTCACAAATGACTATTGTTCAACTATTCATTAAACTTTCTTGATCTTTAAATTGTCACGTTGCAGAGAATCAAATGACAGGAACTTCAAGCTTCTGTTACATACATACAAACATTTCAAGTGGCATATTGCGCACTTCTGTTGGTTTAGTTTCTTACAGCAGGGGTCTTCCTAATGTCTACATGACACTAAGATGGTAACTCTAAGAGATGAGATTCCATGACAACCCCACGCAAACTTTGCACAACCAGATGGACACTAAAGTCATCAGAGGTATATGTTCAATAAGTACACATTTGCCATGAGTTCAGGGGAAATATTGAATCTAATACCACCAGAAATCAATCATGCTCAGCCCTTTCATGTAAAGGTCGCACTAACATTAACCTGTTTTGTCGCTGCCTCATTTCAGATGCCAGAAGCACGTTAGCTGCCATTATCAAGATGCCTTTGTCACACTCTGTGTCTCAGGCGAGCGATGCTCCTGTCAAGTGAGCCAATCCTGAGTCACAGATTAGTAGAGCAGCAACAACAGATCAAATAGATCTTGCATTAAATAGCCAGGACCACCGAATGCCAGAACTCTATTATCATTTGCACCAATTTGTTGCACAATTTATTCATATTAGAGAAAATAGCAATGACCTGTAAATAATGAGGTGATTTTGGTGCCATATGCAATTTTAGTTTTCTCATCCCATTTCACCCCCCTGGGGATAACCACGTTCTTGCCCAATGTCTAATGTCCTTCTTCATCCCATCCAGCTTTGAAACCTGACAAGTGAAGAAATGAAGACATTTTGGGCTGAATTTGTAGGACCTAACTGGGTGGGTAGGTGTAGGACGTCCCGCTGCTGGTCTATGTGCCAATTCACTGACTCCTTCCTGCCCGAGGCTGGGGGCTGAGGTGGGCATGGCAGGGCTACCCTTACACAATCTGCAGGTAGCCAATCCAGATTGTTAAAGACCAGATAAAGCCTATCGTTGGAGGCTGACTAGAATTTTCCCGTCAGCCTCCAGGTCTCCAGGTCAAGGAAGAGGCCAGCTCTAGAAGGCAGCCTATGAAGTCATTATGATGACTTTAAATACACCTCATTAGCCCCACCGCACCTCTGCAGCTCTTAAAATACAAAGGTTGGTTTGGAAAGTAAGTGCTTGGAATTGTTGATGTTCTTTCATCACATCCTTTCAATTGTATGGACAGCTGCATAGATCTCCAAACGTACACATCACTCAACCCGGCACAGATGAAATGAACTCTTCAGTGAACTGGTTGACAATGGGCTGAATCTTCCGGGCTCCCAGATGCGTGTTTCTCGACAGCGCGCGGTTCGCTGGCGGCCGTCGAGAATCGGATTTCCCATTAAAACCACTCCAAGCCGCCGGGACACCGTGGGCGGAGGTGCGCAGCCAGCAGGAACAGGGAATCCCGCTGCCAGCGAACAACCAGAGAATTCTGGCCAATATTGACAAGCAACAACATTTGTTGCATTATTTCATGGTCAGCACTTTGAGAATTCTGTATTCCTCATTGGCAAGTGAAGGCCAGCAATTAACTCTTACTTACAACTCTCAGAGGTCAACCAAAATTCTCATGGAAAGTTTGAGCTGACGAATTTCCATCTATATCCAATATGGAGACTTATAGCACAACATTGGTGACTAACGCATTCTCAAGAAACTCCTCCACTTCTATTGGTCGCTCCTTCATGAAGCTATAACGCCAATATCCAGAACTACACATTAAACGCTGTGATGGTTCGAGATACACACTGGAGGCTTCCAGTAGTTAGCAAAAGGGGTTTATCGATGAAAGGCAAAGTCAGTTCGATAACAGGCACAGAACACGACAACAAGTCTTCACTCTTCAGCTCCCTGAGCCACATTGCCCTAAGTCCAGCTTCCAAGGCCCCACACAAACCCTCCATTGGCCAGGGTTTGTGCGCTCCTGTGCGATTGGTCCCAAGCTGGTCACATGTTCAGTGGAGCTATGCCCCATATCCCTTCCCCCGTAGGTCCCTTAACACACCTCCCCAAAAACTATGTACAAAAGTGACGATTATTAACAGGGACAACCGAGGAAAGAGAGTCCCTCAAAAAGTCAATCGATCTGGAGACCTCCGGGTCCTCCCGGACCTCCGGAGCCCACCCACAGGCTTGGCACTCATTTGGGTGATTGAGTGGTCCACAATCGATGCCACCTCAGGCAGGACCACTTCAACGACGGGTGAACCAGCCTTGCCGCCCTCGACAGACGCAGCTGGTTGAACAGCAGCAGGAGCCTCTGGCTCCCTTTGGCTGGGCTGAGTTACAGGAGTATTCACGGTGCTCGCTTGACTCATCGACTCCACGTTGGGGGTGGTCAGTGTGCCTTTTGACAGTCTTCCCGTTAACATCGACCACGACCGACTAGGCCACAACCCATCTTTCTAATCAAAGCAAACCTGCTGTGAACGTCTGGACCAAAACCAGGTCTCCCAACTGGAGCGACTTGTCACCTCGCTGCTCTGACCACTGGCTCTTCTGGGAGACCTGGCGTGCCTCCACCCTCCCCGCTTATTTTGGAAGTACAAGATCCAATCCGGTTCTTATCTGATGACCCATGAGCAGCTCAGCTGGTGTGACCTGTGGTTGAATGAGGGGTTGAGTTGTACAACAACAGAAAATTAGCCAACCTCTGATCAGTGGTTTACCTGACTGCTTTTCCTGGTGTTCTTGAAAGTTTGAATCCACTCCTTGGGTTCCGGTCCTGTTCCGAGGACTGGGTCATACTCAGGGCTGTGCCTGTTGATTCCACTGCAGCCCTCGAGGCCACTCCGTTAGCCACGTTTGAAGCACAGTGATGCCCTTTTCAGCGCACTCCATCGCCTGAGTTATCTTGGTCACTTTTTCCAACGTAACTGTGGTCTTCGCCAGAAGCTTCTTTTGGATGTGAAGGTTATGGGTCCCACAAACTAGCCGGTTGCGCAACATGTCACTGAGCGCGGTCCGAAACTCACAGTGCTCGGCAAGCTGGCAGAACCTGGCTATGAAGACTGAGACAGACTCTTCATTGTCCATTATGGTCCCTCACTGCAGAGTTAGACTTACAATGCTGGAGGATAATCAAGACCCTTGAATTGTAATGTTCTTTAACCAATTTCACTATCTAGTCAAAGGAATTTGGGTTGGGTGCCCCCAGGGACGTGAGGTTACTAATCAAATCAGGGCAGCATGGTAGCACAAGTGGCTGGCACTGTGGCTTCACAGCGCCAGGGTCCCAGGGTTCGATTCCCCGCTGGGTCACTGTCTGTGCGGAGTCTGCCTGTTCTCCCCGTGTCTGCGTGGGTTTCCTCCGGGTGCTCCGGTTTCCTCCCACAGTCCAAAGAGGGGTGTTAGGTGGATTGGCCGTGATAAATTGCCCTTAGTGACCAAAAAGGTTAGGAGGGGTTATTGGGTTACGGGGATAGGGTGGAAGTGAGGGTTTCAGTGGGTTGGTGCAGACCCGATGGGCCGAATGGCCTCCTTCTGCACTGTATGTTCTAAATGATTTGTTTGAGGCCCGCTAACTGTCGAAGTATCACCTTCTGCTTGTCCGTGCCTGTCATCTCGTCCGCGGTAAGGAAGAAATGGAATCGTTCAATGTACTGACTCCACGACTCAATCCCTTGTGCAAATGGGACTCGCTTCCCAATGATAGGCATTTCACCCACGGCTTAAATAACTCCGACTCTTGCTGTAGTTTCTCTGTTTACTCAACTGCTCTTTCCGTCCCTCCTGGCTGCGATCAAAAACGTTTTCCTCATCGCCAACATGGTGACTCGAGACAAACACTCGAGGCTTCCAATATTTAACGAAAAGTGTTTATTGACGAAAGACAAAGGCAGTTAGATAACTGGCACAGAACACTATACACAGGTCTTTACTCTTCAGTTCCCCGGTCTACACTGCCCAGGGTCCTCCTCCCAGAGCCCTGCGTAAACTCCCCATTGGCTAGGATTCATGTGCTCCTGCATGATTGGCTCTGAGCCGGTCACATGGTCATGGGCGCTCGCCCCCTTAAAGGGACCGCCCGACCAGAAACATTATGTAATAAGTCAACACTATAGGCTGCATTGAATGGTATTTACCCTGAAAGTTCAGCGCAGAAGTTGCCATCTCTTAAACAGAGCTGCAAAATCAGGGATTCAATATAAAGTACCATAAAAGACGCGTGTAAACCTCCCCCATGTTCCAGCATTGTGTCTATGTTCAGTACGCATCCATGGCCGCATACCCACTTTACACATGTACAAGGGCAGCACGGTAGCACAGTGGCTAGCTCAGTTGTTTCACAGCTTCAGGGTCCCAGGTTCGATTCCCCGCTGGTTCACTGTCTGTGCGGAGTCTGCACGTTCTCCCCGTGTCTGCGTGGGTTTCCTCCGGATGCTCCGGTTTCCTCCCACAGTCCAAAGATGTGCAGGTTAGGTGGATTGGTCATGATAAATTGCCCTTAGTGTCCAAAAAGGTTGGGTGGGGTTACTGGGTTACAGGGATAGAGTGATGGTGTGGGGTAGGGTGCTCTGTCCAAGGGCCGGTGCAGACTTGATGGGCTGAATGGCCTCCTGCACTGTAAATTCTATGAGACGTCTGTAAGCGTCAACTGTGTAAAATAATATTTCGCTGGGATCATGTATAACAAGGTGGGAAACATCTATGTTAGCTTATATGAAAATCAAATTTTTCGTGACATGAAGTGGATTGATGTGTGATGGGGATGGAAAATCAGCATTGAAACATGTAGGTACCACTTTTGATTCCAAATCTGATTGACAGCATATTTGTCCAATAGTGATTGACCTTTACACTGTAACTATTATCAGCAATCACGGTTGTTTCCAGCTGTTATGGACCAGGGTTTAGAGAACCCCAAAGTGTATCATGGAGTTCACCTGACCCACAACTTTTACTAGATTGTGGTATGGGGAGCACACGGCCCACTCGACAGGTGTGGTACAGCAGAAATGGAAAAGTATTTTTTAAAGCAAAACAACGTTTATTCTATGAACTCAAGTTAACCTTTTTAAAACATACAGTGAACATCATAGCAACCATTAATTCAAATACAACCCCCAAATACTACAACACTAAGTAATCCTTTAAGCTTTCCTTTTAGCATCCATACGATTTAAAAACAAAACCTTTAACAGAAGTACATCAGGTTAAAGTCACGACTGAAAACATTTATAATTCTGAATTCACCAAATGATCAAGAGATAGTCTTTTCATGGCAGAGAGATCAACAGTACACCTGCTCTGTCTGGCTTCAGCTCCAACACTGAAAACAAAACTAAAACACACTCTGCAGCAAACAGCCTTAAACAAAAGTAAAAAGCTGACAGACAGCCCTGCTCCACCCACACTCTGCCATCACTGATAAGCATCCATTTCTTAAAGGTACATTTCTTAAACAC
This sequence comes from Scyliorhinus torazame, assembly GCF_047496885.1. Lineage (NCBI taxonomy): Eukaryota > Metazoa > Chordata > Chondrichthyes > Carcharhiniformes > Scyliorhinidae > Scyliorhinus > Scyliorhinus torazame. The sequence continues at coordinate 6,080,845 of NC_092722.1, forward strand.
CCATTTCTTAAAGGTACTCTCACATGACACCAGCCAAGAGATAAATGTGAGTGTATGGGGGGATTTCCTGTGTTGTACTCACATTTGTTTTCGTTTTGCTCAGATTTGTCAATGGAGGACCAGTCATTTTAAAATGCTCTTGACATGTGAATCATCGGGAGGAGGAGGTGTGAGAGGAAGATTGCCATGAGCTAAGGTGAGTTTAACAGCCAATTGAAGAGAAGCTTGGCTCCAGTGACATTACTTCATTGACATGCAGCCAATTTTGTAACCCTCAACGTCGCCTTTGCTGCCGATAAAAGTGCAGTGTAGGCTCTGTGCTTTGAGTTTCCCCTCGCCCATTCTGTACACTTCTTCAGCCTTGCATCCCAGAATAAAAAGTTGAAAGAATCTGATTGGAGCTGGTAGCAAAACTATTCTCCAGCAGGTTAATTTTGGAACAAAGTTGGGGTCGAAGTAGAATCATGTGATTGAGTTTGGATTCCAGGGTTTGAGGCTGTATAACACTGGCACCAATGGTAAGGGGGGGGGGGGCGGGGGTGATAACGTAGTCCAGAAAAATGTTAAAACTTGAAAAATCCCAAACCTGACGCCAATCCACCGAATTTCAGCTGGAACAGAAGTGGGACAAGAGCCAGGCAGCCAATCCACTCCTAAACAGAAGGTTGTCCAATTTGTGGTGTTATTTGTGATTCTTGTTCTCAGGATGGATGTCGTAGTGTTCACAAAGACCACAGAAGCTCGGTTCATTAACAAAGCTCATATTTATTTACACTACTTAAATTAAAGCTCGACCACTTACTCCTATAGTAAACAGTAACCTAGTAATCTAAAATCTATACTCAACTAACACTAGTCTCTACACTCTGTCTATAACTGTACTCTGATCTCTCTCATGACTACTATGCTCTCCTCTCCAACCTTCTCCCAGAAGTCAGTGAGTCAGTGCTTTATATAGTTCTGAATCTAGCACCATCTAGGGGTTAATTATGATATGGCATTAACCCTTTGTATTCTGAACATTTCCCATAATGTCCCAGTATTGAGGGCTGGTTTCTCTGATCCGCTTGCCATGTGCCTCTCTGCAGTGCTTTGTTTGCTTGTCAATGGGATTTCCCATTGAAGCCACCCCACGTCTTCGGGAAACTCCTGCTGGCAGGACAAGAGAATTGCAACAGCTGGAGAATTCCAACCTAAATGTTTTCATGAGGTTGACAACCATCTACTTTAACTGGTTTTGTGGGTTTAACCCCTCTGGCTGGGTTCCCCTCGGACCCCTTCACACACACATAGCCCGCCCTGAGGACAGACCTGCCTCTCCACCAACCCAGGGTCCGGGGTCAGGCCCTCCCACTCTCCTACGGAGCGTTTCCTTCCTGACCAGAATCCAAGCCTGTCATTCAGGTTGACGTCCGAGTGGGGAATCTGCCAAAGCGAAACAATGCACAGTGTGGAATCAAAACTCCATTCCACACTGGGTACACGGGCGTTTCCCGACCAAAACACTGACCTGCTGTGCCTTCCACCTGCCTCTGCAAGATTCAGCCCTACAAAACGAAATTAATGTGGATGTGACTGTATAATGAAAACAACCATTGTGCTAACATTCGATATTTCTAAAAGTAGCAGAAACAAATTAAAATGATCTCTCCACTCAATCAATTAGCTGTTTCTTTCTCACTCGACTTGTTAATAGAAATCTCAACATAATCTCGTGGTGGTTGATTTTAAAACATCACTTTCACAGGATTGAACCAAAATATCAGACATCCATGGACCTGATATGGTTGCTCAGAGCTTATTCTTTATAGTGACATGGCTGATGGTGCTTTCTGCAACAATCCTCGTTACTGCAACAAAATACAAAATCGTGTACCCAACTCCTAAATTGGGACATCCTGAGAGTTGACTGATGAACCGGAGTAATTTGATAAACCCATAATCATCCATTTTGCGATTGAAACATCAATACGGTTATCTTCTGCATTATCTTCATGTGCAAGTCTCCATTGAGCATGGCTCTTCAGGAGGGTTCTGATTTGTTATGTCGTAGGTATAACATAAGTGCCTTCCTTGTGGTGCACTTGACAAAGGAAGGTTCAGACGTGGAGATAACTTCAACACGTTTATAAAACTATTTACAATTCTATTACTCGGGTTCGACACTACTGCTAATCCTACTATAGCTACCCAGACTGACTAACCAGTTGCTGCAATCCACGTGGTGGGTGTAATATTGAATCAACCCTGTGTCTGTACCCATTGACTATCTCCACTGGAAAGAGGCATGTGTGTGGTGTCCTTTATATATGGGTTGGTGTAATGCCCCCCTGTGGTCGTGTCACCTCCTTGTGTATCGTGAATGTCTATTGGTCGTGTCCTATCTACCTGATATATTGGTTGAGCGTGTGTGTGTGTGTGATGTTTCTGGTGCTCCCTCTAGTGTCTAGCTAGCTTACACGCATTTACATTAATGCACATCACCACAGGTTCTGGTTGTAATAATCTCACAGCTCACAGTATCCATTACGGGTTATTTCTCAATAAACCTTTCTGCTCAATACCTAAAAATTAGTTTGGGGAAAGTTGCCATACTTGGAGCAGCAGCTTTCAAGTTGTTGAGGTGTCAGGTGCGGCTGAACACCTCTACACCAGAAACATTTCAAATTATAAAAGGTTTGGACAAATTAAATCCATGTAAGCTTTTCTTTCATGTGCAGAATTTAAGGTAAAATTGGTGACATTTGCAAATGAGTGACAAACGAGGAATCAATGCAAGCTGAACTTTTATTTTAACTGAAAATATTAACTTAGACAGGCAGTGGGATGAGAAACCCAGACACATTTCATGAAAGAACGAAACCAGTTTTCTTCAACAAATGGGATTCAGGGCAAATCGAAATGCTTCAGGGGTTGCCGCGGATGTGTTTTTTGATGGACCGAAGGTCAGTCTCCTAACTGAAGCTGTAGACACATGACTCCACAACCAATTCTGGCAAAGAGCAAAGCTGAGACACCAAATGGATGGCCTGTAGTTAAAACTGAAATAATCTTTATTGTCACAAGTAGGCAACATTAACACTGCAATGAAGTTACTGTGAAAAGCCCCTCGTCGCCACATTCTGGCGCCTGTTCGGGTACACAGAGGGAGAATTCAGAATGTTCAAATTACCAAACAGCACGTTTTCCGCGACTTGTGGGAGGAAACCGGAGCACCCGGAGGAAACCCACGCAGCCGGGAATCGAACCCGGGACCCTGGCGCTGTGAAGCAACAGTGCTAACCACTGTGCTACCACGCCGCCCTTCATGTCTTTTCATGTAAACATAGTTTCTTCATGTGAACATAGCTTACTGCACTTTCAGTGACCGAAGATTTGAAAGCACCGTGCAATTTATCAATCAATTTATTTTAACATTTGGACAGCAGCTTTTCCAATGGCACATGACTCTCTACAAAGGAAACACACCTGAGATCTGTGCATCTTGCAATAAGAGGGCCACGTGTTGGTGGTTTAATTGCATTTGCCGATTTGCTGTATTACATTTTTTTGCCTGTAAACATAGAAAGGTATAACTTTATAATTTCAATAGAGTTTTTGAGTCTTGCATGGCTGTATAGTCAGACTTCTATATAATATTGCAGATTTAAATCATTCCCTGTCTTTATACTGCCAACATTCAGAGACAAAGTCTTTCAATAACAGTTCACTGATAATAAGGCATGTCAAATGTTAACAATTAGATCTTAATCAAAGCCAGCTCACAAGTCAGCTCTTTCATCTCAGTACTTCATAGTCATGCAAACAATAAGGCAAAAAACACTCCTCCACAGACACAAATGTTCAAGCCTGTCAGTTGAAAAAGAGAAATGATTCTCTAGACTGTTAATGCGACACACCCTCCTGATTCTGTTGAAGCAGTGATTCTCCTGTTTTAGGGTTATAGCTGACATACAGAGTGTAAAACACTAAAGACTGATAAATCTCCCAGGACCTGATGCTTTTTAAAATTAATCTTTCATGGGATCTGGCCTGCTGGGCCATTTCAGAGGACAGTTAGAGTCAACGACATTGCTATGGGTCTGGAGTCAGATGTGGGCCAGACCGGGTAAGGATGGCAGATTTCCTTCCCTAAAGGACATTCGTGAAGTAAATGGGTTTTCACAATAAACTATTATAGTTTCATGATCACCCTCACTGAGGCTAGCTTTAATCCCAGATTTTATGAACTGAATTTAAATTGCACCAGCTGCCATGGGCTTGTGTCTCTTGATTACTAATCCACTAACATCACCATTCGCTCAGGTTTCTAAAGGAAGAGGATGAGGATATTAAACCGAATTTGGTCATAGTGCTGTCTTGTGTCAGCAATCGTGCCTCTAGATTTGAAAATTGCAAATATAACTGCATTACTTAAGAAAGGGGAGCAAGAAAATGTTGTAAAGTAGAGACTTTTTAGTTTAACGTTTGTGGAGGATGTTGTGTATTCATGTTTGTTCATCACTTTAAAGGTCACTTTAAGAGTGTGATCGCATGATGTATTGATGATGGAATCATCAGTTTGGGCGGGCTAACAGCCAGACTGCCGGTACAGCCTGTGGAGTAAACACCTTTCCAATAAAGCTCTTGCTGTTTGTACCTTCATGATCTGCAAGTCTACCCTTTAAAAATACCACAGAGAAAACCGTCGACGAAGAGGTTGGAACCACGTGAGCAGACTCCCAGAGAAAAAACAGGGGGTGTTCCGAACTTGGGAGGAAACAGGTTGAGCTCAGGTTTACATTGTTTGAAAAAAAAAGAAGCAAGATCGTGCTAAAGATTTTGTGGCACATTTGTGCTTACGCAAACCTTCCAATAGTAAAATGGCAGGAGTGCTTGGCACCATGAGACACTGTATGATGAAAGGACCAAGCTCTGGAGCTCATACACTGGAATACCTTGTCCAGGCGAACAGAATTTCAGCAAGCATAGTAGTCCCGACTTCCCTGACTACAATGGGGGTAAAACCTTCAACCTCCTGTGAAGTTTGGTGCAACCAGAAAAAAACAGGCTGGAAAATGTATGGTGAGATTGTGGGGATATTGCAGGGCCATTTCTGACTGAAACCCTTGGCCATCGCCGCAAGATTCAGGTTCCATAAACGTAGCCAAAAAGATGGTGAATCAATCACACAATTCGTAGCTGCTTTGAAGAAATTAGCTGAATACTGTGAATTTGGAGATGTCTTGAATGACTCCATGAGAGACAGACTAGTGTGTGGGTTAAGAGGTGAAGCCATGCAAAAATGGCTGTTAACAGAAAGCAACTTAAATCTAAAGAAGGCTTTAGAATTTAGGCTTTAGGCGATCTTTATGGAATTAGCAACTAAGGAAGCCTAACAATTAAGTTTGAGCACTAAAATCCATAAAGTGTCAGCTGAAACTCAAACACAACACAGGTTTCAAATTGTCATCGATGTGCAAAACCTTTAAAAATAAATTCATTTACAAGATATGGGCATTGCTGGTTAGGCCAACATTTATTGCCCATCCCTAGTTTTCCTTCAGAAGGTGGCGGTGAAGTTCCTGAGGTGTAGGTACACCCACAGTACTGTTAGGAAGTGAATGCCAGGATTTTGACCCAGAGACAGTGAAGGAACGGCAATGTATTTCCACGTCAGGGTGGTGAGTGACTTGGAGGCGAACCTCCAGGTGGTGGGGTTCCCAGGTATCTGCTGCTCTTGTCCTTCTAGATGGTACTGGGTTTGGAAGGTGCTGCTAAAAGGAATCTTGCAATACTTCTTGTAGATGGTGTACACAGTTGTTGTTTGTTAGTGGTGGACGATTGAATGTTTGTGGAGGGGGGAGCAATCAAATAGGCTGCTTTGTCCTGGATGGTGTGGAGCTTCTTGAGTGTTGTTGGAGCTGCACTCATCCAGGCAAGTGGAGAGTATTCCATCACACTCCTGACTTGTGCCTTGTAGATGGTGGGCAGGCTTTGGGGGTCAGGAGGTGAGGTTACTCATCATAGGATTCCCAGCCTTCGACCTGTCCTGGTAGCCACAGTATTAATATGGCTAGTCCAGTTCAGTTTCTGATCAATGGTAACCCCCAGGATGTTGATTGTGGGGATTCAGCAATGGTAATGCCATTGAATATCAAGGGGCGATGGTTATCATAGATTATCATAGAATTTACAGTGCAGAAGGAGGCTATTCGGCCCATCAAGTCTGCACCGGCTCCTGGAAAGAGCACCCTACCCAAGGTCAACACCTCCACCCTATCCCCACAACCCAGCAACCCCACCCAACACCAAGGGTAATTTTGGACACTAAGGGCAATTTAGCATGGCCAATCCACCTAACCTGCACATCTTTGGGCTGTGGGAGGAAACCGGAGCACCCGGAGGAAACCCACGCACACACGGGGAGGACGTGCAGACTCCGCACAGACAGTGACCCAAGCCGGAATCGAACCTGGGACCCTGGAGCTGTGAAGCAATTGTGCTATCCACAATGCTACCGTGCTGCTTTATTATGCAGAGGAACACCAACAGCCCAGGTTCAATTCCCGTACCGGTTGAGGTTATTCATGAAGGCTCCGCCTTCTCAACCTTGCGCCTTGCCTGAGGTGTGGTGACCCTCAGGTTAAATCACCGCCAGTCAGCTCTCCCCGCTCAAAAGGGGGAAGCAGCCTCTGGGGCGGGGACTATACTCCTCTGGCATTCAGCTGTTTTGTCCATGTTTGAACCAAGGCTGTAATGAGGTCAGGAGCTGAGTGACCCTGGCGGAACCCAAACTGAACGTCCGTGAGCAGGTTATTGCTGAGTAAGTGCCGCTTGATAGCACTGTTGATCAGTCTTTCCATCCCTTTACTAATGATGGAGAGGACTGATAGGGCGGTAATTGGCTGGGTTGGATTTATCCTGTTTCTTGTGTACAGGACACACCTGGGCAATTTTCCACATTGCCGGGTAGATGCCAGTGTTGTAGCTGTACTGGGACAGCTTGGCCAGGGAGCAGCCAGTTCTGGAGCGCAAGTCTTCAGTACTTTAAAAAAAATTGTTTTTTTTGGTATACACAACCAATATAAAGACAAACAGAACAATGAGAATTATGCAAGAGAGCAGCTAGGGAGTAGCATTAGAGTTATTTATATAGAGATCGGTTTTAACTATTTACATGGATTTATCACAATTTCTTCTTTCCGTTCTTTTGCCCATTCGTCGCAGCGTTTGTTGTGGCCCTTGTGGTCCCCTGTGTATCTCTCCCCGCCAATTCTTCCCTCTCTTTTCTCCCTCCTGGTTCCCATTGTTGTTGCTCCTGCCTTCCCCACTCCTCCCTTGTGCCCCCCTAGCTTGCCTGTTGGGTTGGGGTGGGGTGGGGTGGGGTGGGGCGGGGGGGGGGGGTGGATTTGTTGCCACCTGCTAGTTGGAATTTTTCTGTCAGCTCGTTGAGCGTTGTTACCCTGCCATCAGTGTACAGGCCCCTAATTGTCAGTGTCCCCCCGTCCTGCCTCCATCTTTTAAAGAAGGCGTCTGTGAGCTCTGGCGGGGCCTTATCGGACATTTCGGTTAGGCCAAATTGTTGTCGCAGTTGGTTCCACGACTGGAGCGTTGCCACCACCACTGGGCTGGTTGAGAGCTTCTTGGGCGGGGATGGGAGTGCCGCTGTGGCTAGCGCCCGGAGGGAAATCCCCTTGAAGGTGTCCTCCTCCGCGAGCACCCACTCGGTTTCTGGCTCCTTTATCCACCCCTTTATTTGTTCTGCTGCTGTTGCCCAGTGGTAGTATTGTAGTATTGTAGACTTGGGAGGGCTACCCCCCCCCCCCCCCCCCCCCCCCCACACACACACACACACACACACATGAACGGCATAATTAGTTTGTCCAATGAGCTGGAAAAGGCCTTGGGGATATCGATCGGGATAGATCTCAGGAGGAAGAGGTACCTGGGCAGTACGTTCATTTTGATCGTCTATAACCTCCCCACCAGGGAGAGTGGGAGTGTATTCCATCTCTGCAGCTCCTTTTTTACTTCGTCTGTCAGGCTTGTCCCGTTCCACTTGTGGATTCCCGCCCAGTCTTGAGGGATTTGAATCCCCAGGTAGCAGAATTTGTGTCGGGCTTGTTTAAACGGCAGCACCACCAGCTCTGCCCTGCCCCATTCCGGGTTCACCGGGAAGATCTCGCTTTTGCCCAGGTTGAGTTTGGAGCCCGAGAAGGCACCAAACTCTTTCAGGAGCGCAATGATTCCTCCCATGCTGCGTAGTGGGTCCGAGATGTAGAGGAGCAGGTCATCCGCGTAGAGTGAGACTCTGTGCTCTCTGCCTCCTCTTCGGATCCCCTTCCAATTCTTTGCCGTTCTGAGCGTGATCGCTAGTGGTTCAATCGCCAGGGCGAACATCAGTGGGAACAGAGCTTCTCTGCCTTATGCCTCTGTGCAGCTGGAAGTACTTAGAGCTGGTGGCATTTGTCCGTACGCTCGCCATGGAGGCGTTATACAGGAGTTTCACCCAGGTGGTGAATTCTGTTCCGAGCCCAAACCGCTCCAGTACCTCATGAGGTATTTCCATTCGACTCTGTCCAATGCCTTTTCTGCGTCCAGGGAGACGATCACCTCAGGTGTTAGTCTTCATTGCTATTGCCGCAATAAGCTGATCCTCTATCTCAACACCACACTCCCACACTCTCCCCATACCCCTTGATGCCCTTAATGTCTAAACATATACCTATTTCCTTCTTGACTATAATCAGTGAATTGGCCTCCACAGTCTTCTGTGGTCGGGAATTCCATAGGTTCACCAGTCTTTAAGTGAAGAAATTCCTCCTTATTTCAGTCCTAAATGGTCTACCCTGTATCCCAAGATTGTGATCCCTTGTTATAGACCCCCAGCCGGTGGAAACAAGGGGTGCAATTTAATGGCCTCGTCACACCCGACTTGGTGTCACAACGAGGCCATTGAATCCTGGGAGAGGCCTCTCGCGAGATTGACAATGCTCGAGACGTCGGATTTTCCCAGGAGGGCCAGGGATTCACCGGCTGCACCAGGGAGGCCTCGACCGAGCCTCTGTTTAGTGCTGGCCCAAACAAACGTGGACCAGTCGGAACAGATCCTGAGGGGGTTTCCCAGGCTGTTAGAGACCACCCGGGTGGTCAGGGACAGTGCAGGGTTTCCCAGCGTCGAGAAATACCCCACTAAGGACCCCCAAAACCGGGCTTAGAGTGTGGAATCTGCCACCCAGTTTCCTCCGGGAGCTCTGGTTTCCTCCCACAAGTCCAAAAAAGATGTGCTATTAGGTAATTTGGACATTCTGAATTCCCCCTCTGTGTACCCGAACATGCGCCGGAGTGTGGCGACTCGGGGATTTTCTCAGTAACTTCGTTACAGTGTTAATGTCAGCCTACCTGTGACACTGATAAAGATTATTGATTATTATTATTAGATCATTATAAAAGCAAAATATCTGGTGGAAAACTCTTCTGAGATCCTTGGGACAATCTCAAGCAAATTTGATGGGATGATACCTTGGGCCAAGGGGCATGTCATGGGGGAGTTGGCATCTTACCATCGGGATCTTTGCCCTCCTAGCTGGGGGTCCCTCAGGCCTGCCTGCACCGTGTTCCTGCTGACTCTGTAACTCAGACAACATTTAACCAACCTTCATCACACATGCCAAGAAATAATGTGACAAGTTTACCTCATGGATCCCTGACTTCCCTTCACAATTCATTTCTTCATTTTTCTCACATACCTTATTTGTTGAGCGTAAGCTACATTCTGATCACCATAAGTTGCCACTCGGTAAAACGGGAGGTGGAAGGCAGAGCCAGGTAAGACGAAGAGCAAAAAGGACAGAAAAGTTGACAGAGAGTTTCCGATGGTGCCAGATGAGAAAGCGAGAATCTTTAAAGAATCTTTCGTCTGTGAATGACATCCTAATTACGAGTCCAGGTTTCTGGATATTGTGGTTCAAAACAGTGGAAAAACAGAGTCACCTTCAATCTGTTGTACAAATAGTCCGTTTGCCACCCTTAAGTAAGAAATTAATATGGACGAGGATAAAGGCTCCAATAACCCGAGACAAAATTGGAATCAGGTTGTGCTTATAGCCCGGAACGAGGGCCCAAATTGAAATTTATCAGAATTTAACATAACGGAGGCTGCTTGGAAATCTATCCACTCATAAATCTCACTCAGTAAAACATTAGTCCCAAGTGGTCGATTAGAGAACAGCCCCAAGACATGTGAAGACATGTACAAAGATGGAGTGTTTTATGTAGTAAAATATTTTAATTTAGAAGATTAGAATGGGATGGTAATAAATCAATTTATTAATTGTAAGCAATCTCGGAAAGAAAATGGTACGGCTTGAAAGTGAGTTTATTTTGGACCTTGCAGTAATTGAAGACAATCTAAAATCTCTGACACCGGGGTGTACAGTTGGGTCATGATTTAACATTGTGCGACCAAGCTGGCTGCAATTTTGATCGTGATGGCCTCATTAAAATCCAATGCCAAATGTACATCGCGATGCAGCTCACCAGATTGAAGGAGCAGGTTGTTGGTGGAGTAAATTATGAGAGATCTGAGTGGGGGCCAATCTCAGTGTGGGGTGTGGGGGGGTGGGGGGAGAGCAGCTCGGAGTCCGATTGGGGCCCATTAGCAGCACTCCTGCACCTCCACCACCCACAAGATTAATTCCACGCACACCTTTCCCGGGCCTCTTCTGCTTCCTCGCTTCCATCAGTTCTGGCCTGAAAATAGCAACTGGGACACGGAGTGACATCATAAGTAGACTGAAAGTAAGATAGACAGAAGCACCTGGATTTATATGGAGCTTTTCATGACCTCAGAACATCCCAAAATGTTTTACAGGCAATGAATGACTTTAAGTGAGGGCGCTGTTGTGATACAGGGAAACGTGCTGGTAATGTTCAGCTGGGGCTGAGGTTCCTGCAGTGTGAGGCCCACAGCCACTTTCCACATGTCAGCAAGTTTAAATATCAGCCGTGGCTCAGTGCCTGTCAGTTCGTCGAGCTCTGCAATAATTATTGAGAGGTTTGTCCGTTCAAACAACAACTTGTCTATTTTATACAACTTAAATGATGTCCACCTAACCATGATTACGTGTTACTGCTGATGTCATTAACATGCGTCACTTCTTTCTCTTTTGTCCCTGTTTTTTGCATTCATAATCACCGACAAGGAGGGGTAGCGGGGAAGATGCCAAACTGTGATCTCATCGGCGCAAATCCTGTTATGGCCCTCGCGCGAGAGTCGACAGCCTTAACGGGAATTGTACCCATGGCATTCGGGCCCTCAATGTTGCCCTCAATCTGTCAGGATGCTTCACAACCTGGTTGTCTTCTGCCAGACTTGTAAGATCAATCATCTCTTTTTGAACTCCTTTTTTCTTGATTTGGATGTGACTTGCGGGCCGGAGTTCTCTGGCTGTTGGAATTCTCGGTTTCTGCCGGCAGTGCACCCCCTCCCACGGGTTCTCAGTGGCCGAGGGAAATGGGAAAACCCATCGAGAAGTGCAGGAGTAGAGAATCCCGCCGTCGTTGAACGGCACGCTGCTGAGTGACACACAGCTGGGAAACCAGCCAGTGGATTCTGGTTGTTACAAATCAGAGAATATATCCCCGCTGGTGAAGTGTCACGTGATGTGTAGTTACATCAGTAGAGTGTTTGTGCAGTCTTGCAGTTCTCCATCTTCGATTGTATGAGCACGGCCTCTTAATAAAACCTCTCATTGTGTTTGTAGGAATACAGAGCGTGGGCACCTTTGTACCTTTTCTCTATGCAGCTAACTCCGAGATATGGCAAAAGAGAAAACTGGAGATGTGGATGGAGGCAAGAAAATGAATTGCTGAAGACGAAAATGGTCGACAAAAACAGCGGAGGCAGCGTCGAGAGAAGGGGAAGATTCTAGGGAACAGACCCACATGCACACACGTCGGGCGAAGCAAACCATCGATGACGGAGGTTTAAAAAACATGAAGTGAACACAACTTTGTGTAAGAAGAACTAGAGTTCAAAATCATGCTTGCCGTTGAAAAGGGTAGAGTCTGAGCTACAGAGACTGCACACGCGGTGGAAGTTAAACAAGCTTCAGAAGTCAGGGATTCATAAGTGTTTGACTCTGTACAGGCCACTACTTGGCAAAAAAGAAAAAATTCTAATCTGCATTGTGAATGAGGTGATCGCTTGTACCATGCATCGAAAAGAATCAGAAGGGAGGCAGTTGGTTGAAATATAGACTTGAGGAGCCGGTATCCAGAATGGTGGGAAAATTGAGGGCTATGGATGTATTTGATGATGAGCGAGAGACTGGGAACTCAGATGAGGGAAGATTCCAATTATATCCCACAGCCAATCAAACACCAGAGGACCAAAGGTCGCAAGATTTCTCAGTTTGATAGGGGGTAAAACTTTTATGCTGCTACAGAATCTAGCTCACCCAGCAAAATGGGGGGATAAGTCCGATAGTGAACGAATGAAAATTCTAGAAGGGCATTTCTCAACTGGGCCGTTGGTAATTGCAGAAAGTTTTTGCTTCTACCGCTGTAGTCAGGAAGAAGGTGAAAGCATTTTACTATTTACAGCGACTTTAAGAAGGTTAGCAAAATACTGCGAGTTTGGTGCAACACTTGATGACACTCTTTGTGATAGGCTGGTTTGTGGACTCTGCAGTGGAGTTATCCAGAGGAAGCTACTCACTGTAAGCGATTTAACTCTCAAAGTTGTGGAAATTGCCATATCTACGGAGCTAGCAGCGAAAGAGGTTTCACAGATAGGGGGCGGATTTCTCCCCCCCCCCCCCCCACGCTGGATGGGAGAATCGCCGGGGCACCGCGTGTGTCCTGCCACGCCCGCACGTGATTCCTCCTTTCCTCCGCGCCCCGCAAGATCCATCCGACATCTTCTTGCGGGGCGGCCTCGGGGAGGACGGCAACCACGCATGCGCGGGTGATGCCAGTTACGTGGCGCCGGATGCGTCATTTACGCAGTGCCGCTTTTATGCGGCGCCAATGCCCGGCACGCGTAAATGACGCAACGCCGCTCCTAGCCCCCCAGGGGTGGGAGAATAGGGGGCTGGGAGCGGCCTCTGACGCCAGAATTAAACAATCCGGTTTTCACTCTGGCGTCGGCACTTAGACTCCCGATGGGAGAATTGCGCCCAGGGGCTGGAGTGAAGATCCACAAAATGGATAGCACAAAAAAACAAGGCTGCATGGGGACCAGCACGTCACCGGTGTACACAGGTTGGACACTCAGCGGGGGGAGGATGAAGTACAATAAATAAATGCAAGAACTGTGGAAAAAAGGGCCATATTGCCAAGGCACGTTGGGCTCAGAAAACCTCCAACACCAAGAATGTGCAAGAAAAAGAACACATCTAAACAGACCAGCCGTGTCTATAAATTAGTAGACAAAGTTCAAGAACACTCAGAAGATGACATAGTCGAGCAGGAGATGTAACTGGGTGTCCAGTTGGTGTGGGGCAAATATCCAAAACTCGAGGGTCACGAAATCAAAATGGAAGTGGATGCAGGCACAGCTGTATCATTAATACCCGAGATAATTTACAATCAAAAGTTGAAGCATTTGCCTCAAAAGTGATCCTAAGGATGTACACTGAAGAGGTTGTCCTACTAAAAGGGTGCATTATGGTGAAAGTAGAAGTAAATGGGCAGATGACAAACATGCCTCTTCACAATGTCCATGGACGTTTTCCTGCGTTATTTGGTAGAGCACGGTTGGCAAAGATTAAACATAACTGGGGAGCAGTAAATCAACTAGTGGATTCAATGAGAAACTTAACCAACTTCTGGTGAAATATGAGAAGGTGTTCGAAGAGTCACTAAGCTCAATGACTGGAGTTGAAGTGCAGCTAAAAATCAAGCCAAACAGCACACCAAAATGTCTCAAAACTAGAAGCTTACCATACACCATTATACCAAAAGTTGAAGAACTAGTAAGGCTAATCCAAACAGGAATCATTGAACCAGTTGCTACAAGTGATTGGGCAACACCAATAGTTCCTGTATTGAAATGCGATGGCTCAGTGAAATATGAGGAGATTTTAAAACCACCATTAACCCAGTATTGCGGGTAGATCACTATCCATTGCTGCTGATTGAAGACTTGTTGCTGGACTTTCTGGAGGCAGAAATTCAGTAAAATTGATCCTCAAGCCTGGCAGTGCCAACTAGACACTCTGGCAGTATCACCTTGCCCAGAGCATAATCACCCAGGGGCCTCCTATGCTGCGACTGGGGTGGGACTGGCTGAGTTGCTACTGGGCAGGAGACTTCGAACCCATCTTAGTCTGGTTTTCCTTGATATAGGCAGAAAGTGTGCCACAGCCAAGAGCAGAAAGGACGGTGCCCTGTTCAATAAAAATTGCCCAGACTCCTTATACCAGGTGACACAGTCTATGTTCGAAACATTTCAAATGGCATCCAGTGGATCTTTGGGACAATTGTACACCACGCAGGGCTGGTATCTTATCAAGTTCAGGCACAAGGTCATGTCATGAGAAAGCACCGCGATCACATACGGTGCCGATGACCAGTTTTATGCAAAATTCCTTGGGAGAAGGAAGTTACAATCCAACCAAATCCGATGCCCGAAGAGGCTGGAACATTACTCCAAAGGGGGCTAAGATACCAAAATGAGGGAGGTCATAGATACGGATTCTGACATCGGAGGTCTCCGAAGGGGATAAAGCAGTGCAGTAGCTTCAGACAGTGCATGCATCAGGGTGTTCCAAACAGAAGTGGTGTCCGCCATCCAGATCCTACTCAGCAGTCATCAGAGGAATCTTCGGACTTTGCGGGGGGGGGGGGGGGGGGGGATGTTATAACCCGCACGAGACCTACGGGGTTGGAGCAATGAGTCTCCCGTGAATCTCGCCGAATACAAGCTCCCCCCTGCTGAGGAGGGGGGGGGGGGGGGGGGGGAAGCCCGAGATCATTCATGGTTAAGATCTGTATAAAGTCGGCCTGATATGGAACCGACAGCACAGACCCAGCTGGGATCTGAGGAATATTGTAAATATCATTGCTTTGCAATGAACCAAATTTTCTTTTCACTAATTCCGTTCAGACTCATTTGTGGCTGACAAAATTCCTGCTAACAATCCCAAAGGGAACCTTACCTTTCGCAAACTTGTTCCAGGACAACATCTAAAATGGTGCCGTTCCGATACCCCCCCCCAGAGAACCCCAGCTGCTTTAGGTCCTCACCTTCCTCACCGAAAGTGCACACATCGTGGTTCAGACATACCACTGGCCACAATTACCTGACTGAGGCTGCTGCCCTTTAACATGGGCAGCTGCCTCCGCAAACCATGGATAATATAAATTATAACTTGCCCCCCAGTATCTCCCACCCTCCAAGCGAAGGTGGTGGGGGTTGGGTTCGGGCGCAGGAGTTCTCAATCTGGGTCTCTGCCGTCATTTCACAAAAAACAGAGAAGCGAGATGCAATGTTATAGGAACGGGGTCCAAGATGATGGAAACCAATAGATTCCTGAGAATGGCTGAGGGGGGGACCTTTTGGATGACTGAGCACTGTGAACTATTGATCTGACCACCTGTTCAGAATGGCAGGAGAAAACCTGGGAAGCGAGCAAGCAGTTCATATTCAATGTACTTTGCACCGTAACTAACGTCCCCCTTTAAAGAAAACCTAAGTCCCCTTTGATTAAAGTTTTTCATTGAACTGACCATGGTGGCTGTCAGATGAATGTGAAACCAGTCAGCAAATAGAACTGCGGTGAAAAACACATTGGCAAAGCAATGATTTTTAAAAGTCTTTCTCAGGGCAATAGCAGGAGGTCAAAGTTCATATAATCCAATTCTCAGCAAAGTGTCGCGTTGCACATCAGCAGCTTTCAGTAAGTAACACTTGGACATCACTTTCCATGTACATAGCTCCACTTGAATACTTAATGCTGGCCTTCAGCAAAGTGAGCAGATTCACTTTACCACTTGAATGTGAAATGTCATCTTAAACAATAATATCTGAGCGGAGAATTCCACATCAGCAACATTGAGATTCAGGTTGTACCTGCTGTGACTCATGAGCTCCCAATGATTTCTATGTTCCCAGACCTCCCTCCCGTCCTCCTCCACAACATGCCTAATAACGGCTTATGTAATCATAATGCTGGTCAGATCATTTCTGTGTACTTGTTCATTGCTCTCCTGCTACTCACAACTCTTTGTCTTTATTAACATCTTTAATACTAGGTCTGGTGTGGCTTGAAGTGTTCCCCTTTTAATCTGCCTCCACATCAGCCTCTCAGTAATGAAGGGCACATGGTTAGCAGCTCGACCAGTGAAGAAACTTCACATCAGCAAACGTCAGCCCAGTGAGCAAGGACTGGGAGAAGGTTTGGGAGGGTTTTGAATATGTGGGGCGATTGCCATTGTAGAGGTGTTTAGGAAGACAAAGCTGTGATGGTTCCTGGCTGTTCGGGTGAAGGATGGACATATACAGATTCAGTGCTGGGCTAAAAGCAATGGAAATCAAGAAAGCCTGTGGTGAATGTATTTCACCTAATGCATGAGCTGTCTGTACTGTCTGTATAATGATGTGACCCATGACCTGGAAGTGATGATACGGACTACTTCCAGGTACTGTACTGGAACCCCGGTAGGCTCCGCCCTCACCGGGGCCATACATAGTCCGGCCACCTGTGGGTGGCACTCATTTGTACAGTCGACTCTGGCAGGCGAGTTCATGGATATTAAAGCCTAATGTTCGCTCGTCCTCATGGTCTCACAGTGAATTGACGGTATAACAAAGCCCTTGTTGATAGACGATCAGGATGTAGCACGGGGAGTTTAGGATGAGCTGGAGAATGTTCAGGTGTAGCCTGGGAGGCTTGTCCAGGAGGAGACTGAGGAACTTGGGCTTAGCCAGAGCCGTGGCACCACGGCTGGCACTGATGTTCAGAAGGGAGGGTCAAAGCGCAGAAGAGCAATAGTAATAGGGACTCTATAGTCAGGGGCACAGATAGGCGCTTCTGTGGACGTGAAAGAGACTCCAGGATGGTATGTTGCCTCCCTGGTGCCAGGGTCCAGGATGTCTCCGAACGGGTAGAGGGCATCCTGAAGGGGGAGGGCAAACAGGCAGAGGTCGTTGTACATATTGGTACTAACGACATAGGCAGGAAGGGGCATGAGGTCCTGCAGCAGGAGTTCAGGGAGCTAGGCAGAAAGTTAAAAGACAGGACCTCTAGGGTTGTAATCTCGGGATTACTCCCTGTGCCACGTGCCAGTGAGGCTAGAAATAGGAAGATAGAGCAGCTAAACACGTGGCTAAACAGCTGGTGTAGGAGGGAGGGTTTCCGTTATCTGGACCACTGGGAGCTCTTCCGGGGCAGGTGTGACCTATATAAGGACGGGTTGCATCTAAACCGGAGAGGCATAAATATCCTGGCCTCGAGGTTTGCTAGTGTCACACGGGAGGGTTTAAACTAGTGTGGCAGGGGGGTGGGCACGGGAGCAATAGGTCAGAAGGTGAGAGCATTGAGGGAGAACTAGGGAATAGGGACAGTGGGGCTCTGAGGCAGAGCAGACAGGGAGAAGTTGCTGAACACAGCGGGTCTGGTGGCCTGAAGTGCATATGTTTTAATGCAAGAAGTATTACGGGTAAGGCAGATGAACTTAGAGCTTGGATTAGTACTTGGAACTATGATGTTGTTGCCATTACAGAGACCTGGTTGAGGGAAGGGCAGGATTGGCAGCTAAACGTTCCAGGATTTAGATGTTTCAGGCGGGATAGAGGGGGATGTAAAAGGGGAGGCGGAGTTGCGCTACTGGTTCGGGAGAATATCACAGCTGTACTGCGGGAGGACACCTCAGAGGGCAGTGAGGCTATATGGGTAGAGATCAGGAATAAGAAGGGTGCAGTCACAATGTTGGGGGTTTACTACAGGCCTCCCAACAGCCAGCGGGAGATAGAGGAGCAGATAGGTAGACAGATTTTGGAAAAGAGTAAAAACAACAGGGTTGTGGTGATGGGAGACTTCAACTTCCCCAATATTGACTGGGACTCACTTCGTGCCAGGGGCTTAGACGGGGCGGAGTTTGTAAGGAGCATCCAGGAGGGCTTCTTAAAACAATATGTAGACAGTCCAACTAGGGAAGGGGCGATACTGGACCTGGTATTGGGGAATGAGCCCGGCCAGGTGGTAGATGTTTCAGTAGGGGAGCATTTCGGTAACAGTGACCACAATTCAGTAAGTTTTAAAGTACTGGTGGACAAGGATAAGAGTGGTCCTAGGATGAATGTGCTAAATTGGGGGAAGGCTAATTATAACAATATTAGGCGGGAACTGAAGAACCTAGATTGGGGGCGGATGTTTGAGGGCAAATCAACATCTGACATGTGGGAAGCTTTCAAGTGTCAGTTGAAAGGAATTCAGGACCGGCATGTTCCTGTCAGGAAGGGTAAATACGGCAATTTTCGGGAACCTTGGATAACGAGAGATATTGTAGGCCTCGTCAAAAAGAAAAAGGAGGCATTTGTCAGGGCTAAAAGGCTGGGAACAGACAAAGCCTGTGTGGAATATAAGGAAAGTAGGAAGGAACTTAAGCAAGGAGTCAGGAGGGCTAGAAGGGGTCACGAAAAGTAATTAGCAAATAGGGTTAAGGAAAATCCCAAGGCTTTTTACACGTACATAAAAAGCAAGAGGGTAGCCAGGGAAAGGGTTGGCCCACTGAAGGATAGGCAAGGGAATCTATGTGTGGAGCCAGAGGAAATGGGCGAGGTACTAAATGAATACTTTGCATCAGTATTCACCAAAGAGAAGAAATTGGTAGATGTTGAGTCTGGAGAAGGGTGTGTAGATAGCCTGGGTCACATTGAGATCCAAAAAGACGAGGTGTTGGGTGTCTTAAAAAATATTAAGGTAGATAAGTCCCCAGGGCCTGATGGGATCTACCCCAGAATACTGAAGGAGGCTGGAGAGGAAATTGCTGAGGCCTTGACAGAAATCTTTGGATCCTCACTGTCTTCAGGGGATGTCCCGGAGGACTGGAGAATAGCCAATGTTGTTCCTCTGTTTAAGAAGGGTAGCAAGGATAATCCAGGGAACTACAGGCCGGTGAGCCTTACTTCAGTGGTAGGGAAATTACTGGAGAGAATTCTTCGAGACAGGATCTACTCCCATTTGGAAGCAAATGGACGTATTAGTGAGAGGCAGCATGGTTTTGTGAAGGGGAGGTCGTGTCTCACTAACTTGATAGAGTTTTTCGAGGAGGTCACTAAGATGATTGATGCAGGTAGGGCAGTGGATGTTGTCTATATGGACTTCAGTAAGGCCTTTGACAAGGTCCCTCATGGTAGACTAGTACAAAAGGTGAAGTCACACGGGATCAGGGGTGAGCTGGCAAGGTGGATACTGAACTGGCTACGTCATAGAAGGCAGAGAGTAGCAATGGAAGGATGCTTTTCTAATTGGAGGGCTGTGACCAGTGGTGTTCCACAGGGATCAGTGCTGGGACCTTTGCTGTTTGTAGTATATATAAATGATTTGGAGGAAAATGTAACTGGTCTGATTAGTAAGTTTGCAGATGACACAAAGGTTGGTGGAATTGCGGATAGCGATGAGGACTGTCAGAGGATACAGCAGGATTTAGATTGTTTGGAGACTTGGGCGGAGAGATGGCAGATGGAGTTTAATCCGGACAAATGTGAGGTAATGCATTTTGGAAGGTCTAATGCAGGTAGGGAATATACAGTGAATGGTAGAACCCTCAAGAGTATTGAAAGTCAAAGAGATCTAGGAGTACAGGTCCACAGGTCACTGAAAGGGGCAACACAGGTGGAGAAGGTAGTCAAGAAGGCATACGGCATGCTTGCCTTCATTGGCCGGGGCATTGAGTATAAGAATTGGCAAGTCATGTTGCAGCTGTATAGAACCTTAGTTAGGCCACACTTGGAGTATAGTGTTCAATTCTGGTCGCCACACTACCAGAAGGATGTGGAGGCTTTAGAGAGGGTGCAGAAGAGATTTACTAGAATGTTGTCTGGTATGGAGGGCATTAGCTATGAGGAGCGGTTGAATGAACTCGGTTTGTTCTCACTGGAACGAAGGAGGTTGAGGGGAGACCTGATAGAGGTCTACAAAATTATGAGGGGTATAGACAGAGTGGATAGTCAGAGGCTTTCCCCGGGGTAGAGGCGTCAATTACTAGGGGGCATAGGTTTAAGGTGAGAGGGGCAAGGTTTAGAGTAGATGTACGAGGCAAGTTTTTTACGCAGAGGGTAGTGGGTGCCTGGAACTCGCTGCCGGAGGAGGTGGTGGAAGCAGGGACGATAGGGACATTTAAGGGGCATCTTGACAAATACATGAATAGGATGGGAATAGAGGGATATGGACCCAGGAAGTGTAGAAGATTGTGGTTTAGTTGGGCAGCATGGTCGACACGGGCTTGGAGGGCCGAAGGGCCTGTTCCTGTGCTGTACATTTCTTTGTTCTTTGTTCTTTGACGTGAGAAAGATGCGAGTGAGAGTTTCAAGAAAAGATGGAAGGGGGCAGGAATGGAAGTGAGTGATATTTCAGAAATAAAACAGTCATAGTGGTCCATTAAGCGAGGTTCAAAACTGGATTTAGGGTCCAGGAGGATGTGTCAGGAGAAAACCTGGGAAGAGAACAAGCAGTTTATACTCAGCGTGGCAGAAAGCTGATTGGGTTCATACTGAGACCAGTCAAAGCAGACCCTTGGTCTCTAGGTTCCTTTCGGTAGCAAGGGCCATTATATTCCCTGGAATCAGGGAGCAGGCACAAGTCCAGGCAGCTAACCCTCCAGGCAAGGTTAGAGGCAGGATTAGCCACCCGAGACCTTAATTGTAGAGGGTTTCCCCCTCCAACCCCCAGTGGTGGCTGGGATGATGAATTTAGTTTTTACTTAAAGCTTTAAAATAAATTGGACACAGAGTGCCTTCATCTTGAAGTGGAAGACCTCTGATTGGTCTTTTAACTTTACAAGCCCCACCCACCACCCGTGATTGAAAGGCGAACCTCATGCCCACTGGTTATTGATGAGCCATCCCGGGGAATGCGAGTGTTTCTTCCTGGGGGTGGGTTTGGTGCCTGGAAACTATCCCGGCCACCATTCCCGAATCCCAGAGGGAAAACGCAGCTCTTGTCATCTGTTTTATTGTTGATCTGGACAAGATTTTTTTTTTTGGGGGGGGTCTTCAGTTTTGGCGACAAAGAGTTCCGAAAAGATTAGGTGCAGGAGCAGGACCTGAAAATCTGGAGCAAGTGCAGCCAGAATCGGCGAAAATTAATTTTTATTCAGAACACCACGGAGCTGCAAGAAAACAAGCTAACGCCGGATAACGTGCAGTTAAGGTGAATGACAACCCACAATTATCCGCACAATTCAAACACATTACTTCTATGGGCCTCCATAATAACCTTCTCTCCCTCCACAAAGAACAATGCTAACCTACAAAGGATCACATCCTCAGGCACGAGCTCAGCTTGAGATATCTTAAAGGCTCTCGATATTCTATCTCCGCTGAAATGAAATTAATTCTTTCACTTTCAACCCCTTTCCTTCGATCGAGGTTTTCAACTGCACCCCTTCAATTGCCAATTCTGTCTGAATTTCGAGGAGTATTGTTTTGAGAACACACATAGTGAAATGGATTTGGCACCTTTACAATGGCTGGGCTAATGCGTTAATAGAAAGATTGAATATGAAGTGGATGGTGACGGGCTTCTGTCAACTCATTAAGAGACCGAAGCAAATGTACGAACAACGGAGTAAAAGTGGCCATTCGGCCGGCCCCTCAAATCCGCTCCGCCATTCAATAAGGCCATGGCTGAACTGTTTGTGTTTCGACTTCCACATTCCCACCTATCCCCGATAACCTTTGCCTCCCTTGCCTAACAGATTTCGTCAGGAGTGGCATCGCACGGTAGCACAGCGGTTAGCACTATTGCGTCACAGCAGCAGGGTTCCAGGTTCGAATCCCGGCTTGGGTCACTATCTGTGCGGAGTCTGCACGTTCTCCCCGTGTCTGCGTGGGTTTCCTCCGGGTGCTCCGGTTTCCTCCCACAAGTCCCGAAAGACGTGCTTGTTGGGTGAATTGGACATTCTGAATTCTCCCTCTGTGTACCCAAACAGGTGCCGGAATGTGGCGACTAGGGGCTTTTCACAGTAACTTCATTGCAGTGTTAATGTAAGCCTACTTGTGACACTAAAGATTATTATTATTATTTTCATCATTTTCAGGAATGTGAACAACTCCAAACCTTATTCAGGGCAGACAGCTGAGAAACCGGCTCAGAAATCAATAGATTTTGGGTGGGAAATGGTTAGGATTTTCAGAAATCAGCAAACTTCGACATTGGACAAAATTCAAGTGAGTCAATCCATTCACCGTTTGTGCTCATTTGTCACGGCTAGTCAACCTTTTGCAATAACACAACGAGTAACATCAAGAAGTGGACTTACCGAAACTGACTTGCCTCCAGAACTTGGCGCTACAAGCCAATTCCCACATGGGGATCTACTGCATTGTGATAGTTCAGCTGTGAGTATCTCTAAATCAGAAGGTTGCGGGTTCAAGCCCTGCTCAGGAACATGAGCACAAAATTCTTGGCTGAAACTTCAGTGCAATGCTGAAGGAATTCTGCACTGTCAGAGGTGACATCTTATAGATGAGACTTGAACTGTATCTCTGCCATGTGTGGATGTAAAAAGAGGCACTGATTTGAAGATGCCCTGACCAATATTGATCCTGAATCAACATCACAGAAATCGATTATGTGCTCATTTGTGGCATTGCTGTTTATGGAAGCTGACTGAGCTGAAGTTGACTTGTGTTTTCTACATCACAACAGTGACTACACCTCATTGGCTGCAAAGCATTTTAGAGTAGTGATTCTAAGAAGCAGAATTACTCAATGTATTTCAGGTCCATCTGGGCACAAAAGTCTTATGTTGATTTCAGTCAAAGCCTTCTTGAGATATGGATACCCTGTCAGCATCAACGGGGCCAAGGTGGAGATGGTTAGCAGTTCCAAATTCCCAGGGGTGCACATCTCCAAAAATCTGTCCTGGTCCACCCACGTCAACGCTACCACCAAGAAAGCACAACAGCGCCTATACTTCCTCAGGAAACTAAGGAAATTCGGCATGTCCACATTAACCCTTACCAACTTTTACACATAGAAAGCATCCTATCTGGCTGCATCACAGCCTGGTGTGGCAACTGCCCGGCCCAGGACCGCAAGAAACTTCAGAGAGTCATGAACACCGCCCAGTCCATCACGTGAACCCGCCTCCCATCCACTGACTCCATCTACACCTCCCGCTGCCTGGGGAAAGCGGGCAGCATAATCAAAGACCCCTCCCACCCGGCTTACTCACTCTTCCAACTTCTTCCATCGGGCAGGAGATACAGAAGTCTGAGAACATGCACGAACAGATTCAAAAACAGCTTCTTCCCCGCTATTACCAGACTCCTAAATGACCCTCTTATGGACTTACCTCATTAACACTACATCCTGTATGCTTCATCCGATGGCCGGTGTTATGTAGTTACATTGTATATCTTGTGTTGCCCTATTATGTATTTTCTTTTCTTCCCTTTTCTTCCCATGTACTTAATGATCTGTTGAGCTGCTCACAGAAAAATACTTTTCACTGTACCTCGGTACACGTGACAATAAACAAATCCAATCCAATCCAATCAATATCTCTGAGTAAAGAAACTTTATTTTCCCAGAAACTTTATCTGCAGTAATTGATAAAATCTGCATCACATCGTGAATCTCAGTTTAACTTAAATAATCTTGTTTCAAAACTATCAGAACAGCATTTTTGTTTAATACAGAATATGACGGTATATCATTTGCTTGTAATTAATGATAATTGCACATTCTTGGCGATACGAACAGGCGCCGGAGTGTGGCGACTAGGGGCTTTTCCCAGTAACTTCATCAAAGTGTTAATGTAAGCCTACTTGTGACAATAAAAATTATTATTATTATTATAGGCTTTCACTGACAGTAATAGAAATGTTTGCATGGGCAGAAGGCAGTGCATCCTGCCGGAGACAAACTGCAATGTTTCAAGTCTTTTTTCCATGAGAAATATTTTGAGATTGAGCCTACTTAGAATCAAATCTAATAATGTAAATAAAGCCATTTGCAGCAATAGAGAAAAATCCTGATGATGATCAAGCTGGGACGTTTGTTTTCATGCAATGTTATTGGTTCAGAGTACGAAGGAAACTTTGCTCCCAAATCTAATGGAATAAATTGCAATTAAGGACAAATTTGGAAGGCCCCCAGACTGGCGATTATTGCTGATATAAACACTTAACATAAATAACATTACATCCTTCTGTTCCACTTTTAGAGGAAGTTTAAAATGAGCCAGTTAATAAAAGTAATTAAAATAAACAGGCAGAAAACTGTTAAAAATAGATGTTAGGCATTTGTCTACTTGTTGCACCAATCATTTTTGGGCTTAGAATTCCATAATTATAGACAATCATATACCTTATGGCGTTTTCTCAGACATCCTGTGCGGGATTCTCCACTCCCGCGCCGAAGTGCCCACGCCGTCGAGGTTCACGACGGCGCGAAACGGCCCCGATCCCAACCGATTCAGGCCCCGACAATGGGCTAGGATCGGGGCTGCGTCATCTACACGCGCCAGGCCTTGTCACCGCGTAAAGGCGGCGCCGCATTTTTGACGCGGCCGGCGCCGCATAACCGGCGTCACCCGCGCATGCGCGGGTTGCCGTCCTCTCTGAGTCCGCCCCACAAGAAGATGGCGGACGGATCTTGCGGGGCCGCGGAAGGAAGGCGGTTCTCCTTCAGAGAGGACGGCCCGACGATCGGTGGGCACCGATCGCGGGCCACACCCCATTTCAGGCCCCCCCTGGTGCAGGTTCCCCCCTCCCCCCCGCAGGCCACGCCCCCCCAGCGTTCCCGCGCTGTTCCCGACGGCAGCGACCAGGCGTGGACGGCGCCGGGGGGGGAACCCGCCGTTTTGGCCTGGCCGCTCGGCCCATCCGGGCCTGAGAATAGCGGGGGTGCCGGAGAATCGCCATTTTGGGTGTCTCCGGCGATTCTCCGGCCTGCGGCCCGCGGAACTCGACGGGGCCGTTCCAGCCGCTTGGGAGAATCGCGGGAGGGCGTCGGACCGGTGTCCTGGGAAATTTTGGCGGCCCAGGCGATTCTCCCAACCGGCGCGGGAGTGGAGAATCGCGCCCCCTGTCAGTCGGGATATGCTAACCAACCACAGCTGATGGAGACAGGCAGCAATCCTAAGGCAGTATCGACAGCACGGATTGGAAATCATCATTGGTCCTTCCACGTGGTCCTGTGCTTCCACTCGCTGCTGCTCCCACAGACTACCAAATAACAGGCCACAATATGGGTTTGTGAACTTATTCCAGCACCCCGTATATTTTTGATTTATTTTCCCTCAGATGAATGAAGCAGTGTTGAGTGAACATTACTACCCTGAGCCCTGCTGCACTTTGTGATGATTTTGTTTTACATGGCGGAGGTTTTTGTCCTGTTTTTGAGTCCCTAGCTTCCTTCAGGAGCATTGGCTCTTTGCTGGTCAGCTAGTTTTATCATTTGCTGTGAATGTTATCACAGCTGCACCTAGAATTTTGATCTTTATAGCTGGAAATCACCTTCAGCACAGAAATTACATTCAATGATTGGTATGGTCCTGTACGTTGTGTGGAATCTTACCAGAATTTGGCAAAATGTCAGGCTCAGATAGAAAACTGGCGTGGAACTCTCCAGTTGCACAGACCAATTTTCTCACAATTCTTGAGCCTCTTTGCCATAATCAATGTGAGTGGGCGAGGTTTACACCGTTACTCTGGCGGGGCGGGGCCTCATAGAGGCGGGATCCAGCTCCAAAGAGATTGGGCGCCATCTTTAAATGACTTTAAAGGCCTCAATAGTGTTGCAGCCTAATGGCCCTCAGACCCCATCACGGAGGTATGGGGGTCTCCCTCGCACCCCCCCTACATTCATCAGCTGTAAACTCCCCCCCCTCCCCCGCGACATTTATTGCTGGTAAACCCCCCTTACCACCTGACATTCATTGCGTGCAACCCCCTTTTTCCCCCCGCCCATCACACATCCACGCACCCCCCTGATGTGTTGGGTGCTCTGGATCCGTGGAACACATACAGTCCACCAACACTTAAAACAGTGCAACACTATTTTATTAAGCTAGACACTGTTGAACATGCTTTCACTGTGGGTTAACACGATATTAGATTGAACTAAAGACCTATGCCTGTCCTAACCAGTCTATGCACTCAGCACATGGTGAAGATCTGTGCTGTAAGCTGTAAGCTCTGTCCTTCTGAGAGGCTGCATCCCAAATGAGCGGGAAAACTGATGGCCCCTGTCTATATAGTGAGTGTGCTCTAACTGGTGATTGGCTGCGGTGTTGTGTGTGTTGATTGGTCTTGCTGTGTGTCCATCAGTGTGTGTGTCTGCACCATGATATACTGGTGTATATTATGACACCCCCCCTCCCGTGGGGCTCCCACTAGGGTCTGCCCCTGACGCAGGTTGTACCCCCTCACCCCCCCCCCCCCCTGCGATACCTACCTCTACGCTCTGGGTGGGGTCTCCTCAACAGCCTCACGTTTGGCCAAACCGGTGAGGGATGAATATTTATTGAGGGGGGACTATTTGGCTCGGGGACCAATAATAATATTAAAATGGATTGAACTTTATGAACCTGGTGACGTCGCCTGAGGGGCAGGGAAAATCGGGAAACACGTTCTCCCAGCTGGGAATCGCGTTTCCCGATTTTCGCGAGATTTTCCGCCCGCCATCTCTTTAGATTTCCTCAGCACACGCTGATAATGCGATCTGTACAACTTTTACTTAACAAACTAGCAACTTGTTGTGAGAGCGAGTTCAGACCAACTTTCTTTACTTTCACTTTGCCAGGAGAGTATAACAGTATAAGAGTGGATCCTGTTGAATATAAAAGTGACTCCTTGCTGGAAAATACATTTATCTTAAGAGAGTTGTAGTTCAGAATAATTCATTATTGACGACCATTGCGAAAACTGGATCAGACTACAGGAGCCTGGAATGTCGAAAGGTTTCGCACCGGAATGCCAACTGCCACATTATATTATTCCTCAACATAGGGGAACAAGGTCACCCACTCATAATAGCTGCATGGGGCAAGTCAAGAAAAGAAGCCATCGCAAGCAGCTCTGAGTAAATGACCTCTGTCGTCTCATTTTATAAAAGAATAAGCTAGAAAGGTCAACATTTCTTAAATGAAGGCCACCCAATCACTGTTGGCTCAAACATTGGACTCGAATTAGGACAGCACCATTTTGAATCTTTGTTTTCCATTGATGATGAGTCTTAATTCCTCTCAACGGAACACAATTCATTATTTTCTGGCTTGGCGTGCGTATGGGGCACGCTGTGACAGTCAGCACTATACCGGATAAGGAGTAGGGAAGTAACTTATATGGTTCCTGTCATTTCCTCAGTACATCCCAGAGCGTTTCACAGCCAATTAGTTATTTTTGTGGTGTAGTCACTATTGTCGAGGAGATCAGCATACGTACTTATGAATTAGAGCGGGAGCAGGCCACTCGGCCCCTCGAGCCTGGTCCGCCATTCATTAAGATCATGGCTGATCTGTTTGTAACCTCAAACCCACGTTCCCGCGACCCCCATTAACCTTTCACCTCCTCATTAATCAATAATCTATCCAGCTCGGCCTTAAAATATATTCAAAGACTCAGAAAGAGAATTCCAGAGATTCACCGCCCTCTGAGAGAAACAATTTCTCCTCATCTCTGCCTTAAATGGGCGACCCCTTATTTTTAAACAGTGACCTCCTAGTTCCAGATTCTCCCACAAGAGGAAACATCCTCTCCACACCCACCCTGTCGATACCCCTCAGGATCTTAAAGGTTTTGATCATATCAAAGAACAAAGAACAAAGAAATGTACAGCACAGGGACAGGCCCTTCGGCCCTCCAAGCCTGTGCCGACCATGCTGCCCGACTAAACTAGAATCTTCTACACTTCCTGGGTCCGTATCCCTCTATTCCCATCCTATTCATGTATTTGTCAAGATGCCCCTTAAATGTCACTATCATCCCTGCTTCTCTTCTAAACAATCCGAATCTCTCAAACCTTTTCTCATAGCCAACCCACCCATTCCTGGTATCAGTCTAGTAAACCTTCTCTGAACTGAAGTACATCGAGTCATAGATGTTTACAGCATGGAAACGGGCCCTTTGGCTCAGCTTGTCCATGCTGCCCAGTTTCTATCACTAAGCTAGTCCCACTTGCCCTCATTTGGCCCATATCCCTCTGTACCCACCCTGCTCATGTTACTGTCTAACTGTTCTTTAAAGGACAAAATTGTACCCGCCTCTACCACTGCCTCTGGCAGCCCGTTCCAGATGCTCACTACCCTGTGTGTGTGAAGACATTTTCCCTCTGGTCTCTTTTGTATCTCTCTCCTTTCACCTTAAACCTATGCCCTCTAGTTCTAGACTCCTCTACTCCTTCTAACACATTTACATCTTTCTTTAAATAAGGAGTCCAATACTATCCACAATACTCCAGATGTGGCCTCCCCAATGCCCTGTACAACTGAAGCATAACCTCCCGACTTTTGTAATCAATTCTCCTCACAATAAACAATAGCATTCTATTAGCTTCTCTAATTATTTGCTATACCTGCACCTTTTGTGAATCATGCACTAAGACACCCAGATCCCTCTACATTTCAGAGCTCTGCAATCTCTCACCGTTTAGATAAGAAGCTTATTTTTATTCTTCCTGCCAAAATGGACAATTTTACATTTTCCCACATGATACTCCGTTTGCCAGATTTATGCCCACTCATTAATCTCTCTATGTCCCTTTGTAGCCTCCTTACATCCTCGTCACAATTTACTTTCCTCATCTTTGTATCATCAACAAATTTAACAATCATACTTTCAGTCCTTTTATCCAAGTTGTTTATATAAATTGTAAAAAGATGAGGCCACATCCCTGTGCCAACCAGAAAAACAGCCATGTATGCCAACTCTCTGTTTTCTGTCAGATAGCTAATCTTCTATCCATGCCAATACGTTACCAATTAACAAGTTTAGGGAGTTAGGCTGGAAGTTAAAAGCCAGGACAGACAGAGTTGTCATCTCTGGTTTGTTGCCAGTGCCACGTGATAGCGAGGCTAGGAATAGGGAGAGAGTGCAGTTGAACACGTGGCTGCAGGAATGGTGTAGGAGGGAGGGCTTCAGGTATTTGGATAATTGGAGCGCATTCTGGGGAAGGTGGGACCTGTACAAGCAGGACGGGTTGCATCTGAACCAGAGGGGCGCCAATATCCTGGGAGGGAGGTTTTCTAGTACTCTTCGGGAGGGTTTAAACTAATTTGGCAGGGGAATGGGAACCGGATTTGTAGTCCAGCAACTAAGGTAGCCGATATTCAGGACGTCAAAGCGTGTAGTGAGGCAGTGGGGAAGGGAACACTGACAAAGGAGAGTACTTGCAGGCACGGAGATGGGTTGAAGTGTGTATACTTCAACGCAAGAAGCATCAGAAATAAGGTGGGTGAACTTAAGGCATGGATCGGTACTTGGGACTACGATGTGGTGGCCATCACGGAAACTTGGATAGAAGAGGGACAGAAATGGTTGTTGGAGGTCCCTGGTTATAGATGTTTCAATAAGATTAGGGAGGGTGGTAAAAGAGGTGGGGGGGTGGCATTATTAATTAGAGATAGTATAACAGCTGCAGAAAGGCAGTTCGAGGAGTATCACCCTATTGAGGTAGTATGGGTTGAAGTCAGAAATAGGAAAGGAGCAGTCACCTTGTTAGGAGTTTTCTATAGGCCCCCCAATAGTAGCAGAGATGTGGAGGAACAGATTGGGAAACAGATTTTGGAAAGGTGCAGAAGTCATAGGGTAGTAGTCATGGGCGACTTTAACTTCCCAAATATTGAGTGGAAACTCTTTAGATCAAATAGTTTGGATGGGGTGGTGTTTGTGCAGTGTGTCCAGGAAGCTTTTCTAACACAGTATGTAGATTGTCTGACTAGAGGAGGGGCAATATTGGATGTAGTACTGGGTAATGAACCAGGGCAAGTGATAGATTTGTTAGTGGGGGAGCATTTTGGAGATAGTGACCACAATTCTGTGACTTTCACTTTAGTAATGGAGAGGGATAGGTACGTGCAACAGGGCAAGGTTTACAATTGGGGGAAGGGTAAATACGATGTTGTCAGACAAGAATTGAAGTGCATAAGTTGGGAACATAGGCTGGCAGGGAAGGACACAAGTGAAATGTGGAACTTGTTCAAGGAACAGGTGCTACGTGTCCTTGATATGTATGTCCCTGTCAGGCAGGGAAGAGATGGTCGAGTGAGGGAACCATGGTTGACAAGAGAGGTTGAATGTCTTGTTAAGAGGAAAAAGGTGACTTATGTAAGGCTGAGGAAACAAGGTTCAGACAGGGCATTGGAGGGATACAAGATAGCCAGGAGGGAACTGAAGAAAGGGATTAGGAGAGCTAAGAGAGGGCATGAACAATCTTTGGCGGGTAGGATCAAGGAAAACCCCAAGGCCTTTTACACATATATGAGAAATACGAGAATGACTAGAGCGAGGGTAGGTCCGATCAAGGACAGTAGCGGGAGATTGTGTATTGAGTCTGAAGAGATAGGAGAGGTCTTGAACGAGTACTTTTCTTCTGTATTTACAAATGAGAGGGGCGATATTGTTGGAGAGGACAGTGTGAAACAGATTGGTAAGCTCGAGGAAATACTTGTTAGGAAGGAAGATGTGTTGGGCATTTTGAAAAACTTGAGGATAGACAAGTCCCCTGGGCCTGACGGGATATATCCAAGGATTCTATGGGAAGCAAGAGATGAAATTGCAGAGCCGTTGGCAATGATCTTTTCGTCCTCACTGTCAACAGGGGTGGTACCAGGGGATTGGAGAGTGGCGAATGTCGTGCCCCTGTTCAAAAAAGGAACTAGGGATAACCCTGGGAATTATAGGCCAGTTAGTCTTACTTCGGTGGTAGGCAAAGTAATGGAAAGGGTACTGAAGGATAGGATTTCTGAGCATCTGGAAAGACACTGCTTGATTAGGGATAGTCAGCACGGATTTGTGAGGGGTAGGTCTTGCCTTACAAGTCTTATTGAATTCTTTGAGGAGGTGACCAAGCATGTGGATGAAGGTAAAGCAGTGGATGTAGTGTACATGGATTTTAGTAAGGCATTTGATAAAGTTCCCCATGGTAGGCTTATGCAGGAAGTAAGGAGGCATGGGATAGTGGGAAATTTGGCCAGTTGGATAACGAACTGGCTAACCGATAGAAGTCAGAGAGTGGTGGTGGATGGCAAATATTCAGCCTGGATCCCAGTTACCAGTGGCGTACCGCAGGGATCAGTTCTGGGTCCTCTGCTGTTTGTGATTTTCATTAATGACTTGGATGAGGGAGTTGAAGGGTGGGTCAGTAAATTTGCAGACGATACGAAGATTGGTGGAGTTGTGGATAGTAAGGAGGGCTGTTGTCGGCTGCAAAGAGACATAGATAGGATGCAGAGCTGGGCTGAGAAGTGGCAGATGGAGTTTAACCCTGAAAAGTGTGAGGTTGTCCATTTTGGAAGGACAAATATGAATGCGGAATACAGGGTTAACGGTAGAGTTCTTGGCAATGTGGAGGAGCAGAGAGATCTTGGGGTCTATGTTCATACATCTTTGAAAGTTGCCACTCAAGTGGATAGAGTTGTGAAGAAGGCCTATGGTGTGCTCGCGTTCATTAACAGAGGGATTGAATTTAAGAGCCGTGAGGTGATGATGCAGCTGTACAAAACTTTGGTAAGGCCACATTTGGAGTACTGTGTACAGTTCTGGTCGCCTCATTTTAGGAAGGATGTGGAAGCTTTGGAAAAGGTGCAAAGAAGATTTACCAGGATGTTGCCTGGAATGGAGAGTAGGTCTTACGAGGAAAGGTTGAGGGTGCTAGGCCTTTTCTCATTAGAACGGAGAAGGATGAGGGGCGACTTGATAGAGGTTTATAAGATGATCAGGGGAATAGGTAGAGTAGACAGTCAGAGACCTTTT
The DNA here is from genome assembly GCF_047496885.1 of Scyliorhinus torazame. Taxonomy (NCBI): domain Eukaryota; kingdom Metazoa; phylum Chordata; class Chondrichthyes; order Carcharhiniformes; family Scyliorhinidae; genus Scyliorhinus; species Scyliorhinus torazame. The sequence continues at coordinate 6,112,979 of NC_092722.1, forward strand.
TCCCCGGGTGGAACAAACCATTACAAGGGGACATAAATTTAAGGCGAAAGGTGGAAGATATAGGAGGGATATCAGAGGTAGGTTCTTTACCCAGAGAGTAGTGGGGGCATGGAATGCACTGCCTGTGGAAGTAGTTGAGTCGGAAACATTAGGGACCTTCAAGCAGCTATTGGATAGGTACATGGATTACGGTAAAATTATATAGTGTAGATTTATTTGTTCTTCAGGGCAGCACGGTAGCATTATGGATAGCACAATTGCTTCACAGCTCCAGGGTCCCAGGTTCGATTCCGGCTTGTGTCACTGTCTGTGCGGAGTCTGCACGTCCTCCCCGTGTCTGCGTGGGTTTCCTCCGGGTGCTCCGGTTTCCTCCCACAGTCCAAAGATGTGCGGGTTAGGTGAATTGGCCAATGATAAATTGCCCTTAATGTCCAAATTGCCCTTGGTGTTGGGTGGAGGTGTTGACCTTGGGTAGGGTGCTCTTTCCAAGAGCCGGTGCAGACTCAAAGGGCTAAATGGCCTCCTTCTGCACTGTAAATTCAATGATAATCTATGATTAATCTAGGACAAAGGTTCGGCACAACATCGTGGGCCGAAGGGCCTGTTCTGTGCTGTATTTTCTATGTTCTATGTTACCTCTTCAATCATAAGCTTTTATTTTCCACAATAATATTTGATGTGGGACCTTATCAAGTGCCTTCTGGACATCCAAGTACAGTACATCTACCAGTTTCCCTTTCTCCACGGCACATGTGACTTGTTCAAAGAACTTCAATATATTAGTGAACATGATTCCCCTTTCACAAAACCATGTTGACTCTGCCTGATTGCCTTGACTTTTTCCAAGTGCCCTGCTGTAGCAGTTTTAATAATGACTTCTAACATTTTCTCTATGACAGCCTGAAGTTTCCTGCTTTCTGTCTCCCTCCCTTTTTGAGTTATATTTGGGTCACAATTCTCCATTTGGGAGACTGAACTGTCGCCGTCGGGATTAAATTGCGTGCGATTTGTACTTCCATTGGGGCAGTATTCGTAAGTGAGTGAGGACATGCACTCTGCCGACGGGAATTCAGAGCAATTCCCGGCCCGCCGGTTGTTCTAACCACCGGGGCCGGAGTTAGCGCTAAAGAGCCTGGCAGCCGGAGCTGTTTATAAACACTCCACTTACCGCACACTCACTGCAGCCACCAAGGTGGTTCAGAGAAGACCTGCCCCCTGAGGTCAGGAGTCTGAGGTGGACCCACAGCTTCATTCCAGTGAGGAGCGGAGGCACACCCTCTTCCCCAGTGTGGACTGCAGTCACCTACCTGCCCTCCTGAACACAGCACTGCCAGCCTCACCAGGAGGAGACAGCTGGTGATCCAGAGGAGTGGGGATCACTGATGAGGCCTCTGTCCTGAGAGGGGCAGAGAACCAGGGAGGGTTCCAAAGGCCACAGTGCAGGTGTCCTCTGGTTGGGGTGAGCTCTGCTGATCCCTGTTTGAGCGTGGCCACGCCCATCCCCTTGATGATGCAGCTGGGTATGACGGTGTCCAGAGGAGCGGCCTGGATGGGCTCCCTTCCATAAATATGATTGCTTCACAGCTCCAGGGTCTCAGGTTCCGTTCCCGGCTTGGGTCACAGTCTGTGCGGAGTTTGCACGTTCTCCCCGTGTCTGCGTGAGTTTCTTCCGGGCGCTCCTGTTTCCTCCCACAAGTCCCGAAAGACGTGCTTGTTCGGTGAAGTGGACATTCTGAATTCTCCCTCTGTGTACCCGAACAGGCGCCGGATTGTGGCGACTAGGGACTTTTCACAGTAACTTCATTGCAGAGTTAATGTAAGCCTACTTGTGACAATAAGAAAGATTATTATCATTTGGATATGTATCTACCTTTCCCGAAAGAATAAACAGATTGAAAAAACCCTCTGGCAGAAACTCCCAGAAGTAACAATCTGAGGGCAAGGTGATGATATATTATCCTGTGATTTGGGAAGCAAGACCAGTGAAATGGGGAGAAAAAGGCCAGGGTTTTGTGAAACATAATCAATAAAGCACAAAATTCCTCATTCTTGGAAATCGACCTCCTCAGAGATTTAGTCCATCTATGCAACTAGAGTTATCCGTATATATTCCAACTCAGACAGCAAAAAATGAGACAGTGTGCATTTAGTTTAGACTTTTGATGCATCAGGGATCGCTTTACAAGAAGGCAAAGATGCTCAAAGCTTTGCACCCCTGATGCTGGACAACCTTGTTAACCACACACGTTTGAGATCATAATTGTTTTTAGATTATAGTTATTTAAAAACATACAAAACTTGTAAGCTCAGTTGATAGCTGTCATTTCTCTTATTTCAACAATGAAAGGAACCAAAAAAGCAGAGTGAAATGATGCTTAATTGTATGTTCAGACTCTCAGCCAAAGCTCCTTCGATGGCCCGGTATGGAAATGTATTGTTCAACCTGCACAAAGTTGTATGGATCAAATGATCCCAGATTTGATTCCTTGCTGCTGTTGAGTTAACCGATCATAGCTGGGTCAATAACTGGAGCTCTACAATTGACCTCAATCCCATCTGCCTTTGGAGGGGAATGAACAGCCAGGTCATCTTCTCCCACTATTCTTATTTCTACCATTTATATCACATTTAGATCGCTATGGGCAACTTTCTGTTGGGAATCTGAACCCATGGGAGTTGGACTGAGATGATGTGAATTCATTTCACTTAAGATCCTTGCAAAGAAAATGTATTTTCATTTATCATAAGTAGCATTCCAGCCGAGTTTCCAGATGTGGAAGGGGCTCACTGCGTCGTCAAAACACACAAGCTGAATTTTGTTTTAGGAAGAAACATTTAAAATGTAACAAAATTAGAGCTTCTTGGCCCTGCCTGCTGCTAGGGTCTTCTGGTCGCGCCGAAAGTCAATAGACTTTTGCCTGGCGCGCCCATCCCCCTGTGGCATTTTCCTGCCACAGAGGTGGGGCTGGGGGGGGGGGGGGGCTGGAATATCTTCCCCAAAACCTTTTACACTCCCAGTAATCTTAAGCCTTAGCCTCAGTGCAAACCCACAGTTAAGGGAGAGTAATGGGTTAATGGACACTTTAAGGAGACAATGATGACAGAGATGTAAGAGTGACATTGGTAGTTAGATGACTGAGATGCTCCATGAGGGCTGGTGCAGTAGAATAGCCGGTCCCCTGCTGACTATGACTTTGACCCCGGCCTTGGGTCACTGCCCGTGTGGAGTTTGCACATTCTCCCCGTGTCTGCGTGGGTCTCACCCCCACAACCCAAAGATGTGCAGGTTAGGTGGATTGGCCACGCTAAATTGCCCCTTAATTGGGGAAAAAATAATTGGGTACTCTAAATTTTTTTTTAAAAACGTTTCCGTTTAAAATCGGGTCTCCGGTGCTGGGATTTCTCATGGTGCCGCCTGGTCTTTCTACGATATGGGACCGCTGGGTCCAGCACCGAATATGACCAGCTGACAATGTCAATGTGTCCAGGAGATTCAAGGCCAATGCGATCTCCTGGGTACTGGTGGAGATGGTACAGTTTTCCAGAGGGGGAGTTGGCTCTCTATATTTGCATTGGCAATCTGTGTGCTGGGTCTGTGCGGGGAGGTTTAACTGTAGACTGCCAACAGCAAGGCCCAATGCTGCACCCTAGCTGAGGCTATTGGTGGTATTGGTTTGTCCTTTCTCAAGAAGCCCAGTAATGGCTTATGGTCGGTGATTCTAATGAATCGCCGTCCGTACATATTTGGTGGAATTCCTGCACACCATTTTTGACTGCTATGTCAAAATTCTGGCTTTGACACCTTTAATCCGGCCGTGTTCACTGTGAAAAACGTCCTTGTATCTTTTCAGGACATCTTAAACGACACAGTTGGAAATTTAAAATGTTTCCAGCCAATTGAGTTTGATTTGCTGTAACCAACCCCTTCCCACTAAGCTGGGTCTGTGCCCTTCCATGAATACCAAAGGTATCTTGCTCTTTGTACATCACTGGTGTGTTGGTGGTCCCAAGGATTCTCCAGGCTTTCCCAGTGTAAGCTGGAGGTTTGGCTGTGATACTGCTCAGATTTAAGGTTTGAGTTCCGTCACAAAATACTTAAAGGCCTGTTCCCACAACTGTCACCGAGGCCCAGTGACAATTCCCATTTTCAAGGGTTCACCGTTCACACTTACGACTATTTCAATTGGGGTCGTCTTGTTTAACAGGACTGTGTTCAAACAGTATATTGCGTGCTCCTCCTCAGAGCTCCTCTCCACTCTGTTCAGTGGCATGTCTCCTGGAGATGGTCCCCCCCAATAATGACAACAGTCCACCTCTGTTTGAGGTTAATGTCCTGTTCTTTTCCCGGTCCGATAACTCTGGTCCAGTCCCGAGGACCGTGTCTGGTTTTCTGCTGTACCCGTTGATCCTGTTGCACACATTGCAGCCATACCGCGCCATACTTAAAAAAAAAAATTTGGAGTACCCAATTCATTTTTTCCAATTAAGGGGCAATTTAGCGTGGCCAATCCACCTTCCCTGCACATCTTTGGGTTGTGGGAGTGAGACCCACACAGACACGGGGAGAATGTGCAAATTCCACATGATCGAACCTGGGACCTCGGCGTTGTGAGGCAGCAGTGCTAACCACTGCGCCACCGTGATGCCCCATATCACCCCTATTTGACTGACTTCCCCTTCAGCCACGCTTTGGAACTCAATGGCACCTTTTTCAGCGCACTCCGTCACCTGAGCTACCTCGATCGCTTTTTCCAACATTGTGGTAGTTTCAGGCAAGAGTTTCTTTTGGATGTTGAGATTATGGATTCCACGAGCCAACCGGTCACGCAGCATATCACTAAGCGCGGTTCCAAACTCATAGCTGCTGAAGCCTGGCTATGAAGGTTGAGATGTAATCTTCAGGGTCTCCGACAGCGAAGCTATAACGTTGGAGGATAATGATGGCCGTGGGTTAAAATTTTCCTTTAGTGTCCAGTGGTAACAAAGGGGTTTATTAACAAAAGGCACAGGCATAGAACACAGTAGGATGGGTCTTGCCTCTTCCACTCCAGGGTCCACACTGCACGAGCCCCTGCTCCAAGCGTTCACATGCTCCCACGCCATGGTACCCTGAGCACGTCTCTTGGGATTGCAAGCCTGCCCCTTAAAGGGGCCACACTACCACACTTCTGTTACTTTCACCCTCAAGTGTTTGCCTAGTTTCACCCTCATGGCTGTTATTTGCCTCAATTACTCCGTGTGGTAATGACCTCTATATTTTTATCACCCTTTGAGTAAACCCTGACTTCCCTGCTGGATTTATTAGTTACTACCTTATATCATTACCTCTCTAGTTTTGCACATCCATGCAAGTGGAAAAATGTTCTCTCCTTATTATCTTAAAAACCAGTATCAGGGCACCCGCTGTCTCCCCTTTTCAGAGAATGGCTGTCAGAATGCAGGCTGTGGGATTCTCCGCTAGCAGGATCCTCCGCCCCGCCTGCAGTGCATCCACGTCCACGGGTTTCCCGGCGGGAAATGGAAAACCCCATTGGCCGGCTGCGGGAACGGAGAATCCCGCTGCCAAGCGAAGGCGCGCCCGTAAAACGGAAAATCCCGTCCAATATGTTCTTAAAGAGGTGACTTTGTCCCATCTCGGTTTGGTTTTCCACCAATGGTGTTGTCACGGGGAGCAACTCCAATTTAAGACGCCAGCTGAGGTATTTACGCTGACCATGAAGGTCATGTGGGTCGGAACGCCTCAGTCCAACAGCACTTCACTCAGCAAATATAACACTTATTCCATTACTGTGCCCCACAACATGCACAGCGAATGACAGGGATCTTGAATAGCTTTGATCCTTGTCAAAGGTGAGGAAGGACTATACCCAATGGAGAAGGTTTACAGAATAGACAAGAGAAAGGTTTACAGCTGATTAACTCTGAGTTCCTGCTGCAGCTTCCTCTTGCCTTCTCAACTCTGCCCTCTGTAATCAGATAAATTGATCCTATCCTTGGGCCCTGACACCTTCCTGAATATTATAGTGTCAGTGCTGTATGTAATTATGCAAATCCATGTATTATGAGGCCCTGATGTGCAGTTTTTAGAAAGATGAAAAGAGTCTAAAAGCAGCTGCGGTGGGAGTGGAAACTGACGACACTTTCCATCGCGATTATGTTACTGGACTAGTAATTGTGAGGGCGAGAATACCACTGGGAATATCACAAGTTCAAATCCCCCCCCAAGGTAGGTTAAGAATTTGAATTCAGTTCACAAAAGATCTGAAAATAAAACCTGACAACAATAAAAGGTTAAAAATGACCCAATTGGTTTATTAATATCCTGTATGTGACTCCACTCCCACTGTGATGAATGCAGGAATTTCAGAGATAATTGTATTTAGTGCGGTAAGGGTTTAAAGCCTGGGATAGTGTGTATGACTGTTGCAGTATTTTTTTTTAAGAAAGTCCTGGTTTAAAAGGCAGCCAGGACTTTTGGCTACAAAGGTTCAATTAAAACATCGTAAAATTGAAATCATCATTCATTCCAACCATGTGTATTGTTTACCTGAAGGTGGGCGAATCAAATTTTATTTATATAAAGAAGGTTCCCCGGGGAGGAGATAATTAGAGACATTGCTTAACTTCAGTAAGATGATGAAGTTAATGGGAGGAGCCAGGGGTTGAAGCAGTCAGGCGTTGAGTTTCAGTTGGGAAGTTCAGTTTAGATTGGGGATGTGAACAGACAAGCAGCTTTTTGCCAAATTACAGGAAGTTAAAAAATAGTTTGACCCAGGGAAGAATGTGCAAGCTTGTCCCTGAAGGATATCCCTTTCTCAAAGCTGTTTATCCATGACATCTTCTGGGTCTACTAACTGCATTTAAAAGTGGATTTTGACCTAAGATGGGTTTTGCTTGAGTGGAGATAAATTTAAAATTTTCATTTTATTGTTAAGCATTGTTTAACAGGTCATTCTAAGCTATTTTCTTGCATGATATTAAAGTTATTTTAATCCTACACCAGTAATAATGTTTGTTTTAATATACCATATCCCAATGGAATCACTCCTGGAAAAAGCTATCCTTTCATCCAGTCATCAAATTAAATTAAATATTGGGGTTTCTGTCAAGTATCCTAGCAACTGTTGGGCCCTGGTCCAGGATCGTAATACCTCACCAACATACTTGACCATTCTCTATCTGACCATTCTCTATCTGACCATTCTCGATCTGACCATTCTCTATCTGACCATTCTCTATCTGACCATTCTCTATCTGACCATTCTCTATCTGACCATTCTCTATATGATCATTCTCTAACTGACCATTCTCTACCTGACCATCTCTATCTGACCATCTCTATATGATCATTGTCGAACTGACGATTATCTATCTGACCATTCCCTATCTGACCATCTGTATCTGAACATCTCTATCTGACCATTCTCTATCTGACCATCTCTACATGACCATTCCCTATCTGATCATTCCCTATCTGACCATCTCTATCTGACCATTCCCTATCAGACCATCTCTATATGACCATTCTCCATCTGACCATTCTCTATATGACCATCTCTATATGACCATTCCCTATCTGACCATTCTCTATCGGAGCATCTCTATATGATCATTCTCTATCTGACCATCTCTATATGACCATTCTCTATCTGACCATCTCTATCTGACCATTCTCTATCTGACCATTCTCTAACTATAGGGTCTGGTTTAGCACAGAGGGCTAAACAGCTGGCTTGTAAAGCAGAACAAGGTCAACAGCGTGGGTTCAATTCCCGTACCAGTCTCCCCGAACAGGCACCGGAATGTGGCGACTAGGGTCTTTTCACAGTAACTTCATTTGAAACCTACTTCTGACAATAAGCGAATTCATTTCATTTTCATCTGACCATTCTCTATCTGACCATTCTCTATCTGACCATTCTCCATCTGACCATTCCCTATCTGACCATCTCTATATGACCATTCTCCATCTGACCATTCTCTATATGACCATCTCTATATGACCATTCCCTATCTGACCATTCTCTATCGGAGCATCTCTATATGATCATTCTCTATCTGACCATCTCTATATGACCATTCTCTATCTGACCATCTCTATCTGACCATTCTCTATCTGACCATTCTCTATCTATAGGGGCTGGTTTAGCACAGAGGGCTAAACAGCTGGCTTGTAAAGCAGAACAAGGTCAGCAGCGCGGGTTCAATTCCCGTACCAGTCTCCCCGAACAGGCACCGGAATGTGGCGGCTAGGGTCTTTTCACAGTAACCTCATTTGAAACCTACTTGTGACAATAAGCGAATTCATTTCATTTTCATCTGACCATTCTCTATCGGACCATTCTCTATCTGTCCATGTCTATCTGACTGTTCTCTATCTGTCCATGTCTATCTGACCTTTCTCTATCTGACAGTTCTCTATCGGATCATTCACTATCTGACCGTTCTCTATCTGACCATTCCCTATATGACCGTTCTCTATCTGACCATTCTCTATCTGACCATTCTCTATCTGACCATTTTCTATCTGACCATTCTCTATCTGACCATCTCTATCTGACCATTCTCTATCTGACCATCTCTATCTGACCATCTCTATCTGACCATTCTCTATCTGGCCGTTCTCTATCTGACCATCTATATCTGACCATTCTCTATCTGACCATCTCTATCTGACCATTCTCTATCTGACCATTCTCTATCTGACCATTCTCTATCTGACCATCTCTATCTGACCATTCTCTATCTGACCATTCTCTATCTGACCATTCTCTATTTGATCATTCTCTATCTGTCCATCTCTATCTGACCATTCTCTATCTGACCATTCGCTATCTGACCATCTCTATCTGACCATTCTCTATCTGACCATTCTCTATCTGGCCATCTTTATCTGACCATCTCTATCTGACCATTCTCTATCTAACCGTTCGCTATCTGACCATTCTCTATCTGACCATTCTCTATCTGACCATTCTCTATCTGACCATCTTTATCTGACCATCTCTATCTGACCATTCTCTATCTGACCGTTCTCTATCTGACCATCTCACTCTGACCATTCTCTATCTGACCATTCTCTATCTGACCATCTCTATCTGACCATCTCTATCTGACCATCTCTATCTGACCATTCTTTATCTGACCATCTCTATCTGACCATTCCCAATCAGACCATTCTCCATCTGACCATTCTCCATCTGACCATTCTCTATCTGACCATTCCCTATCTGACCATCTCTATATGACCATTCCCTATCTGACCATTCTCTATATGAGCATCTCTTCTGACCATTCCCTATCTGACCATTCTCTATCTGACCATCTCTATATGATCATTCTCTATCTGACCATCTCTATCTGACCATTCTCTATCTGACCATTCTCTATCTGACCATTCTCTATCTGACCATTCCCTATCTGATCATTCCCTATCTGACCATCTCTATCTGACCATTCTCTATCTGACCAATCATCTATCTGACCATTCTCTATCTGACCATTCCCTATCTGACCATTCTCTATTTAACCATTCTCCATCTGACCATTCTCTATCTGACCATTCCCGATCTGACCATCTCTATCTGACCATCTCTATCTGACCATTCTCTATCTGACCATTCTCTATCTGACCATCTCTATCTGACCATCTCAATCTGATCATCTCTATATGATCATTCTCTAACTGACCATTCTCTATCTGACCATCTCTATCTGACCATCTCTATATGATCATTGTCGAACTGACGATTATCTATCTGACCATTCCCTATCTGACCATCTCTATCTGAACATCTCTATCTGACCATTCTCTATCTGACCATTCTCTAACTATAGGGTCTGGTTTAGCACAGAGGGCTAAACAGCTGGCTTGTAAAGCAGAACAAGGTCAACAGCGTGGGTTCAATTCCCGTACCAGTCTCCCCGAACAGGAACCGGAATGTGGCGACTAGGGTCTTTTCACAGTAACTTCATTTGAAACCTACTTCTGACAATAAGCGAATTCATTTCATTTTCATCTGACCATTCTCTATCTGACCATTCTCCATCTGACCATTCTCTATCTGACCTGAATGTGGCGACTAGGGTCTTTTCACAGTAACTTCATTTGAAACCTACTTCTGACAATAAGCGAATTCATTTCATTTTCATCTGACCATTCTCTATCTGACCATTCTCTATCTGACCATTCTCCATCTGACCATTCTCTATCTGACCATCTCTATATGACCATTCTCCATCTGACCATTCTCTATATGACCATCTCTATATGACCATTCCCTATCTGACCATTCTCTATCGGAGCATCTCTATATGATCATTCTCTATCTGACCATCTCTATATGACCATTCTCTATCTGACCATCTCTATCTGACCATTCTCTATCTGACCATTCTCTATCTATAGGGGCTGGTTTAGCACAGAGGGCTAAACAGCTGGCTTGTAAAGCAGAACAAGGTCAGCAGCGCGGGTTCAATTCCCGTACCAGTCTCCCCGAACAGGCACCGGAATGTGACGGCTAGGGTCTTTTCACAGTAACCTCATTTGAAACCTACTTGTGACAATAAGCGAATTCATTTCATTTTCATCTGACCATTCTCTATCGGACCATTCTCTATCTGTCCATGTCTATCTGACTGTTCTCTATCTGTCCATGTCTATCTGACCTTTCTCTATCTGACAGTTCTCTATCGGATCATTCACTATCTGACCGTTCTCTATCTGACCATTCCCTATATGACCGTTCTCTATCTGACCATTCTCTATCTGACCATTCTCTATCTGACCATTTTCTATCTGACCATTCTCTATCTGACCATCTCTATCTGACCATTCTCTATCTGACCATCTCTATCTGACCATTCTCTATCTGACCATCTCTATCTGACCATCTCTATCTGACCATTCTCTATCTGACCGTTCTCTATCTGACCATCTATATCTGACCATTCTCTATCTGACCATCTCTATCTGACCATTCTCTATCTGACCATTCTCTATCTGACCATTCTCTATCTGACCATCTCTATCTGACCATTCTCTATCTGACCATTCTCTATCTGACCATTCTCTATTTGATCATTCTCTATCTGTCCATCTCTATCTGACCATTCTCTATCTGACCATTCTCTATCTGACCATTCTCTATCTGGCCATCTTTATCTGACCATCTCTATCTGACCATTCTCTATCTAACCGTTCGCTATCTGACCATTCTCTATCTGACCATTCTCTATCTGACCATTCTCTATCTGACCATCTTTATCTGACCATCTCTATCTGACCATTCTCTATCTGACCGTTCTCTATCTGACCATCTCACTCTGACCATTCTCTATCTGACCATTCTCTATCTGACCATCTCTATCTGACCATCTCTATCTGACCATCTCTATCTGACCATTCTTTATCTGACCATCTCTATCTGACCATTCCCAATCAGACCATTCTCCATCTGACCATTCTCCATCTGACCATTCTCTATCTGACCATTCCCTATCTGACCATCTCTATATGACCATTCCCTATCTGACCATTCTCTATATGAGCATCTCTTCTGACCATTCCCTATCTGACCATTCTCTATCTGACCATCTCTATATGATCATTCTCTATCTGACCATCTCTATCTGACCATTCTCTATCTGACCATTCTCTATCTGACCATTCTCTATCTGACCATTCCCTATCTGATCATTCCCTATCTGACCATCTCTATCTGACCATTCTCTATCTGACCAATCATCTATCTGACCATTCTCTATCTGACCATTCCCTATCTGACCATTCTCTATTTAACCATTCTCCATCTGACCATTCTCTATCTGACCATTCCCGATCTGACCATCTCTATCTGACCATCTCTATCTGACCATTCTCTATCTGACCATTCTCTATCTGACCATCTCTATCTGACCATCTCAATCTGATCATCTCTATATGATCATTCTCTAACTGACCATTCTCTATCTGACCATCTCTATCTGACCATCTCTATATGATCATTGTCGAACTGACGATTATCTATCTGACCATTCCCTATCTGACCATCTCTATCTGAACATCTCTATCTGACCATTCTCTATCTGACCATTCTCTAACTATAGGGTCTGGTTTAGCACAGAGGGCTAAACAGCTGGCTTGTAAAGCAGAACAAGGTCAACAGCGTGGGTTCAATTCCCGTACCAGCCTCCCCGAACAGGAACCGGAATGTGGCGACTAGGGTCTTTTCACAGTAACTTCATTTGAAACCTACTTCTGACAATAAGCGAATTCATTTCATTTTCATCTGACCATTCTCTATCTGACCATTCTCCATCTGACCATTCTCTATCTGACCTGAATGTGGCGACTAGGGTCTTTTCACAGTAACTTCATTTGAAACCTACTTCTGACAATAAGCGAATTCATTTCATTTTCATCTGACCATTCTCTATCTGACCATTCTCTATCTGACCATTCTCCATCTGACCATTCTCTATCTGACCATCTCTATATGACCATTCTCCATCTGACCATTCTCTATATGACCATCTCTATATGACCATTCCCTATCTGACCATTCTCTATCGGAGCATCTCTATATGATCATTCTCTATCTGACCATCTCTATATGACCATTCTCTATCTGACCATCTCTATCTGACCATTCTCTATCTGACCATTCTCTATCTATAGGGGCTGGTTTAGCACAGAGGGCTAAACAGCTGGCTTGTAAAGCAGAACAAGGTCAGCAGCGCGGGTTCAATTCCCGTACCAGTCTCCCCGAACAGGCACCGGAATGTGACGGCTAGGGTCTTTTCACAGTAACCTCATTTGAAACCTACTTGTGACAATAAGCGAATTCATTTCATTTTCATCTGACCATTCTCTATCGGACCATTCTCTATCTGTCCATGTCTATCTGACTGTTCTCTATCTGTCCATGTCTATCTGACCTTTCTCTATCTGACAGTTCTCTATCGGATCATTCACTATCTGACCGTTCTCTATCTGACCATTCCCTATATGACCGTTCTCTATCTGACCATTCTCTATCTGACCATTCTCTATCTGACCATTTTCTATCTGACCATTCTCTATCTGACCATCTCTATCTGACCATTCTCTATCTGACCATCTCTATCTGACCATTCTCTATCTGACCATCTCTATCTGACCATCTCTATCTGACCATTCTCTATCTGACCGTTCTCTATCTGACCATCTATATCTGACCATTCTCTATCTGACCATCTCTATCTGACCATTCTCTATCTGACCATTCTCTATCTGACCATTCTCTATCTGACCATCTCTATCTGACCATTCTCTATCTGACCATTCTCTATCTGACCATTCTCTATTTGATCATTCTCTATCTGTCCATCTCTATCTGACCATTCTCTATCTGACCATTCGCTATCTGACCATCCCTATCTGACCATTCTCTATCTGACCATTCTCTATCTGGCCATCTTTATCTGACCATCTCTATCTGACCATTCTCTATCTAACCGTTCGCTATCTGACCATTCTCTATCTGACCATTCTCTATCTGACCATTCTCTATCTGACCATCTTTATCTGACCATCTCTATCTGACCATTCTCTATCTGACCGTTCTCTATCTGACCATCTCACTCTGACCATTCTCTATCTGACCATTCTCTATCTGACCATCTCTATCTGACCATCTCTATCTGACCATCTCTATCTGACCATTCTTTATCTGACCATCTCTATCTGACCATTCCCAATCAGACCATTCTCTATTTAACCATTCTCCATCTGACCATTCTCTATCTGACCATTCCCTATCTGACCATCTCTATATGACCATTCCCTATCTGACCATTCTCTACATGAGCATCTCTTCTGACCATTCCCTATCTGACCATTCTCTATCTGACCATCTCTATATGATCATTCTCTATCTGACCATCTCTATCTGACCATTCTCTATCTGACCATTCTCTATCTGACCATTCTCTATCTGACCATTCCCTATCTGATCATTCCCTATCTGACCATCTCTATCTGACCATTCTCTATCTGACCAATCATCTATCTGACCATTCTCTATCTGACCATTCCCTATCTGACCATTCTCTATTTAACCATTCTCCATCTGACCATTCTCTATCTGACCATTCCCGATCTGACCATCTCTATCTGACCATCTCTATCTGACCATTCTCTATCTGACCATTCTCTATCTGACCATCTCTATCTGACCATCTCAATCTGATCATCTCTATATGATCATTCTCTAACTGACCATTCTCTATCTGACCATCTCTATCTGACCATCTCTATATGATCATTGTCGAACTGACGATTATCTATCTGACCATTCCCTATCTGAACATCTCTATCTGACCATTCTCTATCTGACCATCTCTATATGACCATTCCCTATCTGATCATTCCCTATCTGACCATCTCTATCTGACCATTCCCTATCTGACCATCTCTATATGACCATTCTCCATCTGACCATTCTCTATATGACCATCTCTATATGACCATTCCCTATCTGACCATTCTCTATCGGAGCATCTCTATATGATCATTCTCTATCTGACCATCTCTATATGACCATTCTCTATCTGACCATCTCTATATGACCATTCTCTATCTGACCATTCTCTAACTATAGGGTCTGGTTTAGCACAGAGGGCTAAACAGCTGGCTTGTAAAGCAGAACAAGGTCAACAGCGTGGGTTCAATTCCCGTACCAGTCTCCCCGAACAGGCACCGGAATGTGGCGACTAGGGTCTTTTCACAGTAACTTCATTTGAAACCTACTTCTGACAATAAGCGAATTCATTTCATTTTCATCTGACCATTCTCTATCTGACCATCTCTATCTGACCATTCTCTATCTGACCATTCTCTATTTGATCATTCTCTATCTGTCCATCTCTATCTGACCATTCTCTATCTGACCATTCCCTATATGACCGTTCTCTATCTGACCATTCTCTATCTGACCATTCTCTATCTGACCGTTCTCTATCTGACCATTCTCTATCTGACCGTTCTCTATCTGACCATTCTCTATCTGACCATTCGCTAGCTGACCATCTCTATTTGACCATTCTCTATCTGACCATTCTCTATCTGACCATCTTTATCTGACCATCTCTATCTGACCATTCTCTATCTAACCATTCGCTATCTGACCATTTCTATCTGACCATTCTCTATCTGACCATTCTCTATCTGACCATTCTCTATCTGACCATCTCTATCTGACCATTCTCTATCTGACCGTTCTCTATCTGACCATCTCACTCTGACCATTCTCTATCTGACCATTCTCTATCTGACCATCTCTATCTGACCATCTCTATCTGACCATTCTTTATCTGACCATCTCTATCTGACCATTCCCAATCAGACCATTCTCTATTTAAACATTCTCCATCTGACCATTCTCTATCTGACCATTCCCTATCTGACCATCTCTATATGACCATTCCCTATCTGACCATTCTCTATCTGACCATTCTCTATCTGACCATCTCTATCTGACCATCTCTTCTGACCATTCCCTATCTGACCATTCTCTATCTGACCATCTCTATATGATCATTCTCTATCTGACCATCTCTATCTGACCATTCTCTATCTGACCATTCCCTATCTGACCATTCCCTATCTGACCATTCTCTATCTGACCATCTCTATATGACCATCTCTATATGACCATCTCTATATGACCATTCTCTATCTGACCATCTCTATCTGACCATTCTCTATCTTACCATTCTCTATCTATAGGGGCTGGTTTAGCACAGAGGGCTAAACAGCTGGCTTGTAAAGCAGAACAAGGTCAGCAGCGCGGGTTCAATTCCCGTACCAGTCTCCCCGAACAGGCACCGGAATGTGGCGACTAGGGTCTTTTCACAGTAACTTCATTTGAAACCTACTTGTGACAATAAGCGAATTCATTTCATTTTCATCTGACCATTCTCTATCTGACCATTCTCTATCTGACCGTTCTCTATCTGACCATTCTCTATCCGTCCTTGTCTATCTGACTGTTCTCTATCTGACTGTTCTCTATCTGACCATTCTCTATCTGACCATTCTCTATCTGACAGTTCTCTATCTGACCATTCTCTATCTGACCATTCTCTATCTGACCATCTCTATCTGACCATTCTCTATCTGACCGTTCTCTACCTGACCATCTCTATCTGACCATTCTCTATCTGACCATCTCTATCTGACCATCTCTATCTGACCATTCTCTATCTGACCATCTGTATCTCACCATCTCTATCTGACCGTTCTCTATCTGACCATCTCTATCTGACCATTCTCTATCTGACCATTCTCTATCTGTCCATCTCTATCTGACCATTCTCTATCTGACCATTCTCTATCTGACCATTCTCTATCTGTCCATGTCTATCTGACTGTTCTCTATCTGACCATTCTCTATCTGTCCATGTCTATCTGACTGTTCTCTATCTGACCATTCTCTATCTGACCATTCTCTATCTGACCATCTCTATCAGACCATTCTCTTTCTGACCATCTCTATCTGACCATCTCTATCTGACCATCTCTATCTGACCATTCTCTATCAGAGTGGCACTTATATTATTTACACCTTCAATTCTAGATTTTGGAAACCTGGCCTCTGGGTAAAAATTCAAACATTTAACTAATTATGGTAAATATATTTGTTTGAAAATTGTATTCACATCAGCAATGCAGAAATATTTACATGAATTTTTCACTCCCTTCATTCCTTACTTCACAGTAATGGGACATTTTTCATAACGTAAATTGTTTCATTCAGCGAAAACATTCACATTTAACAAGCCTACAGCTAAAATTCTTGCTAGTATAACTGAAAACAGTCAGTATGAAGAATGGGTTTGAACGTTTATTCAAATAAAATTTAAAGTATTAAAATTTTTGATATCACTTGGGTCCCATTTACAAGTATCAGGAATACTTGTTTACACAAACTTAAGTCTGTAAGATTTATAATTACTGCCAAAAGTGGTAGCTGTAAAAATTTCAAAAGTCCAACTGGTTCATTAATCCTCCCAATGCGGACTTCCGGTTGCGGCTAAGTCGCACATTCGGCGGCTCCCGCAAAAACAGACTTTTGGGCTCTTTTCAGGGCCCCTAACGGCACCTTTTTGACGTTTCCCGGTGTGGGAAGGAATTTATAACAGCTCCCCATCAGTATATGGCTTCTACTAGGAGCGGGGCGACAAAAAAGGTGGACCTGTTGGGCCCGCTGTTAGTCAGGACCTTCAATGAGGCAAGGGAGAGGGGTGCTTTGCTCCCGATGATGTCCCGGGCACTGATCTCCTTGATCCTGAAGCGGGACAAGGATCCCCTGCAATGTGGGTCTTACAGACCCATCTCCTTGCTAAATGTCGATGCCAAGGTGCTGGCGAAGGTCTTAGCCACGAGGATTGAGGATTGTGTGCTGCAGATCATTCATGAAGACCAGACGGGGTTTGTGAAGGGGAGACAGTTGAACGCGAATGTGTGGAGGCTCTTGAACGTTATCATGATGCCGGCGAGGGAGGGGGAGGCGGAGATAGTGGTGGCGATGGATGCTGAGAAAGCCTTTGATAGGGTAGAGTGGGGGTACCTGTGGGAGGTGCTGAAGAGGTTCGGGTTTGGGGAGGGGTTTGTCAGGTGGGATAGGCTGTTGTACGAGGTCCCGATGGCGAGTGTGGCCACAAACAGGAGGAGGTCCGAGTACTTTCGGTTGCACCGAGGGACGAGACAGGGGTGTCCCCTGTCCCCCTGCTCTTCGCACTGGCGATTGAACCCCTGGCTATGGCACTGAGAGAGTCGAGGAATTGGAGGGGGTTGGTGCGGGGTGGGGAGGAGCATAGGGTGTCGCTTTATGCGGACGACCTGCTGCTGTATGTGGCGGACCCGGTGGGAGGAATGCCGGAGGTAATGAGGATTCTTAGGGAATTCGGGGACTTTTCGGGGTACAAGCTCAACATGGGGAAGAGCGAGCTGTTCGTAGTTCATCCAGGGGACCAGGAGAGGGAGATTGGCGAGCTCCCACTAAAAAGGGCGGAGAGGAGCTTCAGGTATTTGGGGGCCAGGTGGCCAGGAGCTGGGGGGCCCTGCATAGGCTTAATTTTACAAGGCTGGTGGAGCAGATGGAGGAGGAGTTCAAGAGGTGGGATGCGTTGCCGCTGTCCTTGGCGGGTAGGGTGCAGTCAATCAAAATGACGGTGCTCCCAAGGTTTTTGTTCCTGTTCCAGTGCCTCCCCATTTTTATCCCGAAGGCCTTCTTTAGGCGGGTCAACAGGAGCATAACGGGGTTTGTGTGGGCGCGAGGGACTCCGAGGGTGAGAAGGGTGTTCCTGGAGCGGGGTAGAGAAAGGGGGGGGGACTGGCGCTGCCTAACCTCTGTGGGTACTACTGGGTCGCCAATGCGACGATGGTGCGCAAGTGGGTGATGGAGGGGGAGGGGGCTGTATGGAAGAGGCTGGAGACGGCGTCTTGTGTGGGTACGAGTTTGGGGGCGCTGGCAAGGGCGCCGCTCCCTCCAAGGAGGTATACCATGAGCCCGGTGGAGGCGGCTGCCCTCAAAATTTGGGGGCAGTGGAGGCGGCATAGGGGGGAAGTTGGGGCCTCGCCGTGGACCCCAATACGGGGGAACCACCGGTTCGCCCCAGGAAGAACAGGTGGAGGGTTTTCGGGGTGGCACAGGGCAGGGATACGAACGTTGGGGGACCTGTTTGTGGACGGGAAGTTCGCGGGTCTGGGTGAGCTGGAGGAGAAGTACGGGCTCCCCCCGGGGAACACCTTCAGGTACTTACAGGTAAGGGCGTTTGCCAGACGGCAGGTGGTGGAATTCCCGCGGCTACTGCCACACACAGTACAGGACAGGGTGCTCTCGGGGGGGTGGGTGGGAGTGGGGAAGATCTCGGAAACGTACCAGGTGATGCAGGAGGAGGAGGAGGCCTCAGTGGTGGAGGTGAAAGGTAAGTAGGAGGAGGAGTTGGGAGAGGAGATCAAAGAGGGGACGTGGGCAGATGCCCTAGGGAGGGTGAACTCTTCCTCATCGTGCGCGAGGCTCAGCCTCATACAGTTTAAGGTGCTGCACAGGGCACACATGACCGGGACAAGGATGAACCGGTTCTTTGGGGGTGAGGACAGATGTGTTAGGTGCTCAGGGAGCCCAGCAAATCACACCCATATGTTCTGGGCATGCCCAGCGCTGGAGGAATTTTGGAAGGGCGTAGCGAGGACGGTATCGAGGGTGGTAGGATCCAGGGTCAAACCGGACTGGGGGCTCGCAATATTTGGGGTGGCAGAGAAGCCGGGAGTGCAGGAGGCGAAAGAGGCCGGAATTCTGGCCTTTGCATCCCTGGTAGCCCGGCGAAGGATTCTCCTTCAGTGGAAAGATGTGAGGCCCCCAAGCGTGGAATCCTGGATCAGCGATATGGCAGGGTTCATTAAATTGGAGAGGGTGAAATTCGCCTTGAGAGGGTCGGTACAAGGGTTTTTCAGGCGGTGGCAACCGTTCTTAGACTTTCTGGCAGAACGATAAACATTGGTCAATGGCAGCAGCAGCTCGGTGGAGGGGGGTTTACTTTATTATTGTTTTTGTTATTTACACTGAAATGTCTGAGGGGGTGTATATACCTGTTGTGCTAAGTCGGGGTGTTAATGTTAATTTATTATTTATGTACGGGGGGGTATGGAGGGCTGCTTTTCTGGATTGTGTTTTGTACTTAACCCTGTTGGGTTCTTTTTTCTTTCTCATTTTGTTATTGATATTTTATGAAAACCTTTAATAAAAAATATATATTTTTAAAAAATGCTCCCAATGCCCTATAATGTCCTATATCAATGCCCTCTAATGTATCAATGCCCTATAATGTATCAATGCCCTATAATGTCCTATATCAATGCCCTCTAATGTATCAATGCCCTCTAATGTATCAATGCCCTATAATGTATCAATGCCCTATAATGTCCTATATCAATGCCCTCTAATGTATCAATGCCCTATAATGTATCAATGCCCTATAATGTCCTATATCAATGCCCTCTAATGTATCAATGCCCTCTAATGTATCAATGCCCTATAATGTATCAATGCCCTATAATGTCCTATATCAATGCCCTCTAATGTATCAATGCCCTCTAATGTATCAATGCCCTCTAATGTATCAATGCCCTATAATGTATCAATGCCCTATAATGTCCTATATCAATGCCCTCTAATGTATCAATGCCCTATAATGTATCAATGCCCTATAATGTCCTATATCAATGCCCTCTAATGTATCAATGCCCTCTAATGTATCAATGCCCTCTAATGTTTCAATGCCCTATAATGTATCAATGCCCTATAATGTATCAATGCCCTACAATGTCCTATATCAATGCCCTCTAATGTATCAATGCCCTATAATGTATCAATGCCCTATAATGTATCAATGCCCTATAATGTCCTATATCAATGCCCTCTAATGTATCAATGCCCTCTAATGTATCAATGCCCTATAATGTATCAATGCCCTATAATGTATCAATGCCCTATAATGTCCTATATCAATGCCCTCTAACGTATCAATGCCCTATAATGTATCAATGCCCTATAATGTCCTATATCAATGCCCTCTAATGTATCAATGCCCTATAATGTATCAATGCCCTCTAATGTTTCAATGCCCTATAATGTATCAATGCCCTACAATGTCCTATATCAATGCCCTCTAATGTATCAATGCCCTATAATGTATCAATGCCCTCTAATGTCCTATAATGTATCAATGCCCTCTAATGTATCAATGCCCTCTAATGTATCAATGCCCTATAATGTCCTATATCAATGCCCTCTAATGTATCAATGCCCTATAATGTATCAATGCCCTATAATGTCCTATATCAATGCCCTCTAATGTATCAATGCCCTCTAATGTATCAATGCCCTCTAATGTATCAATGCCCTATAATGTCCTATATCAATGCCCTCCATTTGATTCCAACATCATTGACTCAGAAGTGGTGACTAAGAACTTAAGAAATAGGAGCAGGAATAGGCCATTGTGAAAAGTTTATCTTTTTAGGAGCTTAATTCCTAATCCGTTGTTTGCCTAAATTTTGTGACACGCTTTTCTGTCCAATCGTTAAGTTGAAACATGGGGCGGGGTAGAACATCTTTTAAAGTTTTGTCCTCAGTGTTAAATATTCCAAGATCATAGATAGCACATCACATGGGCTGGATGTAAATATCTCACCAAAAAATTCATCCTAACTTGGTCTAAAATGTATTCCTGCTGCTTATATGCCTTTCTGGGTTGGCTCACAATTTAATGTCAATTATTGTCATATTATCGGCAATGATGCGCAGGAGACTCATATCCACAGGGAGCCGGGCTGAGTGGAAGCACACTCTCAGGAGTCTTACAGCCATCGGAGGGGAGCAGCTCTTGCTCCATCTTTTGGAGTTTGAGTCAAGCCAGGCCCCAGAGGTGAACACTTGGTTAAAATCCTCTGCAACCGTCTACAATTTCCAATCTGCACAGAGTGTGATTTACAGATATCGCACCTGTTTCTTTCATACCTGGGTTCAGCTTTACAAACATGCTCAATTGGTGTGAACAGAAATATTAAACCGGGGGCAAAGAAATTCATAAACCAACGCAGTCATTAAGCAAATCCCATTCTGCGGCATTTTGCTTTAATGCTGGAATCCTGGGCACTGCCTTAATCAAAATTCATTAAAGGAAAGTATTGACGTATTGGAAGGTGACCTCGTGTACACCACACTATTCTGCTCACCAATCACACACATGCCATGCAGAATAAAATGATGCAAAAACAATCAGGATGGACTTGCTCTTTTCATGAAGGAATTAGCGAATTATCTTCAACCAATATAGATGTTAAATTATTTTTGATAACATGCTCGGCTAATTTATTTTCTCGTCTTGTATTTGAAATTAAACTTGGGGAAGTTTGTCTTTTTAATTTGATTTGATTATTGTCACATGTATACAGTGAAAAGTATTGTTCTTGCATGCTGTACAAACAATGCAACAAAGTCAAAAGGCCACAGAGAGGATTCTTGTGCTTGCTTCATAACGACATTATTCTGATGTTGACATGAAAACAGAGAGAGGAACCGAAGGGAAGCGTCAGCTCTTTCTATCCATTCCAGCATTTTGTCAGCCATGCCAGATCTTTATAATAATTCCTGATCTTTCTCTATATCCCTTAATCCCCAAACGTCTACCTCCCTTTTCGAACAACTCAACACATTCTGCTTCTTTCATCTCCTGGACCACGCAAACCTTGCAATCAGTTGGATGATTAACCCTCAATTTCCTTCCATCAGTTTAGCTGGAATTTTAAACACACGTTTCCCTTTGTGGATTATTCTGTAAGTAGGAAGGTTTGCCTCACACACTTTTTCAATCTCCATTGTTGGATTGAACACCTCATCACAGTTGACTCTAAATCCAAATACAACGTTGGTAGTCAGTCCAGCCAACCCCAGATTTGTCAAATTCTCGCCCTTTATCCCTCCATGACCCACTGCTTCCTATCTCTGTAACCCCCCGCCAGCCCCATAATCCTCTGCTCTCCTCCAATTCTGGCCTTTTGCAGATCCCTGATTTTCACTGCTCCAACTCTGGGGGGGGGGGCAATGGTTTCCACTGCCAAGTTCCTAAGCTCTGGAATGTCCTCCCTAAAATGCACTGCCTTTCTCTTCTCCATTAAGCTGCTCCTCAAAACCTATCTAATAATAATCTTTATTAGTGACACAAGTAGGCTTACATTAACACTGCAATGAAGTTACTGTGAAAATCCCCCAGTCACCATAGTCCGGCGCCTGTTCAGGTGAATTCAGAATGTCCAATTCACCTAACAGCACGTCTTTCGGGACTTGAGGGAGGAAACTGGAGAACCCGGAGGAAACCGACGCAGACACGGGGAGGACGTGCAGACTCCGCATGGGCAGTGACGCAAGCCGGGAATCGAACCTGGGACCCTGGAGCTGTAAAGCAACAGTGCTACCCACGGTGCTACACTGCTGCCTTTTGGTCTCCTTGAGCACCCTTTGGTCATCTGTCTTCTGCAGCTCAATGTCAAATGTTGATCACATTCCTGCGAGACATCTTGGGAGGCGTTGCTATGTCAAAAGCACTTGTACATAAATACTACTTAGGTGCTATTTTATATTACTGGCCATCCATTGAAAGACTTTGACCGAGAGACAGCAGTGCATCTTGGCAGACCAATTACTTTTGCTTTTTTGTGTATTTTTTGTTCGTATAAAATTGCTGCAAAAAAGATGAAAAATGCTGGGCGACAGTGATTTGGAATGAGCTATTTTTACCTTTAGATTACAAAAACCCTGAACACAGCAGAATATTTCTTGGCAAACAGCTGTGGTTTCGAAGCATTCAACAGTACTATTTTCCTATTAGAACAGGTGATTAACTCAGGCTATCTGTCATGTACAGAAATGTCAGGAATGCTAAAACAAAGAGCCAAAATGCTCTGGTATTCAAGAGGTTAATGACTTTTTTTTTTCAATATTCATACTTATAACTATAGAAATCATCTGGCAAAGAAAAAACCTCATGCTTTTTTCTGGCTGCATTTTAAATTTGACGTTTCGTGCAGAAAATTTTCAGGATTTTTAACATCAGACTGATAGCACATATAATTATTAACTTTAAACCAAAATTATTTTTGACATGACTCATGCAGTAAATTAGAGCATTTCAGGGTTTGAGAAATCACCCAGGGAAGGTCATTCGGGTAAAGGCCACACAACAGAGTGTAATTAATTTGAATATTACATATGATAACTAAAAACACGACAAATCACTTGGTTTAGCATGAAAGATATTCACTCACTTAAACAGGCAGTGACGCCCATATTCCTTACTAGCCTCTTTGTAATATTCTTTGGCAACTGCAAATTATGAGGGTCATTAAATAGCATTGAGCTTTTCCCCTTCCATCTCTGAAATCTGGGGTCAAAGATCAGTAAACTCGAAAATCTCTTCTCACTCTCGCTTTTTGTCATGTCTGAAAAGAATGGATTAATTGCTGCTTCCGAGCTCAGGAACCCACATTGCGTTAAGCTTTACACTTTTCCTTACTCTTCTCTCCTTACTCTTCTCTCTCTTGTAACCCCCCACCAGCTCCATAATGCTCTGCTCTCCTCCAATTCTGGCCTTTTGCAGATCCTTTAATCTTTGAAATAAGAATTAGATTAGACATTGAAAAATTCATTTTCTGCTGTGAACACGTACTTGGTTATTCCAAATTGTGTAGAATGCAGCTGAACTTATAACCACTGTTAGTCTTCCTCATCAACTCTTTTCCTGAACACAATACTGACCATCGCCTCACAAAAAATGCTAGGCTGGCACCTAGGTGGCATTGCCAGGGTACCATCCGGCCCAGAGGGCAAGCACCTGGGGGCCCCCGATCCCCCGGGAGACCCCCACAAGTGGGGTTCCCCTGCACTGAACGGCGTTGCCTGAGGTCTCGGAGACGAAGGAGATAGATCCCAACGCCTCAGCTACCTCAGCGAACTGCAAGTTCGAGTGAGACGAGCCCACAATGGTCGGGATTCACATTGTGACATCGTGAGCGAGCCGGGTAGATCCTGGGAGCAGGCTGACCTTCAGGCGCCACGCAACCAGTAGATTGAGCCCAGTATCTCGTGTCCAGCATCAAAACACCAGCATTCCTGAGACCAAGTGTTGACGCTGGGGCAGGATTCATCGACCTCCTCGACAGCAAAACAGCCGACGTACATGGACTGATTCAGCGACCGTAGAGGGGCTAGCACCGGCCCCACGGGGATCACAATCAATTCCAATGGAAAACGCAGCCGCACACACACAAATTTCACTCCCCACACACACTCATCCCAGCCGCACACACACATTACACTCCCCACACACACTCATCCCAGCCGCACACACACACATTTCACTCCCCACACACACTCATCCCAGCCGCACATATACATTACATTCCCGGCACACACTCATCCCAGCCGCACACACACATTACACTCCCCACACACACTCATCCCAGCC
Source organism: Scyliorhinus torazame (assembly GCF_047496885.1). Taxonomy (NCBI): domain Eukaryota; kingdom Metazoa; phylum Chordata; class Chondrichthyes; order Carcharhiniformes; family Scyliorhinidae; genus Scyliorhinus; species Scyliorhinus torazame. The sequence goes on from NC_092722.1 coordinate 6,138,050, forward strand.
GCACACACACAAATTTCACTCCCCACACACACTCATCCCAGCCGCACACACACATTTCACTCCCCACACACACTCATCCCAGCCGCACACACACATTTCACTCCCCACACACACTCATCCCAGCCGCACACACATTTCACTCCCCACACACACTCATCCCAGCCGCACACACACATTTCACTCCCCACACACACTCATCCCAGCCGCACATATACATTACACTCCCCACACACACTCATCCCAGCCGCACATATACATTACATTCCCGGCACACACTCATCCCAGCCGCACACACACATTTCACTCCCCACACACACTCATCCCAGCCGCACACACACATTTCACTCCCCACACACACTCATCCCAGCCGCACACACAAATTTCACTCCCCACACACACTCATCCCAGCCGCACACACACATTTCACTCCCCACACACACTCATCCCAGCCGCACACACACATTTCACTCCCCACACACACTCATCCCAGCCGCACACACACATTTCACTCCCCACACACACTCATCCCAGCCGCACACACACATTTCACTCCCCACACACACTCATCCCAGCCGCACACACACATTTCACTCCCCACACACACTCATCCCAGCCGCACACACACATTTCACTCCCCACACACACTCATCCCAGCCGCACACACACATTTCACTCCCCACACACACTCATCCCAGCCGCACACACACATTTCACTCCCCACACACACTCATCCCAGCCGCACACACAAATTTCACTCCCCACACACACTCATCCCAGCCGCACACACACATTACACTCCCCACACACACTCATCCCAGCCGCACACACACATTACACTCCCCACACACACTCACCCCAGCCGCACACACACATTACACTCCCCACACACACTCATCCCAGCCGCAAACACACATTTCACTCCCCACACACACTCATCCCAGCCGCACACACACATTACACTCCCCACACACACTCATCCCAGCCGCACATATACATTACATTCCCGGCACACACTCATCCCAGCCGCACATACACATTACACTCCCCACACACACTCATCCCAGCCGCAAACACACATTACACTCCCCACACACACTCATCCCAGCCGCACACACATTACACTCCCCACACACACTCATCCCAGCCGCACACACATTACACTCCACACACACACTCATCCCAGCCGCACACACACATTACACTCCCCACACACACTCATCCCAGCCGCACACACATTACACTCCACACACACACTCATCCCAGCAACACACACACATTACACTCCCCACACACGCTCATCCCAGCCGCACACACACATTATACTCCCCACACACACTCATCCCAGCCGCACACACACATTACACTCCCCACACACACTCATCCCAGCCGCACACACATTACACTCCACACACACACTCATCCCAGCAACACACACACATTACACTCCCCACACACGCTCATCCCAGCCGCACACACACATTATACTCCCCACACACACTCATCCCAGCCGCACACACACATTACACTCCCCACACACACACATCCCAGCCGCACACACAGACTACACTCCCCACACACACTATCCCAGCCGCAGACACACATTACACTCCCCACACACACTCATCCCAGCCGGACACACACATTACACTCCCCACACACACTCATCCCAGCCACACACACACATTACACTCCCCACACACACTCATCCCAGCCGCACACACACATTACACTCCTCGCACACACTATCTCAGCCGCACACACACATTACACTCCCCACACACCCTTATCCCAGCCGCACACACACATTACACTCCCCACACACACTCATCCCAGCTGCACACACACATTACACTCCCCACACACACTCATCCCAGCCGCACACACACATTACACTCCCCACACACACTCATCCCAGCCGCACACACACACTATACTCCCCACACACACTCATCCCAGCCGCACACACACATTACACTCCCCACACACCCTCATCCCAGCCGGACACACACATTACACTCCCCACACACACTCATCCCAGCCGCACACACATTACACTCCCCACACACCCTCATCCCAGCCGCACACACATATTACACTCCCCACACACACTCATACCAGCCACACACACACATTACACTCCCCACACACCCTCATCCCAGCTGCACACACACACTACACTCCCCACACACACTCATCCCAGCCGCACACTCACATTACACTCCCCACACACACTCATCCCAGCCTCACACACACATTACACTCCCCACACACACTCATCCCAGCCGCACACGCACATTACACTCCCCACACACACTCATCCCAGCCGCACACGCACATTACACTCCCCACACACACCATCCCAGCCGCAAACACACATTACACTCCCCACACACACTCATCCCAGCCGCACACACACATTACACTCCCCACACACACTCATCCCAGCCGCACACGCACATTACACTCCCCACACACACTCATCCCAGCCGCACACACACATTACACTCCCCACACACACTCATCCCAGCCGCACATATATATTAAACTCCCGGCACACACTCATCCCAGCTGCACACCCATATTACACTCCCCACACACACTCATCCCAGCCGCACACACACATTACACTCCCCGCACACACTCATCCCAGCCGCACACACACATTACACTCCCCACACACCCTCATCCCAGCCGCACACACATTACACTCCCCACACAAACTCATCCCAGCCGCACACACACATTACGCTCCCCACACACACTCATCCCAGCCGCACACACACATTACACTCCCGACACACACTCATCCCAGCCGCACACACACATTACGCTCCCCACACACACTCATCCCAGCCGCACACACATTACACTCCCCACACACACTCATCCCAGCCGCACACACACACTACACTCCCCACACACACTCATCCCAGCCGCACACACACATTACACTCCCCACACACCCTCATCCCAGCCGCACACACACATTACACTCCCCACACACACTCATCCCAGCCGCACACACATTACACTCCCCACACACACTCAACCCAGCCGCACACACACATTACACTCCCCACACACCCTCATCCCAGCCGTACACACGCACTACACTCCCCACACACACTCATCCCAGCCGCACACACACATTACACTCCCCACACACACTCATCCCAGCCGCACACACACATTACACTCCCCACACACACTCATCCAGCCGCACACACACATTACACTCCCCACACACACTCATCCCAGCCGCACATATACATTACACTCCCCGCACACACTCATCCCAGCCGCACACACACATTACACTCCCCACACACACTCATCCCAGCCGCACACGCTCATTACACTCCCCACACACACTCATCCCAGCCGCACACACATGTTACACTCCCAACACACACCATCCCAGCCGCACACACACATTACACTCCCCACACACACTCATCCCAGCCGCACACACACATTACACTCCCCACACACACTCATCCCAGCCGCACATGCACATTACAGTCCCCACACACACTCATCCCAGCCGCACACAAACGTTACACTCCCCATCCACACTCATCCCAGCCGCGCATATACATTACACTCCCGGCACACACTCATCCCAGCTGCACACACATATTACACTCCCCACCCACACTCATCCCAGCCGCACACACACATTACACTCCCCGCACACACTCATCCCAGCCACACACACACATTACACTCCCCACACACACTCATCCCAGCCGCACACACATTACACTCCCCACACACACTCAACCCAGCCGCACACACACATTACACTCCCCACACACCCTCATCCCAGCCGTACACACGCACTACACTCCCCACACACACTCATCCCAGCCGCACACACACATTACACTCCCCACACACACTCATCCCAGCCGCACACACACATTACACTCCCCACACACACTCATCCAGCCGCACACACACATTACACTCCCCACACACACTCATCCCAGCCGCACATATACATTACACTCCCCGCACACACTCATCCCAGCCGCACACACACATTACACTCCCCACACACACTCATCCAGCCGCACACACACATTACACTCCCCACACACACTCATCCCAGCCGCACATATACATTACACTCCCCGCACACACTCATCCCAGCTGCACACACACATTACACTCCCCGCACACACTCATCCCAGCCGCACACACACATTACACTCCCCACACACACTCATCCCAGGCACACACACACATTACACTCCCCGCACAGTCTCATCTCAGCCGCACACACAAATTACACTCCCCACACACACTCATCCCAGCCGCACACACACATTACACTCGCCGCACACACTCATCCCAGCCGCACACACAGTACACTCCCCACACACACTCATCCCACCCGCACACACACACTACACTCCCCACACACACTCATCCCAGCCGCACACACACATTACACTTCCCACACACACACATCCCAGCCGCACACACACACTACTCTCCCCACACACACTCATCACAGCCTCACACACACATTGCACTCCCCACACACACTCATCCCAGCCGCACACACACATTACACTCCCCACACACACTCATCCCAGCCGCACATATACATTACACTCCCCACACACACTCATCCCAGCCGCACACACACATTACACTCCCGACACACACTCATCCCAGCCGCACACACACATTACACTCCCCACACACACTCATCCCAGCCGCACACACATTACACTCCCCACACACACTCATCCCAGCCGCACACACACACTACACTCCCCACACACACTCATCCCAGCCGCACACACACATTACACTCCCCACACACCCTCATCCCAGCCGCACACACACATTACACTCCCCACACACACTCATCCCAGCCGCACACACATTACACTCCCCACACACCCTCAACACAGCCGCACACACACATTACACTCCCCACACACCCTCATCCCAGCCGTACACACGCACTACACTCCCCACACACACTCACCCCAGCCGCACACTCACATTACATTCCCCACACACTCATCCCAGCCGCACACACAAATTACACTCCCCACACGCTCATCCCAGCCGCACACGCTCATTACACTCCCCACACACACTCATCCCAGCCGCACACACATGTTACACTCCCAACACACACCATCCCAGCCGCACACACACATTACACTCCCCACACACACTCATCCCAGCCGCACACACACATTACACTCCCCACACACACTCATCCCAGCCGCACATGCACATTACAGTCCCCACACACACTCATCCCAGCCGCACACAAACGTTACACTCCCCATCCACACTCATCCCAGCCGCGCATATACATTACACTCCCGGCACACACTCATCCCAGCTGCACACACATATTACACTCCCCACCCACACTCATCCCAACCGCACACACACATTACACTCCCCGCACACACTCATCCCAGCCGCACACACACATTACACTCCCCACACACCCTCATGCCAGCCGCCCACACACATTACACTCCCCACACACACTCATCCCAGCCGCACACACACATTACACTCCCCACACACACTCATCCCAGCCGCACACACACATTACACTCCCACACAGACTCATCCCAGCCGCACACACACATTACACTCCCCACATACACTCATCCCAGCCGCACAAATACATTACACTCCCCACACACACTCATCCCAGCCGCACACACACATTACACTCCCCATACACACTCATCCCAGCCGCACACACACATTACACTCCCCACACACACTCATCCCAGCCACACACACATTACACTCCCCACACACACTCATCCCAGCCCCACACATACATTACACTCCCCACACACCCTCATCCCAGCCACACACACACACTGCACTCCCCGCACACACTCATCCCAGCCGCACACACACATTACACTCCCCACACACACTCATCCCAGCCGCACACACATTTCACTCCCCACACACACTCATCCCAGCCGCACACACACATTTCACTCCCCACACACACTCATCCCAGCCGCACATATACATTACACTCCCCACACACACTCATCCCAGCCGCACATATACATTACATTCCCGGCACACACTCATCCCAGCCGCACACACACATTTCACTCCCCACACACACTCATCCCAGCCGCACACACACATTTCACTCCCCACACACACTCATCCCAGCCGCACACACAAATTTCACTCCCCACACACACTCATCCCAGCCGCACACACACATTACACTCCCCACACACACTCATCCCAGCCGCACACACACATTTCACTCCCCACACACACTCATCCCAGCCGCACACACACATTTCACTCCCCACACACACTCATCCCAGCCGCACACACAAATTTCACTCCCCACACACACTCATCCCAGCCGCACACACACATTTCACTCCCCACACACACTCATCCCAGCCGCACACACACATTTCACTCCCCACACACACTCATCCCAGCCGCACACACACATTTCACTCCCCACACACACTCATCCCAGCCGCACACACAAATTTCACTCCCCACACACACTCATCCCAGCCGCACACACACATTACACTCCCCACACACACTCATCCCAGCCGCACACACACATTACACTCCCCACACACACTCACCCCAGCCGCACACACACATTACACTCCCCACACACACTCATCCCAGCCGCAAACACACATTTCACTCCCCACACACACTCATCCCAGCCGCACACACACATTACACTCCCCACACACACTCATCCCAGCCGCACATATACATTACATTCCCGGCACACACTCATCCCAGCCGCACATACACATTACACTCCCCACACACACTCATCCCAGCCGCAAACACACATTACACTCCCCACACACACTCATCCCAGCCGCACACACATTACACTCCCCACACACACTCATCCCAGCCGCACACACATTACACTCCACACACACACTCATCCCAGCCGCACACACACATTACACTCCCCACACACACTCATCCCAGCCGCACACACATTACACTCCACACACACACTCATCCCAGCAACACACACACATTACACTCCCCACACACGCTCATCCCAGCCGCACACACACATTATACTCCCCACACACACTCATCCCAGCCGCACACACACATTACACTCCCCACACACACTCATCCCAGCCGCACACACATTACACTCCACACACACACTCATCCCAGCAACACACACACATTACACTCCCCACACACGCTCATCCCAGCCGCACACACACATTATACTCCCCACACACACTCATCCCAGCCGCACACACACATTACACTCCCCACACACACACATCCCAGCCGCACACACAGACTACACTCCCCACACACACTATCCCAGCCGCAGACACACATTACACTCCCCACACACACTCATCCCAGCCGGACACACACATTACACTCCCCACACACACTCATCCCAGCCACACACACACATTACACTCCCCACACACACTCATCCCAGCCGCACACACACATTACACTCCTCGCACACACTATCTCAGCCGCACACACACATTACACTCCCCACACACCCTTATCCCAGCCGCACACACACATTACACTCCCCACACACACTCATCCCAGCTGCACACACACATTACACTCCCCACACACACTCATCCCAGCCGCACACACACATTACACTCCCCACACACACTCATCCCAGCCGCACACACACACTATACTCCCCACACACACTCATCCCAGCCGCACACACACATTACACTCCCCACACACCCTCATCCCAGCCGGACACACACATTACACTCCCCACACACACTCATCCCAGCCGCACACACATTACACTCCCCACACACCCTCATCCCAGCCGCACACACATATTACACTCCCCACACACACTCATACCAGCCACACACACACATTACACTCCCCACACACCCTCATCCCAGCTGCACACACACACTACACTCCCCACACACACTCATCCCAGCCGCACACTCACATTACACTCCCCACACACACTCATCCCAGCCTCACACACACATTACACTCCCCACACACACTCATCCCAGCCGCACACGCACATTACACGCCCCACACACACTCATCCCAGCCGCACACGCACATTACACTCCCCACACACACCATCCCAGCCGCACACACACATTACACTCCCCACACACACTCATCCCAGCCGCACACACACATTACACTCCCCACACACACTCATCCCAGCCGCACACGCACATTACACTCCCCACACACACTCATCCCAGCCGCACACACACATTACACTCCCCACACACACTCATCCCAGCCGCACATATATATTAAACTCCCGGCACACACTCATCCCAGCTGCACACCCATATTACACTCCCCACACACACTCATCCCAGCCGCACACACACATTACACTCCCCGCACACACTCATCCCAGCCGCACACACACATTACACTCCCCACACACCCTCATCCCAGCCGCACACACATTACACTCCCCACACAAACTCATCCCAGCCGCACACACACATTACGCTCCCCACACACACTCATCCCAGCCGCACACACACATTACACTCCCGACACACACTCATCCCAGCCGCACACACACATTACGCTCCCCACACACACTCATCCCAGCCGCACACACATTACACTCCCCACACACACTCATCCCAGCCGCACACACACACTACACTCCCCACACACACTCATCCCAGCCGCACACACACATTACACTCCCCACACACCCTCATCCCAGCCGCACACACACATTACACTCCCCACACACACTCATCCCAGCCGCACACACATTACACTCCCCACACACACTCAACCCAGCCGCACACACACATTACACTCCCCACACACCCTCATCCCAGCCGTACACACGCACTACACTCCCCACACACACTCATCCCAGCCGCACACACACATTACACTCCCCACACACACTCATCCCAGCCGCACACACACATTACACTCCCCACACACACTCATCCAGCCGCACACACACATTACACTCCCCACACACACTCATCCCAGCCGCACATATACATTACACTCCCCGCACACACTCATCCCAGCCGCACACACACATTACACTCCCCACACACACTCATCCCAGCTGCACACACACATTACACTCCTCGCACACACTCATCCCAGCCGCACACACACATTACACTCCCCACACACACTCATCCCAGGCACACACACACATTACACTCCCCGCACAGTCTCATCCCAGCCGCACACACAAATTACACTCCCCACACACACTCATCCCAGCCGCACACACACATTACACTCCCCGCACACACTCATCCCAGCCGCACACACAGTACACTCCCCACACACACTCATCCCACCCGCACACACACACTACACTCCCCACACACACTCATCCCAGCCGCACACACACATTACACTTCCCACACACACACATCCCAGCCGCACACACACACTACTCTCCCCACACACACTCATCACAGCCTCACACACACATTGCACTCCCCACACACACTCATCCCAGCCGCACACACACATTACACTCCCCACACACACTCATCCCAGCCGCACATATACATTACACTCCCCACACACACTCATCCCAGCCGCACACACACATTACACTCCCGACACACACTCATCCCAGCCGCACACACACATTACACTCCCCACACACACTCATCCCAGCCGCACACACATTACACTCCCCACACACACTCATCCCAGCCGCACACACACACTACACTCCCCACACACACTCATCCCAGCCGCACACACACATTACACTCCCCACACACCCTCATCCCAGCCGCACACACACATTACACTCCCCACACACACTCATCCCAGCCGCACACACATTACACTCCCCACACACCCTCAACACAGCCGCACACACACACTACACTCCCCACACACCCTCATCCCAGCCGTACACACGCACTACACTCCCCACACACACTCATCCCAGCCGCACACTCACATTACAATCCCCACACACTCATCCCAGCCGCACACACAAATTACACTCCCCACACGCTCATCCCAGCCGCACACGCTCATTACACTCCCCACACACACTCATCCCAGCCGCACACACATGTTACACTCCCAACACACACCATCCCAGCCGCACACACACATTACACTCCCCACACACACTCATCCCAGCCGCACACACACATTACACTCCCCACACACACTCATCCCAGCCGCACATGCACATTACAGTCCCCACACACACTCATCCCAGCCGCACACAAACGTTACACTCCCCATCCACACTCATCCCAGCCGCGCATATACATTACACTCCCGGCACACACTCATCCCAGCTGCACACACATATTACACTCCCCACCCACACTCATCCCAGCCGCACACACACATTACACTCCCCGCACACACTCATCCCAGCCACACACACACATTACACTCCCCACACACACTCATCCCAGCCGCACACACATTACACTCCCCACACACACTCAACCCAGCCGCACACACACATTACACTCCCCACACACCCTCATCCCAGCCGTACACACGCACTACACTCCCCACACACACTCATCCCAGCCGCACACACACATTACACTCCCCACACACACTCATCCCAGCCGCACACACACATTACACTCCCCACACACACTCATCCAGCCGCACACACACATTACACTCCCCACACACACTCATCCCAGCCGCACATATACATTACACTCCCCGCACACACTCATCCCAGCCGCACACACACATTACACTCCCCACACACACTCATCCAGCCGCACACACACATTACACTCCCCACACACACTCATCCCAGCCGCACATATACATTACACTCCCCGCACACACTCATCCCAGCTGCACACACACATTACACTCCCCGCACACACTCATCCCAGCCGCACACACACATTACACTCCCCACACACACTCATCCCAGGCACACACACACATTACACTCCCCGCACAGTCTCATCTCAGCCGCACACACAAATTACACTCCCCACACACACTCATCCCAGCCGCACACACACATTACACTCGCCGCACACACTCATCCCAGCCGCACACACAGTACACTCCCCACACACACTCATCCCACCCGCACACACACACTACACTCCCCACACACACTCATCCCAGCCGCACACACACATTACACTTCCCACACACACACATCCCAGCCGCACACACACACTACTCTCCCCACACACACTCATCACAGCCTCACACACACATTGCACTCCCCACACACACTCATCCCAGCCGCACACACACATTACACTCCCCACACACACTCATCCCAGCCGCACATATACATTACACTCCCCACACACACTCATCCCAGCCGCACACACACATTACACTCCCGACACACACTCATCCCAGCCGCACACACACATTACACTCCCCACACACACTCATCCCAGCCGCACACACATTACACTCCCCACACACACTCATCCCAGCCGCACACACACACTACACTCCCCACACACACTCATCCCAGCCGCACACACACATTACACTCCCCACACACCCTCATCCCAGCCGCACACACACATTACACTCCCCACACACACTCATCCCAGCCGCACACACATTACACTCCCCACACACCCTCAACACAGCCGCACACACACATTACACTCCCCACACACCCTCATCCCAGCCGTACACACGCACTACACTCCCCACACACACTCACCCCAGCCGCACACTCACATTACATTCCCCACACACTCATCCCAGCCGCACACACAAATTACACTCCCCACACGCTCATCCCAGCCGCACACGCTCATTACACTCCCCACACACACTCATCCCAGCCGCACACACATGTTACACTCCCAACACACACCATCCCAGCCGCACACACACATTACACTCCCCACACACACTCATCCCAGCCGCACACACACATTACACTCCCCACACACACTCATCCCAGCCGCACATGCACATTACAGTCCCCACACACACTCATCCCAGCCGCACACAAACGTTACACTCCCCATCCACACTCATCCCAGCCGCGCATATACATTACACTCCCGGCACACACTCATCCCAGCTGCACACACATATTACACTCCCCACCCACACTCATCCCAACCGCACACACACATTACACTCCCCGCACACACTCATCCCAGCCGCACACACACATTACACTCCCCACACACCCTCATGCCAGCCGCCCACACACATTACACTCCCCACACACACTCATCCCAGCCGCACACACACATTACACTCCCCGCACACACTCATCCCAGCCGCACACACACATTACACTCCCCACACACACTCATCCCAGCTGCACACACACATTACACTCCTCGCACACACTCATCCCAGCCGCACACACACATTACACTCCCCACACACACTCATCCCAGGCACACACACACATTACACTCCCCGCACAGTCTCATCCCAGCCGCACACACAAATTACACTCCCCACACACACTCATCCCAGCCGCACACACACATTACACTCCCCGCACACACTCATCCCAGCCGCACACACAGTACACTCCCCACACACACTCATCCCACCCGCACACACACACTACACTCCCCACACACACTCATCCCAGCCGCACACACACATTACACTTCCCACACACACACATCCCAGCCGCACACACACACTACTCTCCCCACACACACTCATCACAGCCTCACACACACATTGCACTCCCCACACACACTCATCCCAGCCGCACACACACATTACACTCCCCACACACACTCATCCCAGCCGCACATATACATTACACTCCCCACACACACTCATCCCAGCCGCACACACACATTACACTCCCGACACACACTCATCCCAGCCGCACACACACATTACACTCCCCACACACACTCATCCCAGCCGCACACACATTACACTCCCCACACACACTCATCCCAGCCGCACACACACACTACACTCCCCACACACACTCATCCCAGCCGCACACACACATTACACTCCCCACACACCCTCATCCCAGCCGCACACACACATTACACTCCCCACACACACTCATCCCAGCCGCACACACATTACACTCCCCACACACCCTCAACACAGCCGCACACACACACTACACTCCCCACACACCCTCATCCCAGCCGTACACACGCACTACACTCCCCACACACACTCATCCCAGCCGCACACTCACATTACAATCCCCACACACTCATCCCAGCCGCACACACAAATTACACTCCCCACACGCTCATCCCAGCCGCACACGCTCATTACACTCCCCACACACACTCATCCCAGCCGCACACACATGTTACACTCCCAACACACACCATCCCAGCCGCACACACACATTACACTCCCCACACACACTCATCCCAGCCGCACACACACATTACACTCCCCACACACACTCATCCCAGCCGCACATGCACATTACAGTCCCCACACACACTCATCCCAGCCGCACACAAACGTTACACTCCCCATCCACACTCATCCCAGCCGCGCATATACATTACACTCCCGGCACACACTCATCCCAGCTGCACACACATATTACACTCCCCACCCACACTCATCCCAGCCGCACACACACATTACACTCCCCGCACACACTCATCCCAGCCACACACACACATTACACTCCCCACACACACTCATCCCAGCCGCACACACATTACACTCCCCACACACACTCAACCCAGCCGCACACACACATTACACTCCCCACACACCCTCATCCCAGCCGTACACACGCACTACACTCCCCACACACACTCATCCCAGCCGCACACACACATTACACTCCCCACACACACTCATCCCAGCCGCACACACACATTACACTCCCCACACACACTCATCCAGCCGCACACACACATTACACTCCCCACACACACTCATCCCAGCCGCACATATACATTACACTCCCCGCACACACTCATCCCAGCCGCACACACACATTACACTCCCCACACACACTCATCCAGCCGCACACACACATTACACTCCCCACACACACTCATCCCAGCCGCACATATACATTACACTCCCCGCACACACTCATCCCAGCTGCACACACACATTACACTCCCCGCACACACTCATCCCAGCCGCACACACACATTACACTCCCCACACACACTCATCCCAGGCACACACACACATTACACTCCCCGCACAGTCTCATCTCAGCCGCACACACAAATTACACTCCCCACACACACTCATCCCAGCCGCACACACACATTACACTCGCCGCACACACTCATCCCAGCCGCACACACAGTACACTCCCCACACACACTCATCCCACCCGCACACACACACTACACTCCCCACACACACTCATCCCAGCCGCACACACACATTACACTTCCCACACACACACATCCCAGCCGCACACACACACTACTCTCCCCACACACACTCATCACAGCCTCACACACACATTGCACTCCCCACACACACTCATCCCAGCCGCACACACACATTACACTCCCCACACACACTCATCCCAGCCGCACATATACATTACACTCCCCACACACACTCATCCCAGCCGCACACACACATTACACTCCCGACACACACTCATCCCAGCCGCACACACACATTACACTCCCCACACACACTCATCCCAGCCGCACACACATTACACTCCCCACACACACTCATCCCAGCCGCACACACACACTACACTCCCCACACACACTCATCCCAGCCGCACACACACATTACACTCCCCACACACCCTCATCCCAGCCGCACACACACATTACACTCCCCACACACACTCATCCCAGCCGCACACACATTACACTCCCCACACACCCTCAACACAGCCGCACACACACATTACACTCCCCACACACCCTCATCCCAGCCGTACACACGCACTACACTCCCCACACACACTCACCCCAGCCGCACACTCACATTACATTCCCCACACACTCATCCCAGCCGCACACACAAATTACACTCCCCACACGCTCATCCCAGCCGCACACGCTCATTACACTCCCCACACACACTCATCCCAGCCGCACACACATGTTACACTCCCAACACACACCATCCCAGCCGCACACACACATTACACTCCCCACACACACTCATCCCAGCCGCACACACACATTACACTCCCCACACACACTCATCCCAGCCGCACATGCACATTACAGTCCCCACACACACTCATCCCAGCCGCACACAAACGTTACACTCCCCATCCACACTCATCCCAGCCGCGCATATACATTACACTCCCGGCACACACTCATCCCAGCTGCACACACATATTACACTCCCCACCCACACTCATCCCAACCGCACACACACATTACACTCCCCGCACACACTCATCCCAGCCGCACACACACATTACACTCCCCACACACCCTCATGCCAGCCGCCCACACACATTACACTCCCCACACACACTCATCCCAGCCGCACACACACATTACACTCCCCACACACACTCATCCCAGCCACACACACACATTACACTCCCACACAGACTCATCCCAGCCGCACACACACATTACACTCCCCACATACACTCATCCCAGCCGCACAAATACATTACACTCCCCGCACACACTCATCCCAGCCGCACACACACATTACACTCCCCACATACACTCATCCCAGCCGCACAAATACATTACACTCCCCGCACACACTCATCCCAGCCGCACACACACATTACACTCCCCGCACACACTCATCCCAGCCGCACACACACATTACACTCCCCACATACACTCATCCCAGCCGCACAAATACATTACACTCCCCGCACACACTCATCCCAGCCGCACACACACATTACACTCCCCGCACACACTCATCCCAGCAGCACACACACATTACACTCCCCACACACACTCATCCCAGCCGCACACACACACATTACACTCCCCACACACACTCATCCCAGCCACACACACACATTACACTCCCCACACACACTCATCCCGGCAGCACACACACATTACACTCCCCACACACACTCATCCCAGCCGCACACACACATTACACTCCCCACACACACTCATCCCAGCCGCACACACACATTACACTCCCCGCACACACTCATCCCAGCCGCACACACACATTACACTCCCCACACACACTCATCCCAGCCGCACACATACATTACACTCCCCACACACACTCATCCCAGCCGCACACACACATTACACTCCCCACACACACTCATCCCAGCCGCACACACACATTACACTCCCCACACACACTCATCCCAGCCGCACACACATTACACTCCCCACACACACTCATCCCAGCCGCACACACACATTACACTTCCCACACATCCTCATCCCAGCCGCACAAACACATTACACTCCCCACACACACTCATCCCAGCCTCACACACACATTACACTCCCCCCACACTCATCCCAGCCGCACACACACATTACACTCCCCACACGCACTCATCCCAGCCGCGCACACACATTCTACTCCCCACACACACTCATCCCAGCCACACACACACATTACTCTCCCCACACACACTCATCCCAGCCGCACACACACATTACACGCCCCACACACACTCATCCTAGCCGCACACACACATTACACTCCCCGCACACACTCATCCCAGCCGCACACACACATTACACTCCCCACACACGCTCATCCCAGCCTCACACACACATTACACTCCCCACACACACTTATCCCAGCCGCACACACATTACACTCCCCACACATCCTCATCCCAGCCGCACACACACATTACACTCCCCACACACACTCATCCCAGCCACACACACACATTACACTCCCCACACACACTCATCCCAGCCGCACACACACACTACATTCCCCACACACACTCATCCCAGCCGCACACACACATTACACTCCCCACACACCCTCATCCCAGTCGCACACACACATTACATTCCCCACACACACTCATCCCAGCCGCACACACATTACACTCCCCACACATCCTCATCCCAGCCGCACACACACATTACACTCCCCACACACACTCATCCCAGCCACACACACATTACACTCACCACACACCCTCATCCCAGCCGCACACACACACTACACTCCCCACACACACTCATCCCAGCCACACACGCACATTACTCTCCCCACACACACTCATCCCAGCCACACACACACATTACACACCCCACACACACTCATCCCAGCCGCACACACACATTACACTCCCCACACACACTCATCCCAGCCACACACACATTACACTCACCACACACCCTCATCCCAGCCGCACACGCACATTACACTCCCCACACACACTCATCCCAGCCACACACGCCCATTACTCTCCCCACAAACACTCATCCCAGCCACACACACACATTACACTCCCCACACACACTCATCCCAGCCGCACACACACATTACACTCCCCACACACACTCATCCCAGCCGCGCACACACATTACACTCCTCACTCACTCATCCCAGCCGCACACCCATATTACACTCCCCACACACACTCATCCAAGCCGCACACACACATTACACTCCCCACACACACTCATCCCAGCCGCACACACATATTACACTCCCCAAACACACTCATCCCAGCCGCACACACACATTACACTCCGCACACACACTCATCCCAGCCGCACATATACATTACACTCCCCACACACACTCATCCCAGCCGCACACACACATTACACTTCCCACACACACTCCTCCCAGCCGCACACACATTACACTCCCCACACACACTCATCCCAGCCGCACACACACATTACACTCTCCACACACACTCATCCCAGCCGCACACACACATTACACTCTCCACACACACTCATCACAGCCGCACACACAGATTGCACTCCCCACACACACTCATCTCAGCCGCACACACACATTGCATTCCCCACACACACTCATCTCAGCCGCACACACACATTACACTCCCCACACACAGTCATCCCAGCCGCACACACACATTGCACTCCCCACACACACTCATCCCAGCCGCACACACACACTGCACTCCCCACACACACTCACCCCAGCCGCACACACACATTACACTCCCCACACACACTCATCCCAGCCGCACATATACATTACACTCCCAGACACCCTCATCCCAGCCACACACACACATTACACTCCCCACACACACTCATCCCAGCCACACACACACATTACACTCCCCACACACACTCATCCCAGCCGCACACACACATTACACTCCCCACACACACTCATCCCAGCCACACACACACATTACACTCCCCACACACACTCATCCCAGCCACACACACACATTACACTCCCCACACACACTCATCCCAGCCGCACACACACATTACACTCCCCACACACACTCATCCCAGCCACACACACACATTACACTCCCCACACACACTCATCCCAGCCGCACACACACATTACACTCCCCACACACACTCATCCCAGCCGCACACACACATTACACTCCCGGCACACACTCATCCCAGCTGCACACACATATTACACTCCCCACCCACACTCATCCCAGCCGCACACACACATTACACTCCCCGCACACACTCATCCCAGCCGCACACACACATTACACTCCCCACACACCCTCATCCCAGCCGCACACACACATTACACTCCCCACACACACTCATCCCAGCCGCACACACACATTACACTCCCCACACACACTCATCCCAGCCGCACACACACATTACACTCCCCACACACACTCATCCCAGCCGCACACACACATTACACTCCCCACACACACTCATCCCAGCCGCACACACACATTACACTCCCCACACACACTCATCCCAGCCACACACACACATTACACTCCCCACACACACTCATCCCAGCCGCACACACATTACACTCCCCACACACACTCAACCCAGCCGCACACACACATTACACTCCCCACACACCCTCATCCCAGCCGTACACACGCACTACACTCCCCACACACACTCATCCCAGCCGCACACACACATTACACTCCCCACACAAACTCATCCCAGCCGCACACACACATTACACTCCCCACACACACTCATCCAGCCGCACACACACATTACACTCCCCACACACACTCATCCCAGCCGCACATATACATTACACTCCCCGCACACACTCATCCCAGCCGCACACACACATTACACTCCCCACACACACTCATCCCAGCTGCACACACACATTACACTCCCCGCACACACTCATCCCAGCCGCACACACACATTACACTCCCCACACACACTCATCCCAGGCACACACACACATTACACTCCGCGCACAGTCTCATCTCAGCCGCACACACAAATTACACTCCCCACACACACTCATCCCAGCCGCACACACACATTACACTCCCCGCACACACTCATCCCAGCCGCACACACAGTACACTCCCCACACACACTCATCCCACCCGCACACACACACTACACTCCCCACACACACTCATCCCAGCCGCACACACACATTACACTTCCCACACACACACATCCCAGCCGCACACACACACTACTCTCCCCACACACACTCATCACAGCCTCACACACACATTGCACTCCCCACACACACTCATCCCAGCCGCACACACACATTACACTCCCCACACACACTCATCCCAGCCGCACATATACATTACACTCCCCACACACACTCATCCCAGCCGCACACACACATTACACTCCCGACACACACTCATCCCAGCCGCACACACACATTACACTCCCCACACACACTCATCCCAGCCGCACACACATTACACTCCCCACACACACTCATCCCAGCCGCACACACACACTACACTCCCCACACACACTCATCCCAGCCGCACACACACATTACACTCCCCACACACCCTCATCCCAGCCGCACACACACATTACACTCCCCACACACACTCATCCCAGCCGCACACACATTACACTCCCCACACACCCTCATCCCAGCCGTACACACGCACTACACTCCCCACACACACTCACCCCAGCCGCACACTCACATTACATTCCCCACACACTCATCCCAGCCGCACACACAAATTACACTCCCCACACGCTCATCCCAGCCGCACACGCTCATTACACTCCCCACACACACTCATCCCAGCCGCACACACATGTTACACTCCCAACACACACCATCCCAGCCGCACACACACATTACACTCCCCACACACACTCATCCCAGCCGCACACACACATTACACTCCCCACACACACTCATCCCAGCCGCACATGCACATTACAGTCCCCACACACACTCATCCCAGCCGCACACAAACGTTACACTCCCCATCCACACTCATCCCAGCCGCGCATATACATTACACTCCCGGCACACACTCATCCCAGCTGCACACACATATTACACTCCCCACCCACACTCATCCCAACCGAACACACACATTACACTCCCCGCACACACTCATCCCAGCCGCACACACACATTACACTCCCCACACACCCTCATGCCAGCCGCCCACACACATTACACTCCCCACACACACTCATCCCAGCCGCACACACACATTACACTCCCCACACACACTCATCCCAGCCGCACACACACATTACACTCCCACACAGACTCATCCCAGCCGCACACACACATTACACTCCCCACACACACTCATCCCAGCCGCACACACACATTACACTCCCACACAGACTCATCCCAGCCGCACACACACATTACACTCCCCACACACACTCATCCCAGCCGCACAAATACATTACACTCCCCACACACACTCATCCCAGCCGCACACACACATTACACTCCCCACACACACTCATCCCAGCCCCACACACACATTACACTCCCCCCACACTCATCCCAGCCGCACACACACATTACACTCCCCACACACACTCATCCCAGCCTCACACACACATTACACTCCCCACACACACTCATCCCAGCCCCACACACACATTACACTCCCCACACACACTCATCCCAGCCCCACACACACATTACACTCCCCACATACACTCATCCCAGCCGCACACACAAATTACACTCCCCACACACACTCATCCCAGCCACACACACACATTACACTCCCCACACACACTCATCCCAGCCGCACACACACATTACACTCCCCACACACACTCATCCCAGCCGCACACACACATTACACTCCCCGCACACACTCATCCCAGCCGCACACACACATTACACTCCCCACACACACTCATCCCAGCCGCACACATACATTACACTCCCCACACACACTCATCCCAGCCGCACACACACATTACACTCCCCGCACACACTCATCCCAGCCGCACACACACATTACACTCCCCACACACACTCATCCCAGCCGCACACATACATTACACTCCCCACACACACTCATCCCAGCCACACACACACACACACTACACTCCCCACACACACTCATCCCAGCCGCACACACATATTACACTTCCCACACACACACATCCCAGCCGCACACACATTACACTCCCCACACACACTCATCCCAGCCGCACACACACATTACACTTCCCACACATCCTCATCCCAGCCGCACAAACACATTACACTCCCCACACACACTCATCCCAGCCTCACACACACATTACACTCCCCCCACACTCATCCCAGCCGCACACACACATTACACTCCCCACACGCACTCATCGCAGCCGCGCACACACATTCTACTCCCCACACACACTCATCCCAGCCACACACACACATTACTCTCCCCACACACACTCATCCCAGCCGCACACACACATTACACGCCCCACACACACTCATCCTAGCCGCACACACACATTACACTCCCCGCACACACTCATCCCAGCCGCACACACACATTACACTCCCCACACACGCTCATCCCAGCCTCACACACACATTACACTCCCCACACACACTTATCCCAGCCGCACACACATTACACTCCCCACACATCCTCATCCCAGCCGCACACACACATTACACTCCCCACACACACTCATCCCAGCCACACACACACATTACACTCCCCACACACACTCATCCCAGCCGCACACACACACTACATTCCCCACACACACTCATCCCAGCCGCACACACACATTACACTCCCCACACACCCTCATCCCAGCCGCACACACACATTACATTCCCCACACACACTCATCCCAGCCGCACACACATTACACTCACCACACACCCTCATCCCAGCCGCACACACACACTACACTCCCCACACACACTCATCCCAGCCACACACGCACATTACTCTCCCCACACACACTCATCCCAGCCACACACACACATTACACACCCCACACACACTCATCCCAGCCGCACACACACATTACACTCCCCACACACACTCATCCCAGCCACACACACATTACACTCACCACACACCCTCATCCCAGCCGCACACGCACATTACACTCCCCACACACACTCATCCCAGCCACACACGCCCATTACTCTCCCCACAAACACTCATCCCAGCCACACACACACATTACACTCCCCACACACACTCATCCCAGCCGCACACACACATTACACTCCCCACACACACTCATCCCAGCCGCGCACACACATTACACTCCTCACTCACTCATCCCAGCCGCACACCCATATTACACTCCCCACACACACTCATCCAAGCCGCACACACACATTACACTCCCCACACACACTCATCCCAGCCGCACACACATATTACACTCCCCAAACACACTCATCCCAGCCGCACACACACATTACACTCCGCACACACACTCATCCCAGCCGCACATATACATTACACTCCCCACACACACTCATCCCAGCCGCACACACACATTACACTTCCCACACACACTCCTCCCAGCCGCACACACATTACACTCCCCACACACACTCATCCCAGCCGCACACACACATTACACTCTCCACACACACTCATCCCAGCCGCACACACACATTACACTCTCCACACACACTCATCACAGCCGCACACACACATTGCACTCCCCACACACACTCATCTCAGCCGCACACACACATTACACTCCCCACACACACTCATCCCAGCCGCACACACACATTACACTCCCCACACACACTCATCCCAGCCGCACACAAACATTACACTCCCCACACACACTCATCCCAGCCGCACACACACATTACACTCTCCACACACACTCATCCCAGCCGCAAACACACATTGCATTCCCCACACACACTCATCTCAGCCGCACACACACATTACACTCCCCACACACAGTCATCCCAGCCGCACACACACATTGCACTCCCCACACACACTCATCCCAGCCGCACACACACACTGCACTCCCCACACACACTCACCCCAGCCGCACACACACATTACACACCCCACACACACTCATCCCAGCCGCACATATACATTACACTCCCCAGACACCCTCATCCCAGCCACACACACACATTACACTCCCCACACACACTCATCCCAGCCACACACACACATTACACTCCCCACACACACTCATCCCAGCCGCACACACACATTACACTCCCCACACACACTCATTCCAGCCGCACACACACTACACGCCCCACACACACTCATCCCAGCCGCACAGACACATTACACTCCCCACACACACTCATCCCAGCCGCACACAGACATTACACTCCCCACACACACTCATCCCAGCCGCACACACACATTACACTCTCCACACACACTCATCCCAGCCGCAGACACACATTGCACTCCCCACACACACTCATCTCAGCCGCTCACACATGTTACACTCCCCACACACACTCATCCCAGCCGCACACACACATTGCACTCCCCACACACACTCATCCCAGCCGCACACACACACTGCACTCCCCACACACACTCATCCCAGCCGCACATATACATTACACTCCCCAC